>NC_041024.1:10954301-11295551 GCF_900634625.1 Parambassis ranga | reverse complement strand
TCCTAATTGTAACAGATTTACAGTCTAAATTCAGGAATAAATGTGCACACACCCACTACTAAAGGTCCTACCAAATGATGGCAAATTGGCAAATGAAAAACATGCTGTAGGTAAATGAAGCCTACATATGGGGATTGCCTAGCTTAAACAATCAATTATCTCTATAAACTTGCAACATCTATCAACATTTGTCACAAACCATACAGCAGAGCAGGTGGTAAGTGAGCACACCATCCACCAGGGACCAGGGAGAACAGCCAGTGGGCTCTCCAGTCAGGGCGGTGTGTAGTCTGGAGTTAAGTGATGCCTCCCACTGCAGGGCTCCACCGGTCTGTCATACAGTCATTATTGTGCAACAAAATTGCAAGTGTCACACAACCTGGCAATCTATTCCAAACTGGCTGTATGCTGTACTGTATGTGTTTGGAAATGCACACTGTGATTTTCACACCAAATCAAAGGCTTCACTCTGCTATTCTGTTCTGCAGCCAACAATAAATATGAAGGAAGTTATGGCGGCCAATAAATCAGCAACTTTACAGTGCAGGAATGGACTTATTTCATATTTCAGTCTCTGATTTATTACATGTGACAAGTACAAATGAGGGGGCACTTAAGTCAATCATTCCAGAGATGTCACCTCACTAATTGATCAGAGCTGCAGCAATTAATATTTTAATCAACTGTATTCATAAAACACTCCATAAAGCAGACAAATCCTGCTTTGCCTACCCCATATAAACATGTCTGCAGAATATAAATAACATGAATGTGCTACCATTACGTCACATTTGAAAAATGTTAAGGTGAACGATCAAGTCGAAGTTGTTTTTTTTCCCTTTACATTCTGGACCGTTCAGTGTAGATTCTGCCACACACAAGATAATGCAGGATGAGACAAAAAAAATGAAAAGAGAAGTGAACTAAGCCTGAAAGTATGAAGTGAAACACTGCCAAGATGACAATCTGTTTTCAAGCAGTGTGTAATTAGGAGACCAACACATTTTAACATCAATAGAACAGCACTTGGCTCTTTAGAGGAAGGAAACGGAAAGAATTAAATACTTACGGCGTGACCACAGCATCATGTTTGAATAAATGGGAAGAATAAGTCAATTTAAAAAGGAGCTATTTCAGTTCATAAAAGATGGGGTAAACACTGGGTTAGCTGCAGAAGAATCATCAGGATCACATTTTGTAGAGCTGTAAATTTGTCAAGGGACCGCACAGAAGACAAAGACCTAGAAATTATCTCAAAGACTGTTCAAGAATAATTAAACTTTCATGGTTTGAGAAATAATTGAATTATCCATTGAAATGCAGGCTTTAAACCACTACATTCATTACAAACACATGGACAGCTAGTCATTCTTTTCAAAATAAGTGCATGTCTTTGCTCTCAGCTCAACTTGCATGGATAAATGTAGTGTTCCTGCACAAATATATCAAAACTTATGGATGTTTGATCATTTTAAGAAGATGCCTTCAAGAAAGTCTGCAGAGTTTAATATCCCTGATATGGAAAATTATTCTCGTGTTGATTTATGAACATGTCACTAGTGCTTGTAAAAATATATATTCTGAAAGCTGACTGAAACTCAGTGACAAATGCAGTTGTAGTATGAATACAATATTTACTAATTGTAATTATGATGCCCGGTGTGTTTCGACAACACATTTCTCAGTGTTTTGTTATAATTGGCTTTGAGCTCTTGATATTAGCAAGCAATACATTTATATATCAAATTCTCTTTATAGTGACAAAGGGAGGTATAAAAAGCCACCGGAGCACAGACAAGCTGTAAAATCTTCCCATTCATATTCAATATTCAAATTCCTGTCTCTGTGTGTGTGTGTGTGTGTGAGTACCCGGTGATCGCAGCGTACCGATTGCTGCTTGAAGTACTGTAGATTGCTGGCTTTGACATTTTCCCATTGTGCATGGTGGTGCAGCAGGCAATAATTAAATATCAGGTGCATAAGCTGCTCTTTAATTTGACATGTGTGCTTGAGGCAATAAACACATGTGGTGCAGTGGGGGCTGCATAATTGCAGAGGAATAAAATATCATATCAAGAGTGAGAGGATCATTGTATCAGGTACCCGATGACAGCTCGTTTGATCATTATGCCAAGGCTAAAGAGGTTGGCTAATTAGTTGTCATTAAAACTCACCCTCTAATCAGGGCTCGCTCTTGCATAAAAAATGTCCCTATCACATGATAAGCGAACAATGCCCTTAACCCTTTCGGTGCTTTCTCAGTGCTTGCAGCTATTAGCAATGGGAATACTGAAACCTGATAGATAGGTATGACTTTGTTCCATCTGTAAGTTAGAAGGAGCCAATGTTACTGTTACTGTCGATCTGATCTTTTTCTTCTATGTGAACTATGTGAGCTGTTCTTCATCCAAGTCCTCAAATCATCAGGTCAGTGGCAACATCCATTTTGATGCACTAAGCAGCTGAATGGAGAGGACATAGAAGTAAATCAGCGAACAGAGATAAAGAAAGACTTCTCTGCCCTCACTGCAGCACAGATGCATTATATCAGTTTAAGTGGGAATGACTTCTTCAGACAACACCCTGGTGAGAGGACCCTTGATGTTTCACAAACCATGGGTGCCTCTTGCCATGACTTTCAAAGATGGCAGAAAGTGCTCCAGTGAGGGACCCATGCATTATTAGCTGACAGAACCATATAAATAATAAGGTACATAATGCCAAGTGTGAGTGCTTGTGTCTCCACAAGGACGCTCAACAGGTGCACCTCTCATTGCTACATTTCCATTTTGTTCAACAAAGAGCCTTCTTGTGCGAACAACTTCTGTCTGAAAGCTTTGCCTGATCATTCTTTTATGTGCCACTTCCCAGAATGCACAACATTCACAGGACCTCATGATAATAGGCTCGTCGGGACACAGAGAAAGGAGCGAGACGCTTGTCAGAGTGGATACATCCGTGCCTGACCCGAGGGAGATGGCTCGGTGCACGACACATCAGTTACAGGACACTGAGAGACCCTCCACCCCCCCTCTCTTGGCTTGTCGCAGACTAATGGTTGTCAAGTTAGTGAGGGCCTGTGCTCTTGTCTGGGTCTGGCCTGTTGTCATGTGAAATCCATTAGAGGTCGCAAGCACACAGGATGGGCGGTCGATTGATAAGGCAGGAGGAGAAGTGAGGCAGAAGCAGGGGAAGAAAAGGAGCTTTTTATCTCCCGACTGTACTGTACTCTCCATAAGGACTTGTTAAAGCAGCCTGAAGTAGAGTGGAAAATTGATGGAGATGTCTTACATTATGATTGTACTTCCGAGGCATGGGTTGTAAGTTTTTATTCTGAAATGGCAAGAAAATTGAAAATAGTCTCCTGTGTAATCCAAAACATGTCAAATGGAAGCTCTCTTGCAGTCCACAAAGATACATGGAACATCTTCAAAAGTGGCATCAGACTGATATTACTACTCAAACCCATCACTGTAACCATTCCAGCTTACATCTGAAGAGCATTACAATGGCTACCTACTATAAACACTACTATTCCTAAATACATGTCTGTCATTAAACGTGTTTATTCCCATTTTCCATCATTTTTCTAGTACATTTCCTGTGTCTTCCAAAATTTCAAAACTACTTACAAATCTTATTTTTCAAGTCTTGACACTGTTATGGAAGACGTGTTGGCTTCAGTGACAGCACACTGAGTCACACTGTGGCTTTCTTAATTAGATTAATTCACATGCAATTTACCGGGGAGCCACTAGATAGTTGAGAAGTCGTCCATATGCTTTTCATTTGCTGCTTCTTTTTCCATTTATTATACTTTTGCATGAGAGACCCCCATCTTTCTAAAAAATCAGTCATAAATCATTTCTGTTTTGGTCAAACAATGTACAACTACATTATATTACATCATGATTCTTACATTCATGCATTGTTTATTTTATGGTATGAAATGGTTACACCTCCCACCTTTTAATTGGGCCTTTCAAAAGTAGCATTTTATGATGGCATTGGTAAACTCAGGTTCCATCTAGGACATATGTAGGTTATATTTATACTAATCAATCAAATGTAACAGCACAAGAACCTGACTTTAAGTTAAAGTAAAATTTTATTATTTATTTTTATTTTTTTGTTTTCTACCATAGCAAGTAAAATAAAAATTGTTTTATAATTCATAGTTTCACCCTATTGTGTACACGAATAGTTAAGATTTGTACATATACACAGTAATTAATGTATAAATACTTCTTTAATAAATCATTGTGTGTTGACGTCCATGTTTGCTTACATATATGGAACTAAATACAGTCACTTAATGTCCATGTTTGCTTCCACGTTGCACCTGAATATAGTCATTTCAGAATATTGTCTGAAACTGGTGCTCTCCTGGGGTCTTTTAAAGGATGCTACTGAGCTACCTATGATAATTAGAGAGCTATGACCTTCTCATTAGAGCCAGGAGGCTGCTCTTTCTCTTCAGCCCTCCCTACTATCATCATGCAGGCCTACCACAGGACAACCAGCATATCAAAGGAAAAATATTTATTAAACCCAAAATTACAAAACACACACAGCACAACCTTTGAATTACAGTCCTAGTGTATGCAGAGTCAAATTAATCATTGTGTTTAGCCCTCCTAAAACCCTTCCCATCCTGCTTGCTTGTAGCTTTCTTTTAAATTTTATTTTTTTATTTTTTATTGCAAATTTTCAGGCTTCAAAGTAGCTTCTAAGTTTTTTCTCCTCTGACAAAGACCTATTTATAAAAATTGCCATTTTTTTCTGAGCTGGCTTTATTCCCTGTCTTTTACATCTGAATGTCAAAAGGCTGGGGCTGGTAGGGGACAATAAGGGTAGGATATGGCAGAGGGTGTCTAAAAGCTCTTTAATTAATCTTCCACATTGATTTTGTTTTATGTCTGATGGCCCGTATGAGTCATTAGCATCTTGATATTCACAAAAAACATTAAATACGCTGTGCTTCTAAGAATATGTTTCTCGAATTTAATGGAAGAATAATAGCGTTGTTGAGTGTGTGTGTGCACGTGCTTGAAAAGGATGTGGATACACAATCCAATGAAACGATGCAACAACTCTGCCACTTAATCATATTTAATAATGTCCCCATCACTAAACTTTATTATTTCATATGCTGCAGTCATGTTGGCCTTAAAAGCAAGGTTTTAATACCAGAGTTTGGGGTCAGACAGTGCGACACCACTAATACTGCATTTTAGGTAGACGTTAAGCTTAGGAATATATTTGTCAATCATATTTTACTGCTGTTGGGCCTCTATGATGCAGTGTTTTCATGACTGAACACCGTCCAATGACCACATGTACTAGCCTGATCAACAGTTCATGGCAGTAACATGCAATAAAGAAGCATTGTTCTAAAGAAGGAGGACTAGACATTAAATATGGCTCTAGTAAATTAAAAGAAAAACAGGACAAAAACTGGTAAAGTATCTTTCTTTTTCTTTTCTTTTTGTTTCTAAGATTTTAATAAATCTTGTCCAAATGTAATCATTTAAGTACTCACAATCATAGTGCCCATGTGTAATGCTGGTATATATGTGAAATTATTCCAAGAGAAAAGACCATTTTCCAGCTTAATTTATCATCGTTATTGTGGATACATATGTTGATTGGAAATGACATGAGGTTAAAATCACTTATTGAATCTAATCAGGGCATAACGGATTGTCATTAAGGAAAAGAGGGGAATTATTTTGGCTGTGTGTTGATGGGTATGAGCGTGTAATCCACATCCTCAGGTCCTATGAACTAGTGTTGGTGTGACACACACGTGTCAGAGCTGACACCCAACATACTGTGTTGTGAACAAGGACTCTGAGAGTAGCTGTGCCACCCAAACCGAGTCATTAGTCTGCTCGGCACCTGCAGCTTCCTCCTACGTAAAGAGCTGTATAAATTAATCACACACAGCCTTATGCACTTTGATGCAATTTATAATGCACATTAATGAGGGCTGACAGCTGTAACTAAAAGGCAGAATGATCACTTACAATTCAAATAAAAATCACAGTGCAATAACAAAAGTCATTTGCATGACTTTTTTTTCCTGTCATGCTCTATTTTCATCTTTATCCAGCTTTGATTCCTGCTGTTTTATCAGAGGCCGAATGCATGTGAAAAGACTAAATGATCTGCAAATTGGTGTAACACTTTGGCTGTGTCTCACTCCGGAGTATGAGCTCTAATTGTACATTGTGTGAAGGTATGGCATTGGATGATAAAAAGCCTTTTCTCCACACCTCATTTCAATCTCAATGTCTTATCAGTTGCCTTTGTTAACTCGGTGCATGTTGATGGCCATTCACAAGTTATACAGTTAGCACTTCATTACTAATTACATTTCTTTTGCCGATGTTTCTACACAGGGGCAACTTTTCTTTTGTTGTGCCATATTCCCCATGCAAAATCCAAGTGGAAATAAATTTACAACCAAACACGGTGCTCACAGGAAAACATCACGAGGAAAGCATTTGAGCTGACCTTCAGAGGTGCTAATTAAATTTTGGGCGTGTGGCAATGGTATAACTGATTTCATTCTTCATTATGGCCTGTAATGACATTTCTCAGCTGTCAGAAGTATTGCAGGCTGCTCACTTTTGGATGAATTAACCATTATACCGTTATAGAGATAGCATAACACTAAGGGAGGGGGAGGGGTAGAATAGATTAAAGAATACAGGAGTGGAAGCTCACAGCAAAAATGTGTTTGGGCAAAGTTCACAAAAAATGGATACAATATGCATTTTGTCCTTCAGCTGCTTACAAGAGGGGACATATATGGTATGGCTCTTCCGACAGCAAAGTAAACCCATATGTCTCTGCACCAATAAAAGTCTTTAACAGGATCCTAAAGATTTAATTAAGATGTCAGCGAGTGTAAGTCAACTACAGTGTAGAATGTGGAGTGGAAGATATACAGTAACAGTACAAAGAGCCCAGCTGGTTCTGTGAGTGCAGGGACGCAGAAGAAGAATGGCCCTGACTCTGATTTACATACATTAGCTTGTTGTAAAAGCAGTGGTATTTTAAATACAGTCCTCTCCGTCTGACTAGAGGAATGGAAAAAAGCTGAGGCCGCCTCTTATCAGCTGGTCCTTGGTAGCTGAATAGGCATACGGTCAAGTAATTAACATGCTAAGTATCACTAGAAAGCCAGATTTTATTTCTCAGCATAGCAACATACAATAACATGTAAGATGACAAGTATACTATCAAGTAGAAACATTTACTTTACCTTACCTCAGCTTTGAAAAAAGGTTGCACTGTGAACTTAGTCTGTGTTTTTAAAATTGTGCTTCATGACTGTTACAACCATCACTTCCATTTTGCTTTCCCACAGGGCTAAGGTTAGGCATTAAAACACAACAGGGTAAGGTGGTTCATGATAATCTGCACAGAACAGTACATTACAGTACAGTACTGAAAAAAAATGTGCTGCACGCCAGTTAAAATGTGTTTGAAATTTGTCTTTCCTCACAAAAAGTGCACAGAACCAAAGAACTAAAAATAACATGACCATTGACATGGGATGAGACTGTGTTGTATATATGTCAAATTGTCTACTTAAGCGATATTTTACATGTAAACACTATTTAGATGTTGAAAAATACAAACTAGCAAACATTGTCTGACTCCTAAGTAGGTAGAAATAAACTCCTTTCAAATAAAATAAAATACATTATAGGAGCAGAAATTGCTTTTTTCTGTCCTCATTTTTTTCTGTGAGAGTTTGTGTATTTCACAACATATAAGATCTGAAGGGCCACTCATCTACAGACAGAGTGGAGGATAAGTAGATGGGCTGGGAGAAGGAAGGGTGACTGACACTCTTAAATGGTTCATTTCCTGGAGGGTGGATGTAGATCTTTTTATTTCTATTTCCCGCCACTCCTCTCTATCTGCCTGTCTGTTGGTTTGTCTTCTTTTTGATTGTACAGAAGATCTGATCCCACAATGTCCACAGTTCTCTCTGACAGTCAGGATTTCAGCTAAAAAAGGAGGGAACAGGACTCATCCATTAGATCTTGCGGTGGCTAAGGAAAAGAGACTAGCTAAGATCAAACTTCAAACCAGATTGATTTAGGTGGAAATCATACTGCAGCTAAAGGCCATTTTTGCAGACCAACAGCAGATCCCTTGTGTTTAGGAAGGAAACAACATTCGTTAATTTTGACCTTTTCACCAATGATTTTAAAGACACTCCAATGTCTTTTTTGTGCAACACTTCTTTTGCAGCACTTGTTAGTCCAGTTATAAGATATTACAATGTACATAATATTGACATGACACACATGCAAACTATTCTACACCATCAGGGACAAACCCTTCTGTGGTGTAACACTAATCACTAATTTCTAGTTTCTAATGCCTAACCTTAACCAGTAGTTTTAATGGAACTCCTGAGTGAGGATTACTTGTTCCACCACCCAGACTTTGTCGGCAATATCAGTCTAATGATCAAAGGACATTCATTACCCAGTACGTCCATATATTCTGTTCTGGCCATCCACTATTAGCATACCAGTGTGCCATATCTGGAGGATGGCTATTGAACAAAGCTCGAGAGGAGACAGCTGAGGTGCCTCGGGCATCTGTTTTAGATGCCTCCTGGATGCCTCCCTGGTGAGGTGTTCCGGGCATGTCCCAATGAGAGGAGACCCCAGGTAAGACCCAGGACGCGGTGGAGAGACTATGTTTCTCTTTCTTAAATGTTTATTAATGTAATGTATTAGGTTTTATTTTTATTCTACTCGTACTATTTTACCTTATTTTATATTTCTAACCTGTTTTTTGAGTATACATGGAGCACCTGGAATGCAAGCAATTTCCCCCTGGGATCAATAAAGTATTTCTGATTCTGATTCTGATTTCTCGGCTGGCCTGGGAACGCCTCGGGATCCCCTGGAAGAGCTGGAGGAAGTGTCCGGTAAGAGGGAAGTCTGGATGTCCCTGCTTAGACTGCTGCCCCCGTGACCCGGCCCTGGACAAGTGGTTGAAGATGGATGGATGGATATTGACCAAATGTGACCATTGTTTTGTGAGGATGTGTTGGTTTGTTGGTTTGTCTTCTTTTTGATTGTACAGATAATCTGTAGAAACTCATTGTAGTGCCTCCAGCTATATCACACTTTTTACAGTGCCTGAATCTGCCTAACTCCTGGTTAATGCATAGTTGCTATAAGAGGTAGAAGGCGAGTTAAGCTAAGGTGGGAGGTGATCATATAAGCAGGCAGTTTTTTGTGATCTCAGATGACACCTGCTTGTCACATAAACGTCTTTATTTCTGGTATGGTATTAAATAGTTGATATAGACCCTGACTTTGGAGTCATCCTGAGGTGACACCTTACTGCAGATGCTTTTAATCTGAAACCCAAAGCATTCTTACAGCGGTTCTTCAGGGGTGGACCTGCTGGAGCATCTAATAGCAATGGATGAAATTCGTTGGAGCAGGGTGGGTTTCTGGGTCATGGGGACCTCATGTCCTTTTTAATACTACTCCATATGAGGCCAAGCAAGTGAACCAACGGTGTGATTGTTAAATATTCATCTCCTGTCAATAATTAAATGCTCATTATTTGAACCTGAAGAGTGCTGTGATTCCAAATTTAATGTGCTTCTAATGCATGGGGCGATAAGGCGCGCCTAATAGCAAGGCTGCATGATGAAAAGTCGGATACGTACAGTCATACCCATTCTTTTTCAGTTGAACAGGTAAAAAAAAAAAGAATCCATGTTTCAAATGAAAAATTTACAATCGTTGTCCAGACTTTTTTGAAGAACATCTGAGGTTTTGTATTCTATGACAGTACAAGATTTTGAACAAATGACAGAGAAAAGAAGCTTGTTATCTCAGACTCTTTTAAACTGAATCCCCTTCTGACATTAAAAAGACTTTTCAGGATTTCTGTTACTGGAACTGCCACAGCACAATCAACCACCCACGCAGGAAATAATGACACATGAGCCAATTTAGGTGATAAGATACAGGCAGGGCATGAATACACAAATATACAATAAATATGCAAACAACAAGATCTCTTACCCAGGAGCAAGGGGCTCACATCATAATACAAGCATTGTCCTGCAGCTATGCAGCACACTCAACCAGAAGTGCTATCAATTAAGTCTAGAAGGAAGTCAGTGCATCTTCAGTTTTTTTTTGCCTTTTTTTAAAAAACTTTAAAGGATTTCTAAATACATAATCATTTCCTTCTTTGATGTGAGGCATTTTTTATTGTTTGTTGTTATTATGATCTGCACTATGAACAACTGAGAATTACCCTAGCTGTTTTGACAAATGCATTGTGTGTGTGTGTGTGTGTGTGTGTGCGCCTGCATGTGTGTTCTCATATGGCTCAAGGACCTGTCTGTGGTGTAAACACAGGGAGGGTAAACACACAGGCAGCTTGTAGTCTCCATTGTTATTATCCTGTTTGTATAATTAGCCTTATAAATTGCTCACATCAAAGGCACTGTCCCTTGAAATACTCCCATGCCTCGGTTCAAGTAACGGAGAATAGAGCAAGGAGGTTTAGCGTCTATCGAGACGTTTTTTTTTTAGTGTTTGTGGCACGTGTTGGCGCATTGATGAAGATACATTCTTTGCAGTTGTTTGTTTGCATGTGTTGTCTGAAGTTGCAATGTGGTTAGTTAAACTCGGTGTCAGATCAGAAGCCATTTAGGTTAGCAAAAGCTGTCTTTGAGGAGTTTTGACCTTACTACTGAATAACCATGTGGGTGATGACTATGTCTATTGATCAAGCTTCTTGGTAGACTATATCAGAAATGTTTTCATATTTGAATTTTGCTCTTGCTAAAGTCACCACCGGGAGGAACACTTGTTTCTGTTTCCTTCCACCTCTTTCTACACAGTAGCAACTGGCAACATGGTTAATATTGCAGAGCCTTCAGATTATTATTAATTCCTCTCTCTTGGTTAAAAAAATCTCCACAGTACAGTTGATGACCTGTAGTAAGTGTACGGATGGCAAAGTGCTGTAGAGTACAGTATGTGCTGATTCTGCTGCTCTGAGACGCTGGCGTGAACAATGATGGCTTGGCAGCTGGAAGTGATGAGAGACAGAAAGTGTCAGAGGGGGTTTGCACAAATTTGATTGACAGTACCAAAGCTGCTTCTGCCATCAATTTAATGGTAATTATTATTTAATGCATATTACTTAAAAGCATATGCAAAATTAAGATTTAGGCACAAAAACACATTTTATATGGTATTTAAAGAATAATATGCATAATATATTGCTTGTTAATATTTATGGCAAAGAAGTTGGAGCATTTCTTGTCTTGAACTAGTCCTGCTGAAAGCGTTGACTCTCATGATCTTAATTAATAACTAAGTAAGAAAAAGGAAGAAGCAGCACAAAACTGGAAGCTTTTTACACAGAGGAGAAAAACCTGCCAAGGGAAATTTATCTCAGATTCAGATTCACTTATGTGTAAGAACAAGAGACCGGCCTCCTTCAGGGTATAATTCAAGAAAGCACACAGGAAAAAAATAAAAAATCTTTATTCATGATAGATTTGAGAGGAGACATTATTTGTTATATAAAAGTTGAATATAATCTAGTATAACCTTATCCATTGGGTGGAAAAGGACATTTGTATTTGTGTGAGGTGATTTTTTTTTTATCTTAAGCAAGTTTAATAGTTAACAGTGTGTAAGAGCTACTGAACATTCTGTATATAGTTTGATTATGTTCTTGACCAGCACAGTAGATAATCAAAGAAATCACAGAAATACACGTAAAACTACATTAACAAAAGTAAGTTGCCTTTAAACATGATGTATTGTACATATTAATTTTTATTTTATTGTTGAAAGAAACTGGAAATAAGGAAAATAAGATATACCTTCCCTATAGACTGAGACAGAGATTCTGCTCAATAATCATACACCATTTGTTCACACTGTCATCATATTCCCCCTTCAAGCTATGTGCTTGTGGCTGAACCAGGGATGGTTCGGACCAGTTAGTGTCCTGTGAGAAAATATGTTCCTGTGGTTCCTGATATTTTTGTGTAACGTGCCTTTTGGTACTCATGCATATTATCTTTTTTAGTATTAGAAGTGTCAATGTGTGGCATTCACTGTGCGAGGTTGACCAAGCTAAGATAGTTTAACTTTTATTATAACATTTTTATTGATAGCACACCAATTTTCTATCATTAAATCTACACACAGGAGCTTAAGATTTTAATTGTTTATCTTAGCTGTGATACCAACAAAAAATGGCCCCAGCAGATCTCACATGTTCAGGCACATCAGAAGACAATAAACACAGCTTTCTACAAGCATGTAAATATTTTGCGGCACCTTCTTCTCCACCATCTCTTTGTTCTATTATTGCCAAGATAAGGATTCTGCTGGAGAGTGTGATTGACACTTAGATGAGAGTTTGATGGTCTGTCATCACATTGAAACCCTGTGTTAATAAAATTAAATTATAAATGAGTGCATGAATATTATATCAGCATGGGATGGCTGTCAGGGAATTCAGCGTTGCTTTCCAACATCAACAATTCTGCCATTTTAGTCACCCCTGTTCATCCTCACAGGCTGCACAATGCAAGAGAATTCCTGCATATCTCAGTATTGCAAACATCGATATCCACGTCCTCATGTAGCCTCATCCAGGATGAAGGTCACAGTGAGCGCCACAGGGACCAAGGACAAAATCGGTTAACAGGAGGACAAGGACTGAGGTTAAAAGATCTTCTTAGTTTATTTTCTGGCAACGGCCTGAGGGAGAGAGACCGTGAACTGACAGGCCCTATGTAATTCTTGACAGAGGAAAACTTTGTATACAGACAGTCTCAGCAACATGTTATTAAAAAGATGAGCATGGCTGTGGAAAATAAATAAATAAAGAAAAAAATACTGATTAAATTTTAAGCAGCCGGCGGGCCGATAG
The DNA here is from genome assembly GCF_900634625.1 of Parambassis ranga. NCBI lineage: Eukaryota > Metazoa > Chordata > Actinopteri > Ambassidae > Parambassis > Parambassis ranga. Next base: position 11,282,582 of record NC_041024.1, on the reverse strand, counting down.
TTTGCCCGAGGCATATTTGTCAGTTTCAAAGGGTGTTTTTATTAATTTTGTATTTTGCATTTTGTTAGTGGAAAGAGCTTACTCCACCGGGAGCGCCACAAGCTATAGCCAACAGAGCCTATAGCGGGGAGAAAGGAGACGCAGAGCATGCCAAGCAGATCCTGCACACTTAAAGAAAGAAATCAGCTCTAGATCACCAGCATAACCCACAGACCCCCTACCCTCCGCCCAAAACCCACAGACATGCTCACTATGTACACATACAAATATTCATATGCATCTGCATCTTTGTTGTACATAAACTTTTGTTTTCCCAGTTAGCTGACAGTCTGTATGTCATTGTATTGGTATTCTTCTCTTACATGAATAAAGTGAGCATGCTGTCTTTTTGTCTGATGTCAGTAGATTATAGCCTTAGCTGTTTTTTTTTATCTTTCCAGTGCTAAATTAATATGATATGGCCATCTGTGACCTTTTAGCAACTTTGGACTGAAATGAATTCACTAATGCTAATATCATTTACTTTTTGAGCACAGATTATTTCCTGTTGTCTTAAGCATAAGCATAGACTACAAGAGTAAACCTTAAGTGACCTCTTCAGGGTTCATCATATCACACAGACCTCCTTCTAGTTGTTAGAAATATAATCGGTAGTCTGAGTTTACATTTAAAGAACACCGTTTATGATAAGTATGTATATTTTTGCAGTCACTTGTACATTCTATGTGCTAGTGTATAAGCTCAGTGCTCTGGTGTATTGACTTTAAATCAGCATTTACAATATCTGAATTGTAATTGTGTAATTGTGAATTTTTATTTCATATTAGCTTTAAAGATAACATGTGACAGACTAATGTAGGCAGGTGCATTCAAAGAAATAAATATGCTGTAGATCTATTTTAAAAAGTCATTTCAAAAGAAAGGTCCCCCCACCCCCTTAATGTCAAGAATATGCCAGAATAAGAAATGTCAAATTCTACAGGATAGCCATTGTCAAGACTACATTTGTTTATGTTCTACTTCATTGTGTTCAAACTCTGCAAACCAGCAGCAAAAAATAACATGTTCACCTTGGGAACCATGTTTCTGTTATAACTGACAATTAGAGGTGAAACATACCTGTGATTACTGCAGAGTGATTACAATTTACACCCTGATGTTAGTGGGTTTTTTTGTCTTGTGTGAAAGGCAACATCCTGAAACGCTTTGTGACTAGGTGAAATATATATCGCAGTCTTGCAGTTTTATGTATCACTTTCTCTGGTAACCATAGAAGCTCTTGCCTGGTAAAGGCATGCTATTGTAATGCTTAGAAGGCTGCTTTAATATTAACACATGCCAATACAAATAAACTAGAATAAAACCATTACCATTAAATTGTCTGTAAAAATCATTGTTTTCTGTAAATGTGCATGTGCCAAGCAGTTAGTATTAGTAGAAAGGACTAATGGGAGAAAAAAATTCAATAAGAGAAACTTGGAATTTCACAAACTGCAGGCAGACAGTATCAAACAGCATCGAACACTGTGCAGCAAAGGCTGCCCTCAGGCTATAATTTGCAGAAGTTTTACCTGCTGCTGGCTGAGACTGAAGACAAGTGTGAAGACAAAGCTTAGCCAGTGTGTGTTTGTGTGTATAAATATATGTGCACAATACACAGCAATACAGTCTGCAGTTTGCCAGCTTTAATCATCTTTAAAAAAAGAGAGAGAGAGAGAGAAATAGCCGTTGAGGTATTTGATGACTATTAGGGCTAAATGTTGCATCTCCAAAATCACCTTTCATTTCCAAAATACTCATAAAGGATTTGTGTCAAATCAGTCAGACAGAGCAGTTTGAAGTAGATGCTACTTTGTTGTATAAAGGTGAAGGAGTTAATTAGGTGATGGGAAGGTGACTGATGCTATGTATATACAGCACATACGACAGAGAGAGAAGCCAAGTGGGCTGCTAATCATGCCCTCCACCCCCTTATTTCCAGCATTCATCTGCACCCATATGCTTTTGAAGTCAAGGCTGTCAGGAGTTCTGTGACATGCACTCAGTTTCATTGGATTTCATAGAGAGAGTATGCTTTGTTTATTACGCTTGATTTTGAATAAATCTCAAATGAAATCACTAAAACATATTTAAGTTGTGTGTTCAAAGAAGTTCAGTCTAAACAGGACAAAGATAGCAGCTTCTCTGCTGCTTCTTTTTCTTCTTCTTCTTCTTTTCTAGTCATTATGCAGTGCAGCCGGCACTGAACTGTCTATGATAATGTGAGCACGAGAAAATGAGATGCAGTGACAGTTGTAAAATTATATACTGTAAATGAAGTGTATCATTACAGATGACTGAGCATTCTATTCTATATGTTTAATTAGAGGAATTAGAGGATAATAATGTCACAATAGTCTTGAAATCTGATGTCATCAGTATTTGATTCCCAAGCAGACTGTAGTGACATCTCATGTTAAATGTCACACATATAGTTGTTGTAATTAAACTACATAATCAGAGCCAAAAGGTTAAAATGGTAAAATATGGATGATTCTGTGCACAGCTCTAAAGAATATAACGTCACACTATATTTCTATTCCTATTTAATTATCCAGAATTTCTTGAATGGACTGCTCCAATCCGTCAAGATCCACTGTCATATGTATCTCTCGCTTCATTAATGAAAATATGGGGGCATCGTTGCTAGTATGTGTATTTTGGGGGTGGGGTTTGTGGCAAATGTGTAATAAATAAAAAAAGGTTCTTAATGTCCATGATGGTCACATGTTCTGTCATTATTTCATTTTATAATTTGCCTCTTTCCTCATCTACTTATTTCCTATCTCTTAATACACGTGTCAGTTCTGATCTTCTGTGATTGGTGGGAGTACAACTCAAGCCCTCATTGTGTGCCTTTGAAAATAATTGCTTTGCCCTGCCTCATAAATCATCGGATGGTCGCTTGAAAAAAAAAATGAGTTAATTGATCACAGCCTGTGATCCAAATCACAATCATAGCAAGCAATTAGGATCAAAACTAGAAAGATTATGAATTAATGAAGAAGGCATTAATGAATTATTAATGACAAAAGAATTACAGCCGTGACACGTTGTGTGTTGTTGATTGATGGATGTGCAGAAAAATGAAGTGGCTTCAACTTTAAGTGATATTTTCCTTTATATGACATGCTCTCCTGGCTAATAGCAGGACACTTTTAAAATGTAAGTTCTAGTCTTGTGTGTGTGTGTGTGTGTGTTTTTTAATGCTTTCAACCCTTTTTGCATGGTTCATGTATTTTTTTTCCTGTTGTGGGTCTGTGGACTAAGAGTTGTGGAAAATAAGACCACACTGACCTTCCATTTAGTGTTGACTTGTGCTTGTGGAATCCCTGGTGAAAATGAGGCAGATTTTGAACATGTAATACAGAGGTTCAAGACCTTGTTTTCTCTGCTGTGTCTCCCAAAGCCCTTTCACTGTCTGTCAAGCTCCCCTGCCACCACTCCTTCTCAGACATAAAATAATCCACAGAAGAAGTGCAAAGTTCAGGAGGAACAGCATAACAGCATTACGGGTAGCCAGATAGACACTCACTGCCCTGCCATTGTTGTTGGCTTACAGTTAACCGAGCAATTTATTTGATATAATAGTTGCCAGTTCTATTATTTAGACAACAGCATAAGCCAAAGAGAAATCACACAAAACGCTCATGCTGCAGCACTATTAAATTTAATATGATGCACTACATTTTCCCTTCCACCCCCTCATATACATTAAATCCACTTTTGAGTTTCTAATTTTTATCATTTATTTCCAGGCCAATGGTGATTTAAATGCTCCTTTTTTCCCTTCTTCTTCTTGTCTCCTCTTTGGTAGATGGGGGGATTCTCTTACTTAATTCCATTAACTTTGTATTGCTCCTCAATCTTTGGTGGCCTGACCATCAGTGCTGTGGCTTGGCTGTCTTTTAGCAGTTCTGCTTCAGCGCTCTTGGATAGAACATGACAGTTACATTAATGTCTCCATGTAAATTGCTGTCTACATGTAGGAAACAAGCAAAAGAGAGGGGGAAAAAAGAAAGCATGGAACATTCATTGCCCTCATGACAGGAGGAATTACAACAAAATTCATTGTGTGGCGCCCCAGATGGCCAACTCTATTATATTGTGCAGCAATTTCTGTGAGACTCACACCAGGAAAGATACAAATCGAGAGAAAGCAAAGATGGAAAATGGAGCTAAAATGGCATTAAAGGTACCCTATGGATAGATTTTTTACATTTGTTGAGCTGTAGAGCATTGTTTTGATGAGCTGGTTGCTTGATTGTTTGCATAATGATAGACACAAACATGCCAATTGTTTAGAAGTTATTCCTTCTGGCTGTGATTATACCTTTCTGGTCTCACCTGTCAGATGCGTCAGATGCATGTTTTTGTTATCGCCCAGTTATGAATTGATCATTTTATGGTGAAACTAAATAAAACACAAGTAAGTGTTTATGTATTTAATAATGAACACAATATTCTGATTTTATTGGACCAATGTGGACAAATACTTAATTAGCATAAACTGAATAAAGGATCTATATTTAATAAGCTGTAATAATTACCTGTAGCCATGAATTGTTGTGTGTGTGTATTATTTATTTTTTTGACTAGAATGAGCTCTTTATATCCAGAGCCTGCCTTGTTGAGCTGCCATGATTGTCCAGTATCCCGGTGAAATGTGGACAAACCCATATTTTATTTTGAAGGTTCTCACACATGATTGAATGGAGGAAGGGATGTGTACTTGCTCGTTATTTACAACCTCACTGTTTGATGTCACTAGATCCAGCTCAGTGATCCTTCCAGTTTAGAAAGACATTGTAAGTGAAAGGAGCTGGTGTGTTGTTAGATAAATATTTTAAAATGTTGGATATAATCAGAAAATCAAACCAATTTGTGTGACTGTTAGATTTAATTTCAGGCCCAGGTAGGAGGATAACAACTGTGAACCCTTTGAGACTTGATTCGATTCAAATATCCATAGTTTAGTTTACCTTTAAAAACAAAGTTGGATATTTATCCATCTTTTCTGTTCGTTTGCTTTAAGGTCATATAAAAACACACAAAAAAGCATCAAACCATTGCTTCATTGCTGACGAAACAATAAAGAAAAATAGATAAAAAAGAAAAGAAAATACATAAATGTTACAAAGAATGCCTACAATGTTGTCTTCAAACAGCTTCTTTGAAGAGTTAGTAGCACTGCTCATGCTTGCAGTCTTAAAGTACATACACGAGGATAAAACCACAAATATTCCTATATTTTTTTGCTTACATAATAATACAATGTTATTTAAACAATAATTAGTACTGTGCAGACTATAGAGTGTGATGTGTGAGACCTAAACAAAGTAAAACAGCCCTGTGTGTGTGTGTGATCTTTGGCGATACAGAGAGATAGTGATGAAGACCATGGGCTTTTCTGAAGTGAGGTGGGCATTCTGGAGTTGAAAGAACATCTAACACAAAAGTTGTGCGGTCAAGATGACAACACCATGCCCTGAAGATATGACCGAAGATGTGTGTGTGCCTCTACCCTGCCTCTGTTGTCCTGGAACATTTTCAGGCGTCTCTGACTTCACACTAAGTCACATGTTAGCGTACCTAGGAGCTGCTCTAGGCTCACTTTCTCTGTGGAAAAAAAAATAAGAGGGAGGGCAGGAGGGTGCTGAATTTTGTTCTACAGCAAATAAACTGAACACAACACAAACACTGAATTTTTGATAGTTGGACAAGAAATGTGTTAAGTATGAAAATATTGTTAATGCACATGGTCCGACCAGTTTAATTTACTTTATGTAATGTATGTTTATGTATTACTTAAAGTACTTTATGAGGTAGATAGAAACTAAGCTTTAATAGTTTTGACAAAAATTCCTTAAAAAGTTGGCGACATTCTTGCAAAGGTTTCATTGTACCTAAGTTTGAAATATGCCACTTTTACTGAGGTGAATGAGAGGGGTGACAAGTTAAGAGATATTTCTATTATTATGCAATTGCTACAGCCTTCCTACAGGGACTCTAACAATATTCGTTTTGCACTGCGCTATCCATCATGATAATGAATGGCAGTAACTTATCCTGGGACATAAATCTGGCAAGCTCCAACAGCACTGTGACACAGCATTTAATTACAACGCATGTCTAATTGAAAGACCCCCGGAAAATAGTGGGATGTCTCTCTGGCTGTAGCAGGGTTAAAAAACTTAATTAATTATGAGGCACCTCCCTCCCTCTTTATTCTGAGTCACTGGCGTCCCTGCCTCAGTGAGCTGATGACATTTTCAGCCTCCCTTTCATCCTTCAGAGAAATGAATGGCGTGGCAAGAGCGTTATCAAATGAGCTGTAGAGCCAGCCAGTGAATATGTCATTGAGTGTGACATATTCCCTGAGTGTGACTGCTCCCTGAGTGAATTGTGATTTATCTGTATGGCTCCCTCGTCATGTTAACTGACTCGCTACCCAGCACCCCTCACCCCCACCCTGTCGCTGACAGGCTCAGTAGATCATTTGGAGGGGGGGATCTGTAGGTGAGGTGCTGGCTTATGTTGTCTGGGACCTTCCTGAATAACAGTAACCCTGTGTTTGACCCCAGGTGCTCCTCGCTAAATACAACTGTTTCCATTCATTCCTGTTTATCCTTAATCAATAGTACATGACACTTCATTTCTTGCTAATGCTCATGTGCATTTTCTGAATAGAGAGGAGAGGATTTAAAACAATATGTCATTAGAGTGCAATAAATGAAAATATCTATGGAGGATCTTAATTTGTTTTAGAGAAAATACATAAACCTTTTGCAGTATTGCAAATGTGGCCTTCCTCAAATGCATATTTTACTGTGAGACTAGGCTGAGAAAAGAAGTGATGTTGCCCCCAGTGCTACGTAGTTGCTTAAATACAGTCCTTTTTGTAATTTTTGTAAATGTAGACAGATTATTAGTCACCAATAAACTGATAATGGATGCCCTGTGAGAAGTGCAATTTATTTTTGGCAAATTGACAAAACTGGACATCTGAAGATCTTTTGCATGCATTTAAAACCCGTGAGCAGGTTTTGGGGGGCAGAACCTTCAGCTTACTTCAGGAAAATTGCCCTTGACATTATTCTGAGGACACCTTTTGTCAAAAAGGATTTTTAAAACTCTAAAACTTTAAGAGAAACTTACATCAATAAGAGCTCAGAGTTGTTGACAAGGCACATCCTGATGTTCTTGTTCAAAAAAAGCTGCACTTAAAAGTTGTTTATGTCTGAATCAAGTTTATGTGAATAAGTAATGTTCTCAGCCTTTCAGTATGCTCGTACTACCTCTGTTTGGCAGAGACAGCACCTACATGTAGATTAAGCAGAGTGTTGTGGGGTTGCACAGGGACATGTGAGGGGACTATGGAAAAGTGTCTTGACTTGGAAAAAAAAGGTGATGGAGCTTCCCAAATAATCCTTTTACCAGCTTCATTCATCTGTGTCATCTACACTCACGCCCATGCCCTGCCCTACCTGAGCTTGATTAGTGAACCTGAGGTGCAGTGTTGAAAGGCTGCCAGCAGACACTCACCACCAAATCAAAAGCTTCACTGTGGAATCAAAAGAGTTCAGTCTTTCTCTGCATAAACATGAGAGCAATGGAGGTGGTGGGCTGCGCTGAATGTGAGCCAGCTCTGACACCCCCAGTGGTTCCTGCATACTTGAGCTGTGTGTGCTGTCAACTCGAGGTGTCACGTCAAGTAGAATTACTGCTATGTACAGTACCCTATCCATCACATTAATCCAAGTAGGACGTGTTGTTGCAATATTATAATATTTACTTGAAACTTCCTTACCGTCTTGGATATTTTGTTAGGATAGCCAAAGATGTTCTCTCAAGTATGTTGTTAAGAAACAAGAGTCTCATTGTGAACATAGAATATCTCTGTCCTAGTGTCCGTCAAGTCTAATTGCAAACTTTTGTGTCGCACATGTTGGGTGAGAATGGAAAAAATGCACAGCTTGGGAACTCTAATATGTTATTAGAATAATGGCCATCAGGCGAAGATGGTCCCTGTGCTGCTGTTCACTGTAGAATACAGAGTTTCATATTAGCGCCTGCACTGTTGCTGGTAAATGTCATACAAAGAGACAGGTCATTTACATTTTTGATAAAATGATCCTGCATTTTTTATTTGTCTTTGGAATTCAAGACTCCTTTAATCATTGTGGATGGTAAGGGACTTAGCTGACGTACTCATGTGTTTCTGATTGCATTAGAACTGATGTGGCATGGAATGATGGATATTTAATAGTTGTGCTGTCCCTCTGTATCATGTCAGGAGTCTGACACACATAGATGCTTTGGAGCTCTCCAGCTCATACAGAATTGCTTTAATTATTAGGCCTATCATCTTGGCTTTGAGCAGAGAGGAAGAGCTGAGGAGAGCACACATGGAGAGAGTGGAAGTACAGACATGCAAAAGAAGGCCATGCGAGATAAGTCAAAGGTTGTTGTCAAGGGTTCGAAATGAGTTTATCAGACGTTTGTGCATGGTGATGCGGTATCAGACTGACATGCCATATCCTGTTTGTCTGCAGTACTTTCTTCTCCATAGGCCTCAAAGTGGGGCCTAATTGCTGTGTGTATCTACAGAGGCTGTGAAGAGCCCACGGCAGCCCTGTAGTGCCCCAGGCAGTGTGCTGATCAGACCTCTCCCTTCGCTGCGCTAAACTGTCATCTTCTACAGCTATGTGTTTTTTTATATTGCAGCTTAAAACTGATTTTACTTGATTAAAAAGATCAAATGTTGTGCCATGCCAATATGAGTAACTCAAAAGAAGCACCACAATTGCGTCACCAGCACCACAGAAACATTCATCAGCGCACAGGCGCTGGCAAGTCTGTTCTTTATAATCCAGAGCTATAATGAAGGAACATAAAACGGCCATACAAATTTTCCAAGAATACTTTTTATGGAAATAAAGAGGACAGATGAGAGCAGAGGCCAGAGAGTGATTATGTGAGGGAGAACAGCCACTCTTACATTGGCACCTCCAGCATGCGGGCCATCTGCATAGAGGGCCTGGAAATGAGGATGACAATGCTAATCACTGCCATGGAGGCCTGACTGGTGTGGATGAATGGCCATCCCAGGCTCTAAACACACTGAGTAGCGCTCATCACACAATGTTTTTGTCTGGGCCTGCCAGGTCCACAAGCCTCCACCGGCCCCGCCCTTTTCCTGTACACACTCCATCACTCAGTGGCAACATGTGTATGGCTTCCTGTCAATTCAGGAAGTCTTGGTTCATGTCCCAGCCACATTAATGGACTAGGCAGAAGATACTTAGTAATTTCCTATTTCCCTATTGAAGCAATTGTTGTTGGCTATTCTCATTCATCTCATTCAAAAAAATCATTATCTGTGTCTTGTTTACTGCTGATATTCAATCCTTCAGCCTGGAAATGTGCTAGTTGACTCATTTTAAGGTGTTTTTCTTCAGGTCAGTGACTTGAAACAGGAAGCTCAAGCAGTTGTTATGAATCTGTATTTTATAATGGAGTCTTAACATTTGTCACAGAAGGGTCTGTGGTGTACAACAGCCCCAGGTCAAATCAAATAATCAAAGCAAGCGAGATTGTCTGGAGGATAGGATCAATGGTGTGACACATGTATTTTCATGACGGATCACTCAAAAGGCTTAATCAAATAAACAAGGCTCTGTTAGAGAAAATGTCAGTTTAATTCCTTTATCCGTGGAAAATGAGAGAGAATAAATTCAGAGTGACACATTTACATGAGCAAATAAAAGACTGTGCCAAGACAGGCTGTGGGCACAGAGAGAAGGCCCACAGTGTAAACTTTTCATCCTGATGGTTTCCAGCTGTAGTGGGGTACATTGTCATCTTCTTGGGGCTTGCTCTTGCGGGTGTCCCCACAAGTGAATGTGAAGAGGACCAGCTGCCTGGCAGCCAGGCTCTTTTTACTCCAAGCTTAGGGTAACCAGCAGACCTTACAACAGAAGGCCATTTTAAAGGTAACTTTGCAGGGCTTACCGAAAATTCATGTTTAGAAGGAATACTATATAGAATATAATATATCTATACATATAGATTATACATCATCTAGTTTCTGTAGATCCTGCACATATACATTTATTTGCAAACAGTGTCAGAGTAAAATATGTGTTCCAGCTTCTGTGCATGCACAGAGAGAAAAACCACCAAAAGTATCAGCCATGAAATTCCTGACCATCAAAATAAAAGCTCTGTGCAAAATTACTCCCAGAAAGAAGTGAAATGTGACTGTTAAAGTGATATGTTGTGCAGAAGAAATTGCAGTATGAAAATTTTAGCAACATTAAATCAGAGTGTGGTTCAAAGATGATTATGTCAGTGTTCTGCTAATAGTTTGAAGTCACTCACTTTGGTCGAAAGCAGGTTATCTCTACAGCTGTTGTAGTTGTCAGAAAAAGTTCCCGGTGTGTAAAATGTTTAGCACATCTTTACACTTCACCAAAAATAAAATAAAATAAAATAAAAAACAGGTCAACAAACACATGTATTGGTTCAGGATTAAAAAAAAAGACCAATGTTATGTTACCAGATGACGTCTCATCTGTCATTGTTTAGGCTGCCATGGTGACAAGTCCCTGAATATAACCAGGCAAAATCTGTAAAATCTGTTTGGGAATCTGCAATGAAATGTTCTCAGCACATTTAGAGTGAATTCTTTCTCGTTTTGGTAGCATTTCCATAGCATGTCCAGCCTGTCGTCTTTTTTTGCAACATTTTCTACTTGTTACAACTTTTACAATTGGTAAAATCATCACAATGTTTCTTCAGTACAAGACCTCAGACTGATTTGACTGTTGCAGTGTGATAACTAATGTTCCTGTATACTCCTTTGAAATGTTGCCTGAAGGTTTATAAAATATTAAACCAGTTTAAAAGATGTTTTTCTAAAATGGAAAATCAGCATTTTTAAAATGCACAATGCAGATGAATGAAGTCATTTCCAAAACTTTCCTAAAGTTTGAGCACATTTCCTGTAGTATGAACCTCTTTCAGAGCCAGAAGACAGGCTTTTACTGTGTCTTGTTGCAGCGGGTACACACTGCTGCAGCAGTTCAACTTTCATGCGGCCCCTGTCAGAAAGCACTTCATTCTAATGTGCTGTGGCTTTTCAAAATCCAATCCCAAGTAAGAAATAAAAGCCCAGACAACTGCATTACTGTCCAGCCTGTCAGCTTTGTTAAATATAAGCTCCATCCTGCTCGCCAGAGCCTTAAAAGCTGAGCTGGCAGAGCGCAGGACTGGAAGTGACAAAAGCAGATAGCTGCAGCTGTGATTTTAGGAAAGGAGAATGGACACTTAAATGCATTTTTATACATTTACAAGAAGTTCATTCTGTTCTCTATGAATCAATAATAAGATACAATTATCCACTCTGAAGTACCTCCCTTGTCACTACAATGAAAATTAGAGTCAACATGCTGTCAGGTGCTATGGCTCTCATGTTTCCTCTCGGCTCCAGTAAGCCCGTCTCTTGGGGCTGAGCAAACTAGAGTAGACTGGAAATAACACATTTCCTTTTGGAAGCTCAGAAATCTCATCTTCAAAAAATGGAAAATAACAATGCTAATATTTTGAATTTATTATAAGAATTTGCTATGGGATAATGCAGGGAATGATCATCACAATAATATTCAATTAGATAGCACCAATGCTGTTATCAGTATTTCCCTCTTTCACACTATATACTTACTCTCTATTACCATTTGTAAGCTTTATGTTTTCTTTCTTATATAAAAGGCATATGCAATTTTAGTCATACTGACAAGTGCAGCTGTTTTCTCAGATTGGATGTCAGATGATGAATCTGTGTTCTTCAGTTGGAAGGTTCAAGTCCCCCAGCATTGGGTATTAAGATGTTTCATGCAATTATGAAAACCTCATTGCTCACATGCAACATCTATAAATCCAATCACAGTTTGTCTTTAGGTTGTGTTGCACTACATCAATGCAGCGGGACATGTTTTCCTATTGAATGAGTTGTTCGATTAAAGAAGGGGGGGAAAAAAGTATAGTCTAGAATGATATCTAATCAGAGGCGTCCACAGAGGCTGAAGCAGACTTTGTATCTGAGCCACACTGGGATGCATAAATAAATGAGTAAATTGACTCCAACTGTATAATTGTGATACAATGATATTCCCTTATCCAGCCAATTCTCTAGAGGATTTATAGATTCTATACTCATGGATATGGACTTGTTTTGAGCCATGGAATAAAAAAAAAAAAAAAAAGGAAATGTGCAAATTTACAAAAAAAAATTCAAAAATAAATAAATCTATACATGTAAGTGCATATGATAAAACATCAGCTCATGGCCAACAATGTCTGCAGGCTAATGCTTCTAAACATTAAACACTGAATATATATGAAACAAAAAACAAGCAAACAAACAATAAATTATAAAAAATAAATAAATACTAATTCTTCAACCTGCCTGGTAACTGGATTACTTGTTATGCTTGGCCTATCACGCACACCATAATTATGTAAAATGTATATTTATGTTTTTTATTTATTTGTGTTTTGCCTACCAATTGAAAAGTGTCTTTTTTCAGTTCTTGTCTTGCTGCTGGATTGAAAATTCAATTGTTAGTGAAAATGTAATGAGATGATGTGTTCCAGAAAGGGTTTGATTGGCAGGAGGCTGTCAGATACAGATTGAAGTGTCTGGCTTCAGTAAATGTTTTAAAACACCTGAAGTGTGATTACATTTGTTATGTCGATGCAAATTCTGTTCTTCAAATGACGTTGTGATAGATTTTGAAGAAAATCAAAAGTCAAAGGTCTCCTTCATTAAATTTTCCTTTCGAGAAGCAAACATGAATGAATGTGAATGTTTAATTTTGCATCGGCTCTCTAAATGTAAGTTTTATTAATTTAAATACTTTATCAATATACAATGTTATAACAGAAATGGTTGCCTCACTTTATGCCTCTTCATTGTAAAGAAAAAATAAATAATAGTTCAGTCTACAGTTAATATTTTCCATATTCTTTCTCTTTTTTTAACATGTTGATCGTACATAAATTGCAGCATGTGAATTGACTGCACCGCAGCAACACAAAAAGCCTGAGTGGAATGGTCCAGCTACAATATGTTTGAAAGATGAGGAACTCACCCCTTCCAGCCATTTACTGCAAACCTTTTTTTTTTTTTTTTTTTTTTTTACGAAGTGCTCCAAACTGAGCCATTACACGATTGAGGTGAAAATATTTGCTTTTATCACCCATCTATTTGAACACTGGCCATATCCCCAGCCAGCAAAATGCTCAGTGTGTAGCAATCACAGTCTTGCTTTGCATGTCATCATTTCCAAATAATTTACCAGCTGCAATTAGCAGACTCTAGTTGTCATCATCAGTGCTTTGTGAAGTCTTTAGCAGAGGAATTAATGTATTGAGGAGGCTAAAATAAAAGCATGCGTTTGGAAAAAAAAACGTATACGCACATATAGTCTGTATATGCATCACTGATGATTGCATACACCAAAAATGACCTCTGCCTGACAAATTAGAAATAAACCTGTTTGACAGACCCCGTTTGGTTAGAACAAATGCGAGACATGAAAAATTGTTTGACACACTTTCATAAAAGCAAGTGGCGGCAACCCATCCTTTAGCATGTGGTAATGGCCTCTCGTTGTTAGATTCAATGGAAAAAGCTATTCATACTGTTATGTGATTGAAAAGAAAATTGAATCCTTTTGATGTTATAAATGTGTCTATTACCGCATTTGCACACAAAATTTCTATGGAAATTATAGAGAAAGGAGTGATTCTCTGTAGGAAATGTTTGGGAATGACATATTGAATTCTATTCCTGCTTGAATATCAATATAGTGTACTAGAACAACTCTAAAACTATATGATTTTTCACTGGGCTGAAAGGCTAAAATTACTATACTATATATGAAAAAAGGTTAATGGTTAGATATTTCTTCTGTTCTAATGAATAGCCTCTTCAGTTTACAGCTAAAGTTATGAGAAACTTTTTGCCTCTTACATGATGAGGTGCAGCATCTGTCAGGGTTCAAAAAAGGGTCATAGGTGGAGCAGGTCAATGTAACATTTAGTGTCTGATAAATGATTTCAGAAGGATATACTGTCCTATGTATGTATGTATGCAGGTTACATTTATTTTTATCATTACAAGAAGCATTTATTTGCATTTTCTGTGAAACACACTGCTATAGATTAGCATTAGCAAACATGATGTAGTGGACATGTGTGAGTGAAGGTCCCAAGATTAAGTTTACAATAACTACAAGAACTTGCTTAACATTTGTGGAAAATTACAATATGTTCTCCTACCAGAGGTCCATTTCCACGAACTACCTAAACAACCTACAGTTTATGATTGATTAACCCCTTGCAAATTTGTTAATTGTTGTTGATTGAAACTGTAATTAAATGTACATTTAAGTAGTTTTTATAAACACACCTGAATTTATCTATGTATATGAAGAAAAATCTGATTTATTAGTGAACTTTCCCAGCTTGGCATGCATGAAGCTCTTCTCTCCTCTCCTCTCTCTGGATGAATCATTATGTCTGATTCATTTTTCCCACCGGACCTTATGCTGTTTGGATTGTGTACATTAAAATACTTCTTTTCTGTATATACAAGATGGTGAAGCTGTGGGTAAGATACCAGGCATAAAGGGCTCACCAAGGCTTTTAGCTGGTAACATCTACTGATGGCAGAAAGAAGTTAGGGAAATGTTGGATTCCTATGTTGTTTATTTATTTTCCAATCAATCATGTAAATTGATAAGACTATTAATTTGTTTGGATGTAAAGTTGGGTCTTAATCTTTCAGGATAAGGAGGATAATTCTATTCATTTTACTCTTTATTTACTATCAATAACCTTGAAACAAGCTTATTTGATATAGTTCCTGTAAACCAGTTTGAAGGTTTTTTTTAGTGTGTGTGTGTGTGTGTGTGTGTGCATGTTTCATGTGGTACAACCACTGCGAAAACATCCAAGAAACTAAAAAGGAATCTGCATTCAAGGTAGTACACCTCATAATTTAACCCGTCGTTGAACACAAGCTGCTTTCTGATCACTACACCACAACATTATTCAATTGCCTTAATGAGTGCATTTAAAAACTATTCAGCTATGCTCATTTTTGATGTTTCGGGCCTGTTGTAAAACATTTTGAAGTCTCAGCAAATGGTTGTAATAGCTTCCTTTCAAAATCATGATAATGATTATGGATGTATTCAAATGAAATTAAATCTCAAAGACTGTGATGCAAGTCAGTGTGACTAACTCAAGCGCATCAATCATTTTCCTGAGTCTTACAGGAACAGTGTCAATCCACTCTGAGCTACTTTTGATGCCTGACACAAAGGAATAATAATTGCTTTAATTCAAAGGTACACTTTATACTTACAATTTCAATCAAAATTCAGTCTAGGATCAAAAAGATGTGTTTGCATTATGCTGTTGAGCAATCCAGTCAGTCCCTGAGTCTGAGGACAGATTTTCCCAGAATGTTTAGTTAATAGAAAAGCAGATGGCGCTTATTTTCTCTGCACTCATTACATTAAGAAGATGTGCAAAGTTTCCACCTGACGGCACAAGAAACCAAAGCACCATGATTAAAAATGAGTATGTTATGTTGGAGGAAAGAAATATAGGCCCTGATGAATAATGTCAGATTAAAAGTACGCTCCAGTTTTGGTCATTTGCTAAAGAAGTTGACTAGAAGTGCCAAAAGAAAACCCTTCAAGTCTGGACAGAAGTAACGCCTCGTATGAATACAGGATACAAACAAGTCATACTTTTTGTTGAATACTGAGGAAGTCAAGCGAAGTGGTAGATTACTTGTTAATGTGATGGATGTGACCTGAGGACAACGGGATATTAATTTGCATGTGATTAGCAAGACTGTGATTGAGTGGATACAGAAGTGGCATGCTGTGGTGTGTTGTTGCCGTGTCATGAGGTTGTCATCCGGTGCGTGTGTGTGAGAGGGAGAGAATGTGTGCACTGTATGTGTGCGCGCAGGCGTGTACGTGTGTATTTGAGTGTAAAACAAGCTCAGTGGCTGCAGGTGTGAAAGTAGCCCAGGCTGTGAACTCCACACACTCCCGCATCCTCTCTCACTTCCTCTCCCGCTCATTTATTTTTCTTTTTCTCTGATTTGGTTTTCCACTGCTGCACTCTGCTCATTTGCATCTGCTCCTGACACCCTTGTACCAGTCACGAGCAGCCCCACTAACACACATACTCTTTTTCTCTCCTTCACACGCACACACAGGAAAAAAAAAATACTATCATCATTCGCAACTTGTCCCATCTTTAGTGTGATTAGGACAAAACTTATGGTACGACGTGAAAATTGTACTTTCTGTTGACGTTTGTGCCACAACTAACATATGTATACGATGTGCAGAACATACAGTGAGGCGTACCTTTTAAAATGTATTTCACTAATGATTACAGAATATTCACACAAAATTATAATACAATAATTTTGAGTTCTCATAACTTTTGTCTGTTCTTTGTTTTGGTTGTGTGTTTATTGTCCCATTATGTTAATGATAAAATTCACGCATCAGTGCACAAAGAAACTGATAATCAAATCTTTAATCCAATTAATTTACAAAGACTTGAATACCTCATGTGGTTCTGGTCATGGATGTGTGCTGTTTGAAAGTGCAGCAATGAAGTCCAATTAAGACACAATATAATAATAATAACTGACTCTAGACAGAATTCATTTGCTAAGGCACCATTCTCCTCAGAAACTGTGTGTTTTTCCACATCTTATAGGAAAAGCAGGAAGAGAGTTTGTCCTCTAGCTTAGCTCTTTATTTTAGGATTAGGAGGAGTGCTAATCTAATTTTGTAAATATGTCACAGGAATCAGGTGGTTTAACTATACATTCAGCTGGAAAAAAAATAGATGAATCTTTTTATACTGCAATTACAGTTGGAAACTATAGGCTGTCTTGAGCTAAAACATGTCGTACAGTTTAAGAAAAATAGATGAAGTAACGGTGCGGAACAACCCCAAGCTTTTCACAAGTCACAGGTCAGGCTAATTATGTCTTCTCATAAAAAATAAGCCTGACCCTGTACAACTCATACAATTGTGCATTGATTTTCTAAAGAGAACGTGTTTAATAAATTTAGCTACAGTAGCAGGACCAGGTGGTCAATCATTGTCCCATTCTCAAAGCCCTTGATGAGCACTGAGAAAGATCACAGAAATAATACGTCATTGTTCTGTCTAATTACAGCATGTCACAGACAAGAGCGGATTTGCATTTTAAACAAGCACTTGTTCTGATTGAGGAACAATTGTTATATATTTCATTAAATGCTGCGAGCTGCGCAGAGGGCAGCACATGCTCTCCACAAACAGCCAGAGAGGATGTAAAGCTCAAAGAATTCGCGTTTCACTAGAACATCATTCCATCAGCAATTCAAGATATCCTTTAATATATGTTTGTTTGTTTTCATTTCTTTTACACTTATGCATACTTTAGTAATATTTTTTTCCTCCCACCAACGATTAATTTAATCTCTCAGCCTTCTTCATCGTCTTTTTATATCCACCCCCCACCCCCAGTTCAAGCAGAAATGAGAGAGGGTCTGAGGAGAAAGGGAGAGGAAGAACTAAAACAAGATGCTAGAATCAAATACCCTTTAACAGTTTTTGACTTGCTTTTGCACTATTTTCTTAGAGTGGATGTGAAGCAGGGCTGGGCTGCTTCCTGAATATCTTACAGCCTCCTCAGTGTCTTTATCTACAATTCCACTTATTTACAGATCACTGGAGGAACATCTGCTCCAACACTTGCCCCAAATCTAAGAAGTGATGTTTTGCAATATACCATTTAATTTTTAATGCAGAAATTCAGTTCTCCTTCAAAACAGAAGAACTTTCATAGATAGGCTCCTTTTGATGACAACTAAAGAACATCCAATAGCCTGGAAATATACTGGAATCCAAGGGATAAACAAAACTGCGGCAAACAAACAACTACAGTTAATGGTAAACACTGCAGAAGTTGACATTATCATGGCAACATTAAAGTAGCAGCACTGTTTTTTTTATCTTACTTATAAACAAGTCTGTGTATAGCTAATCAAATGAGATAAGTCACAATATGTCAAAGAATCCAAAACAAATAAGTTTGCGAGAGAGAGAGAGAAAAAATGTTGTTTTAGTTTCACAGAAATGGCTAACAAGGACAGGTCATAAATGCTGCACTGTAATCACAATTTAACCAGAAAAAAAGATTTAATGTAGACCCCCAAAACACCTGCTTCACAAAGGGGATCAGAGCCAGCCATCTTGTACAATTACCCTGAAGGAGGTGCCCGTCATTGTTACTGAGCCATTCTGTTACCCTGACAGGCGCAGGAAAGTTGGGATGCACCTGCACGTGTTCGTCTGTACGGGCTGGCCTCATGCCAGCGCTCCGCACTTCAGCTACTGCCAAATGCTACACATATTTGATTTGCAATACAGCATAATAGGCCATCAGCTTAATTATTACTGAGGAGTTATCATCCTCAACCTTTCCGCACAGAATTGCAGGAATGAAAAAGAATGGCTCATAATACCAACATTTGCATGTGGATCAACAACGTTGTTTTTGCAGACGCTCGTTTAGATCATAACAAAGTTTTTTTCTTTTCTTTACAATAGCGGGTTACAACCTCACACAGGCTTGTGATAAAGAAAGAATTTATTGTTTCGGTAACACATTAATATTAGGAAAACAAAATATAACAAATACAAATGAGGAATTATAATGAACGCATGCTATGCATCAGTTAACTGCTGTTCTTTCTGACACACCTTTGCAGGTAATTAAAGTCAGAAATGTGTATGTATGTGGTATAGTAACCTACTTTTTTCACAGCGTACTAGTCAGATCTAATGTTGTTGTATGGTGTGAGTCAGGAGTCACACCCTGACCAAACTGAAACAGTGAATAACGTCTTTAGACTGCAGATTGCTGAGCAGCATGTGTGGGGCTGTTTGTGTTGGATGCAGGTCATGGAACTGATTCCATAACAACACACGGTCTGTGCAGTGCTCACTACAGGTTCTGCTACTAAAAAAAAGAACAGCACTCTCGTTCTATTTAAAATGGATTACACATGCAACAACATTGTACCAGAACGTATTGAAACTGCATGAATAATGCTACTGTACATCTTATCAATAGTTATAGTCCATGGATTCTTGGAATTGTTGTCATTTAGTACATCTCTACATTTTAGTTTATAGCTGCTACTCACATGTATATCTGTAACTCTTGGTTACAAGTGTATGAAATCTATCTCTTTTTGAATAGCTGACTGTCTGCTCCTAATCTTAGACAGAACCAGGCTTTGTATTTTATACATCTTACTGTGCAAATGAACACTTCTAAACCTGCAAATCTTTCTGTCTGCCTTATAAAATCTAAGCACCAAAAACAGGTCAGCCCCTTCCCACTGTACCTGGCCCTGCCTGGCCTTCTGACGTGTTTTAGTTGGCACAGTTCACGTAGTGTAATTCATCATAGTTATGCTTCTTTATGACTGAAGCTATGTAGAGGGAAACTAGTCAAAATAAAGTTTAAAGGTAAATAGAAATATGATGGATTACGTAGAGGTGAGTTATATTAGAAGTCTTACAGGGTTTAGATGTCTAGCTGTTGTGGTCACAGGTTAGCTGACACATTAAATCATATTTTACAGAACTCTACAGTGGTGTACTTAGTACACACTGATTCTGGTAAGTTTTTGTGTCTATTTTGTCCTTATTAAAGGACATCACCAAGCAGTCAAGAGCAAATTATTGGCTTTTGCTTTAATAATGTAAAGTCATGGAGTAAGGTAACATGTGTATTTGAATGCAACTCTTCAATTGAGCTGCAAATACAGAAATTTAAGGTAGTTTATTATACATACCTAAGTGTTTTGCATGATGTTTATAATGCAGTGTAATTCTATCATTGCATTGTGTTTGATCCTAAAGATAGAAAAAACAAATAATCAACCGAGCTTGAAGAAATCAGTATGTGACAGACGTGACTGCTGACTTCAGCATGCTAACCAGCTAGTCTTAGGCCATGCTAATGCAGCATTTTATACCACAAGATGTCAATGTATAGAAGAATACTAACATAAATACTGCACATATGTTTGTGAAAGACTGGGAAAATGAGTCATTGAAAATTTTTTTTTAAAATATAAGTTGCTTTTACAATAGAGCCCACATTTACTATAGCACAGAAAATAAAAGTGGAGTTTAACTTTTAGTGGGAGCAGATGGATCTTGTAAAGCAAAGACTAGAAAACACCCTTTTAGTGAAATCACAGTAGGCTCTCAGCCTTCTTACACAGAACATGCGTGCGCTTGTATATAATAATACAGTGTTTCCAAAGGCTGGTTCCAGTTTCTCAATGAATACACATGAACCGTCTCTCCCACTCTTCAGCTGTGAGTGATGTCATTGTCAACTACCTCATGTTTGTTTGACAGCTCCTAATCACACCTCTTGTGTTTTGGCGACTAGCCCCTCAGCATTGCAACAACACTACTGCTTCTATCTGTCAATCACTTGTCAGTGGGTGATACTTTCCCAGGTCTGTGGTTGTCCATCAGAACAAGGACTGGACAGCGTTTTCACATGTTCCCATCAACTGCTTTTAGATTGATACCATACAACCCTGGCTGTCCTTTCAGTCTGTCTTTTGTGCTCGTCTAACTTCAGCTCCTTCAGACTGGCTAGAAATAGCCTGCTGGACTTGTATGGCCAGTGCAACAGCACGATTCAAACAAAAAAGCCAAGTCTTTCTACTTTTTCTTTTTTTTTGTCTGGAAGTGTGATCAATACATTGTACAGGAGACGTTGCTCCCACAAAAGCAAGAATATGTAAACTTTTGTTTTACACTGTCTTTGGAAAAAAACTTCAAATAGAGGATACATCAAACAGAAAACCAGAACACTTTGATCTCACTCTGAATGCAATGAAGTTACATTGCATTAAAATTTAAGAACTGGACTTGAAAATAGAATACCATAGAGAAACCTGTATAGTAAAAAAAGGACCTGTGTATTGAAAAGAATATTGTACTTCAGCAAAAGACAAGTTTCAATACCTACCAAGCTTTGTATCTCTGGATGATAAACTAAAGACAAATCCACTGTGAGGTCCTGAGAGGTGAGGTAGACGTGCACGTGTAATAAATGTCTAGTTCAGCAATGAGGTGACATGTATGAGCTTAAAGAATGGTATTTTTCTATAGAATAATGGTGACTTTGACCCGAATCGCTCACACAACTTCTTTGATCTGCCAGAGAAAAGCTGTCCAACACAACTGACATACAATACAATGTTACAATGGTTACAATGGTAGCAAATAGGATGGTAGAGAAACTTGTTGCTTTCTTTTTCCACATGTGAATGTTATGGAAAGGTCTGTTTTACCCTAAACTACAATGCTTTTCTAAACCTAATCAAGTAGTTTTGATGCCTGACTATTTGTTTATTTATTTTTAATTGACTAAATATTACATTTATGTATGAGAATTTATTTGGTAGAGTGTCTTTCATTATTTTTTTTAAGCAGTAGCACTACACTGTGCTGGCAACAAGATTGTGACAGGTTGCAACCAGCAGTAAGTTACCACCTACTATGACAAAGTGAGAATGGAAAGAAACAGACATTAAGAGGTGCTGGACTAATTACTGTATGCTATGTGAACAATAATCAGTATGTCGGATTTAAATGTTGCCAGTAGTTTTTTAATTTGCCAGTATATGGTGACAGCTCAACAGCAGCACCTCCCTTGACTGACACACAGGCGCTTAGGTGTATTGAGTGGTCTGCAGAGTATTTTGTAAAAAGTCCTTGTACACTTGTGTGTAGTGGAGAACAAAAAAAGGAGACACTGTGTCCTCTCTTATTAAGGTGTCCCCAGCAGCCATATAGCAGCACAATGTCCTTTCCTCCACTGTTGCCAGCAGGCATCACTATGTGCTGACAAATGACCCTGGCAGGCAAGACGGTATAATTTACCACAGATTAAACAGCAGGGCTCTTAACTGAGAGCCAAGGTTCATATTGTTAACACACCTCATCTTTATGCAAGCATATATTATTACATTACATGGGTGACATGCTCCTGCTGCAAACACAAATAAACACAGCTCCTTCTGTCAGAGTGATATAGCACATATTGAAATGATCATAACAAAACACAAAGGAAATCAGGAGAGAAGCGAGTATTTATGAGTGAGTGGAGTATTTATAATGCTAGACAGAGGCAGACCTCTGACAACAAATGTGGCAAAATTCAATCACACTGAACTGAATGTTATATGTTAAAATGCTGCACAGTAAGCACCACAAGCAAAATGGTGAAGGTGATTAGATTGGTGACCAGAGTCAGGGTGTACCAAGCCTTTCATCCAGTGACATCTGGGAGATGCTACACACACACACACACACACACACACACACACACACACTCACACACTTTTCTGTTAGGTTTGTAAGATATGCAGTTAAACATGTTTGGTGCTTTATTATATAAATTAGAGCTAGTGTGTCTAAGTGAAAGGCAGAACAAGAAGCCTGTATAAAGTTTACATTTGCAGCTGTTAACATATTTGAAAATGATTAAGTTTGGAGGTGGGTCTATATTTGGGGTGGGGATCTATTCCATTAGGGGGTGATTAAATAATGATAAGCTTGTGAATATTTACTGTGATATTACAGTGGATGTGGTGTGTGACCCACTTTAGACTTTCACATCTGAAAAGGATAAACCCTTTGATAATTCTTTGACTGCAGACACTATTTGACAGTCAGTTTTGGGTAATAAAATATGCTTCTACCCCCCCCTCTCTCTTAGTCCTGTTGAAGATGCACTTGTGTTAGACCATGAGATGTGCAGTCTGAGGTAAATGTGACTGAGTGATGTGTCATATAATCTCTTGGACATATCCAGAGGACGTTATTCCAGGAGAGGATATGGGGGCTGCCTCATGAAACATTTATCTGGGAAGAGTAGCACAGCGGCGGCGGCGAGATGGAGTGACAGAACGGAATGAGGTAGAGAAGGGAGAATAACAAGGAAAGTGTTTGTATGAGTGTCTGACCGTATCTCCAGCTTTCAGTCATCCTGCCCCCCCACCCCCACTTTCTTTTCTTTTACACAGCAAATCAAATTTACATTTAAAATGAACAATCCTACAACCAGTGGACATGTACATCAACACTTGATACACATCACATGCATACACACACAGTTTTAAACATGCTCTGTGAGCTTAGGGAGGCTTTGATATCTCTAACAAAAAACCCTGAGGCTGAGCTCTGACACAAAGCTTATAATCTAGCCATGTTCTCCAGTGGTCAAACTTAGATACATCGCTGAGCAGAAAATCCGGCTCTGGACATATTTTGTTGTACAGTCAAGTCCCTTTTGCGCTGTCTAGTCTTTTTTTTCTCCCCCTCAGTTGGATACAGAATAGACATAGTCATTCCTGAGGACTCTGCAGTAGTCAGAAGTATTTGTCAGCTCCAGCTCAGATCAGCGGTGATTTAAGCACCACTTAAATTTTAGCCCCATTTTTTTCCAGCATGCTTCCGTCCATAACTTCTGCAGCTCCTCTGAGCCACACATTCCACTCTGTCTCTGTTCCATTTGAGGAGGAACTAAAAGAAAAGCAGGCGCACTGATTGTCTGATTGCAACTTCTTATACATTCTGTAATTTATTGTTTAACGGGCTGCATTCTGTCAGAAAGTTCATCTTATGTGTGTGTATAGTGACTAAAACATTTTTGATGCAAGAGCATTACAGAGAAAAAACAGGGCCTTTAAATAAATGACTGTGGGCAAAGGACCATGGGAAAACTTGCTGCTCATACTCTTGGTTGTGCTTGGCTGGCCTGCTGTGGTGCTTCAGTGCAGGATCTACTGATGCTGACACTCACCAGAGCCTAGTGGGAGCCTGGTGGAGTGGCCTCTCTCAGAAGGAGGAAAGCTGCTCTCCCACCCAGACAAGGTCATTTTGGCCTCTTGTCATTACCCTCTGAACAGACAGGGGGGAAAAACCATTCCTATCCAGCTGCCATTAGTGCCAGGCATAGACCAATTACCACTAGGCAAAGGCCAAACAGTAAGCGGACATGAATGAAGCCAGACAGGTCAGAGTGGTCATACATAGCAAAGGTCAGTGTTATCATAATTTCAGACAAGCTGAAGTTGTAAATAGCTCCCTAGATAAATACACGAGGAAGCGGGGTTAAATTAAGTACACATGTCCTGAGTGCAATAAATTCTGTCCATTAGGGACAATTTCGCCGCAAAAGTGCATCATTGTCATTATCTGAATTGTCTTTTTCTAATGTCAAGTTATTTGTGATAGCATTTAATCATTATCCTAGCATGTAGTAGATCAATAGAGCCTTTTAGAATGTTGAGATTCTCCTTGAATCCTCAGCCTGGTAATCTCAAGTACAGCGAAGTTTCTTGATACCTACCTGCAACTATTTGTATCAGGCCTCTACAGGATGTACTCAATGTCCTAGATACATCTCTCCTAAAAGTTTCCTGTGTCTGATAAAAGCACACTGTTAGTTGTTTACAAGTTAAAAAATTCAACTTAGAACACGTACTGTTTGACATGCAAGACTTTAAGGTCAATGTGGAAGCAAATGCAAGTTTTAGGAACCTTGCTTCTGGCTGTGGAGAGCAGCAGAGAAACCATTATTACTGCTCTGAAGAATATCCTAAAGTGAGAAAAAAAAATCCCTGACCCATTAACATCCACAGGAAGGAATCCAGTTAACCACCTGCTGTTTCACAACTCAGGACCCGTCAACGGCAACATGTTGTCACTAACAGGTTGTCGGTAAAGCAGGATATTCCCCGGGTCTTTGTCAGTGTTTAGTCACAGTAGAGAAAAAAAAATTGTGTAATTATGATCAGCAATCTGTTTATGATGTGTATCAGACTCCTAGTCCACCTGCTCGGAAGATAAAAGGCCTCGCAGTACATTTATGAAACTCAGACACTGTTTATCAGCTATTTTCATATGATGTGACTGGGGTTTCTGCAGCTATCCAGAACTTTGTCTGAATAAGAAGAAGCTTGTTTTAAATGGGAGAAGTTTAACAAAACCTGTCCTCACTAGGAAACACACACATTTTTAATGCAATTTAAGCATATTCTGCATAGCTATATGCGTTCCTGGTCATCTTGGTGTAGTGGATGGAGGCATTGCCATGCTGGATAAATTTGCTTGTAACATGTTTAGCTTTAAAAAAGTCTTTAACTCTGTTTTACCCCTATTAAATCTGGTTCCAAAGTGAATTTTGAATAATCAATATTAATATTTAAATATTCACTAAAAACAATTTAAAAGAATAAACAGGTATTTTATAGTTCAGAGTTATATTTCCACATCACATTATAAAAGAAAAAAATATATTAAATCCAAATATGTTTTGAAATATGTAGAGATAAGAGAGATTCTGCACATTAAAATATTCTGTTGTTAGGAGATAAAACATTTCCTGCTATTTCAGACAGG
The DNA here is from genome assembly GCF_900634625.1 of Parambassis ranga. Taxonomy (NCBI): domain Eukaryota; kingdom Metazoa; phylum Chordata; class Actinopteri; family Ambassidae; genus Parambassis; species Parambassis ranga. Next base: position 11,256,938 of record NC_041024.1, on the reverse strand, counting down.
GGGTAGAACTACCATTTTTATGCAGTTGGTAAATTTGTGTCTCCTTAGTGTTAGATGTGCAACTAGAAAATTTTCACACACCTCCTCCCACTCTGCACTTTCATGCCACATAGGGGTGATCAGCTGGAAGAAATCAAGCCCCTCTCTAAATTTCCTCTCAACTGATTAAGATAAACTGCTTTTCAGCCATGGTTACCCCCCAACCAATCAATTAAAGTAATCAATTAAAGGCCTGCCGGCTGAGCCTTTGGTAATTGAGGGTTGAATAAACACAGACTGCTGATACTGATGATAAAGCTGTAACAAAACCATGGGCATAAAAAAGGGCTTGAAAAATGTAATTTCTGGGATTTGAGTAGGTCTCAATTGTAAGATATCTAAGGAAAGATAGCTTTAGTTATTTATTTCATTTGATGCCCAGCGCAGTCCTGGTTATTTATCCAGTGCTGCCAGAGATTCTGCCCTAGGACTTTAAATATTGAATAAAATCATCAGTCAGGCCTTTCCAATTGGCTGTGGCTACTATTTGAAAGAAGTGCCAGTAGAATTCAAACATGGCACTGTGTTCCAGCATGTCCTCCAGTGAAAACAAATCCTCAGAGGCGGGTGAAAGAGACTCTTTGGCCAGGCTGGCCTTTCTAATCCTGGATTCAGGTCCAAGAGGTGAGGAGTCTGTGTGTACTTTAGGGATCCTGAAATATAGCCACACAGGGCTCAGTCACATTCACATAAATATGCATTTTAGTCTGTCTTCTACTTAAAAATGTAAAATGAAATTTTCATTGCAAACTTGGCACATACAGATTTTGTTTACGCAAATATCGATGAAAGAAAGATTGGGAAATCTTAAACAAACAACAAAAAAGGAAATTTCAAAATTACTTGCTACATGAATCCTTTAAGGGATATTTTTGAAGATTTTTTTTCTTTTTTTTCTTGCTGTAAACCTATAATAAGCTGCCAGCCCATTTGTTTTGAATCAGCCTGCTTTTCTTGCACTTTCGTGACTGTAAGACTCATGAGGTCCTCCTGCTCTGTTGTCTGGCTTTATGAGGTGCTCGTCTGCTGGGGTTTCACTACAGACTAGAGACATTAAAGACAGAGGGATAGGTTCTTGTTTAAGATTTGTGTGACCTGGCTTCTTTATGAGGTCACTTTTTTTACATGTGTGCGCTTCCAGAGTGCGGATGTCAGAAATGGCTGTTAGTAAAGCCAGCCTCCATGTTTTGATGACTCACAGCATGACATGTGGCCTGAATACTATAAAAAAGTGGAGTGGTACAGACATGTGTGTACTGCTAAGATAGACTTTTCTGGTGACTTCAAATATCTATCATATTGGATGAAAATTACTGTTGATTGAAGAAATAGATGCACAAATAAAAAACAGCTTATATTAGATTATCAACGTCTTTATAGGAATGCCGCTGGGTAAAAGTCAGAGAAGTCTCCTCTCTTTCCTAGGTGTTAACAACAGTAATACTTGGACTGTACTCGGAGTGTGCAGTAAAGTGCTGTGCCTGCTCCAGCTCATTATCTAACAGCCGCATAACATAATTTAACATTTCCTTTGTGTTCAGGGACACCGCGGCAATTAGCTAACAAGTGGGTCATCCATTAACCAGGCCTATGGCCCTGGGAGAGATATAAGCCTCCAGGGCAACACTCAACAATTCTCTATAATAGAATGGCTAAGAGAGAGAGTCCATTAGTAAACATTTAGGAAATCAGTGAGAAGGCAGGTCTCCACGGGTAATTATATTACTGATTATTTATACCGAATACACTCCACACTTTATTGTGTTTTATTCCTTTATCTGTCTCATGATGTTGTTTTTGGCTTCTACCATTTTCAGGTTCGCATCAATGAACAAATAAAAGTTTGTTGCCTCTTAGTTCGGGGCTGCTTTTGGCCGCTGAGAATGTACAGACAATTTTAAGTAAAACACAGGAGCTGCTCTTGCTTTTTTGAATGACATAAATAATGAAAGACTGTTGATTTTTCCTACAGATTGTAATTATATGATCGTGCAGTCTGTGGATTGAGACTGCTCTTTTGAGGTTCCTCACCTTAAAGCCTAGAAAAGACTGGTAGATGCTTCCTGCAATTGACGTCTCCCTTAACTGCGTGCATTCCTCTCTTAGCCCCAGACTGGAGATACACACAAAGAATAGACTGCACTGTTGGATCCTGATCTCAACAGGGATGATCTAGTATGGACACTCCTTTGAAATAGTTAACTTCAAAATAAATACTTAATGCAGCGTGCTTTTTCTGATGAAATAATTCATTGAACACACTAACATTTGTAATAGCTAACCAGACCCTCACAACAGTGTTAGAGTAAGACTCAAGGTTGATCAATAGAGGCCTTAGGGGTTTTATTTTCTGTTCCTTGATCAAGGCTGTCAGATTAGTATAGGTACAGTGTAAATAGGACTGCTCCTTGAGCATAGGCGGCGGCTCTGCAACTCAGGTTGGAGCATCGCTCCCTCATTAATATGATTAGGAAAACAGCCTTCGGGCAGTGAGGATGCAGAGCAGCCCACACCGAGGCTCAGTGGATACCAAAAAAAAAAAAACAGTGCAGCGGCACAATGGCAGTGTCAGTGTGTTTTTCATTGCTGATCAGATTGTATAAAAGATGCACAAAATGAGAATATTTTTTGACCATGACCCAGAGTGAGAGTTTACTCCTTCTAAAGGGTAATTGGTGTATGTTTACCTGTCTGTGGTGAAATATAATGACTGTGAGGAGTGAAGGTTTTGACACTTTGAAAACTGCCTAATTCATATTTTATTTATTATATAGATATATTATTTTGTGACTGGTATTTCTATTTGTTTTTTTGCTCAACATTCCTCTCATCTCTCCCTCTCTCTCTCTTTTGCATGTGTCACTCACTCGCCAAACCTCTGTCATTCACAGCATCCACTGAAATCTTACACGTTGTGACGTGTGTGTCACATCAGTTTCAGGGTGTGAGAGGTAGGAATTAGGGACATCTCTACCAGTGTTTACGTACAGATTTTCTTTTTTGTTGCTTCATTCTATTTTGGAAATTATCAAATTTGAGTTGCAAGTTTTTAAAAGGCAGGGGGCTGAAATAAAGTGAAATATGAGTGATAATATAATTGATTAGCTGGCAGTAATGCTTCATTTCTCATCTGATTTGCAATCAATTTGCTCTCGAAAAATCACCAGACAAGGTTTTTGCTTTTCTTTTCTTTTTTCTTTTTTTTCCACAGTTGGCTGTCATCTGGTGAGTAATTATCATTGGTCTCTGTGTCATAAGCCAGGAAGGATAGTGACACTTCTACTGATCTATTCATCTTTTAGTGCAGACGACATCTCCCTCCTGGCTTTCGGAAACAGGTTGTCACCTCCTCATATCAACAGACAGACAACACGAGTGTTATCAGTATGTGTTCCATATTCAGCAAAGTGAGGGAAAGTGAAAATGGGCTTTACATCACCTAACACTTCTTGATTGCAATAATTATGCTAAGGACAATTTGGTTTTTAATCACCAATAATATGATAATAGCTCAAACTGAATAAAATTTGTATGTATTATGTTTATTGGATAGTCATCATCTTGGTGGCCTTGAAACTTTTTTGCACAAAATAATAAGTGTAATTTGTTACCCAACAGAGGCAATAATAGATGACTCTTCTAAAGCATATTTTGTGCTTTGCAATGTAGCATCTATGAAAGCTTTAATATACAGATAAAACAAACTGTACTTATTTTATGTTCACTCACTTTTAAATGTCAGAATATCTGAGAAAAATGGACACCTCATTTTGTCAGCCTTATCTGGTTTGCATTATGGTCTGACTCAGATCAGATGTGATTGTAGTGATGTGACAGAGTTGAGACTGTTGGTGCGCAGTTCCACAGATAGACAGTAGATGGTACTCTACTGTGGGGCTAAACAAGAAGAGAGTGGTGTGTAACACTGTGAGTGTTAAAAAAAGGGATAAGAGATTCTCAATCAACTGTCACAAGGTCAATAGATAAAGGCTATTTAAGGTGATTCTTACAGAAATAATGCAGCTCACAGTGCATTTCCTCAGAATAAGTTATTGAAAAGCTTTGCAAAAAAGTGACATCGAAGTTGAGAGACAGATTTTCTAGAGTAATCATGGGTGTATTGCCCCATGCCTGTCCAGTGCTGTGTGTAACAGACAACAGCAGATGGCCCGTAGCTGGCTCCCTGCATGGCCCTGTCAGCAAGAATGTTAGGTAGAGGTTACTTTGTTGGGTGATGGAAAAGCCAGATTATTCCTGTCAAAAAGCAGCCAGCGATGCAGACCGGCACTTTGTTTCCCTGTTTTCAAAGGCATTTGTTCTTTGATAAGGTACCGGAAACAGTTAGCGACATGATGGTGGGAACGTATGGAAAAGAACACACTTTCTATCAATTGTGTGTGTGTGTTCCTTATCCCCTGGTGGTGTTTGCTGGGTGTGGGAATAGGCAGCATTCTGGGCACTGCTGCTCTGAGATAGCATTCACTGAAGAGCACAAGAACAGGCTGCATTCAGCCTGAGGAACCAGGGGCCCTACACTGCAGAATTGTACACAGGGATGGACAATGTACACTATCTTTGCTTTGGACACAAAGAACCAAGGAAAGAATTTATTGTAGGGGTTTGGCAGGTCTTGTTTGCAGCCTCCTTTTTTTCCTCCTTTGCTCACTCTGTCTCTGTATTTACTTGCTACCTTCCTGTTGCAGAAATTTCATTGCATATGGGTTCTTTTTCATTTGACTGATTTACTGATGATAGTAGCTGGTGACTTCCTTTCTCTTCATCATTTTTTCTCTTCATCCGTGTTATTCTGCCTCTCCTCTGTGGCTGAATTTATAAAAAAATGTGACACAAAGAGACATCTTAATTATGTGTTTTGTTTAGCTAAAGGGAGAGGTCATGACATGCATTTTTTGCTTTAATTTTTATAATGCTCTATAAACAAACATTCCTGCAGCACATGCTCTGAAACAAGCAGCAAAACATTGTTGTTGATATTGATATAATTGATTCTATTTAATAATTGGCATCTCTGCGTGCTGAATGTCTCCACTGATTTGTGATCCATTCAGTGCTGGAGCTCATCAGATCATGTGAAGTCTAAGCGTTTTTAATAGAAGTTGGACCCACTGCTGCCACCCACAGAGACACCACATTGCATTGGGTAAATTAGTATTATGATTTTAAGGGATAAATACCCGTTCCACCTAATTAATCCAGCACATCACAGGGTGAGATGACACCATGAGCCCAATAGATCAAGGACTGCAGATCAAAGGCAGCACCACTGTTAGAATCCTACACAGGCAAGAAGAAGGCTTCTTGTTTATTTCTATGTACAGATGGCCTGTCAACTAATGACTAAAGAATACTGCAATATACGCAAATTTGTTTATTAGTTGTTGACCAAATGATGTTGCGGCGCCAGGCCACCAATATGCATGTCTAATTAGCCTGTGGGATTTCAAAACTTGAGACTGAAATTTTTAAGGCTTGTTGAAATTCCTTGTCTGCAAAAACATCATTCTGTCATTAGCATAATGTATGATTTAAAGTGTGTGCTTTGAATTAAACTGCCATTTGTAGATTAGATTCTTAACTGAGATCCGCTCGAACTGTTAACTAGAAAATTGATTTTTATCGCGGACAGCCATGTAGGGCTGTCAAGACACAATAATATCTGTAGGAGAAACTAATAATGGCATCAAAATTCCTCTGTATCTTTTATCTATTTATTTATGACACAAACTTTGTTTTGGTCATCAGTCCTCCAGCAGGATTTCATGTGGCACCAGCAGCCATTACACCTTGGATAGTGTCTTCCACCTTCTTCCATGATCTTATTTCTTATTCTTATCTTCCTCTTTTTGCTTTTTAAGTTTTCATCTGCAACCAATATTCCACCAACACCATTGACAGTGTTCTTATATAACTGAATCAATTTTTCATATACAAAATAATATTTCAGACCTTTGTGATTGTACATAACATCCAGAGTGTTGCACATTCTTCAGTCTGTCCTCAGCCTGATGTAGATAGGAGCTAGCTGAGCCCCCCCCCCCCCTTTTTTTATTTAACACACAGGCTGTGCTCTAAAAAATGTGACTGTTCTGCCAAGTTTACCACATATTCACTGTTTACTGATGGCTGTTACACATGTGGTTTCTGCATATGCTCTCCTCTGCCACTTAAATCATCTGCGGTCCCTGGGCTTTCTTTTGACATGTGCAATGTTGGTGCTGCCATTGCAGCTTAAATTTTTTAAGCAAAGAAAAGGCATGTGTATGAAATAATAATGACCATTTCAGACAGTTATATTTTCCGCATCTGGCTGTCATCCTGTTTCTTTGTGCAACTAACACAATGTCCCAAACCCTTCTACACACATTTCCAATGTTATTTTGTTCATGTACTGTTGTACGTTGTTTGCTTTTGTCGTCAATGTTATAGAGTACAGCATTGGAAAATGACTGTTGAAACTCCGTTAGGAACACCTCAGTTTCAATTCAAATGACTTGCTGAGGACATTTGCCAACCGCTGCCTCTGACAAAGCTGAGCCTTTGGCTCTCATGGGACACAGTCCCCAGTGTCAAAGATCTAGGGTTGACCTGACTGACTTGGAACTATGGTGTTGTCTTCAATAATTCACACAACAGTATGCTTTATTAATATACTATCATAAGTCATATCAGGACAGGGCCATATATCTCATTAAAGCACTATGAATTGTTTGTCTTTTCTAATAAATCTGCATACTGTAATAATGCTCTGAGTGCATTTTACTTACAGGTTGATTGCCATAACACAGCACTATCCTTACATCACATGTTACTCAAAATGTTCCCCATAATTTATTAAATGCAGCATTGTGAACATTCCCATTTCTGTCAGACAGCATCACTACAGATGATGTACACATGTCTTGTAGCATTGAATCTCCTTCAAAGAGGCACTGTTTGTTTTGTCACTGTTCCTTCGTGTGGGCACGGCTCAGACTCAGCAGAGTGTGCATGTCACAAAGCATTAGGAAGTATGAGACTCAGGATGTTACATTTAATCTCTCCGACTTCCCCAGTTAGCAGAGCAGCCAAGCAGCAGCTGAGGGAGTCCCAGCATCCTGTAGAACAAAGCTAGCTGACATGATGTTTGCCTGAGGGGCCTGCACTCACTCTCTCACAGGCATAGTCTGCAAGCATGTAAAACAATGAGAAACCAGCCAGCTGACAGATATACTAAGCTGCAGTCACTTTGAATGACAACAGTACATGAGAGGAGCAGTGGCGGCCCCAGTCTGGGACTCAGTACAAACAGCTTTGTGAGCAGACACAAGGCTTCGTCGCAGCTATCAGTCAGAGCTCCTCAGATCATGCTGTTGGAGGTTGTAGCATTGTTGAAGCACTGCAGAGGGATCTCTGTGACAATATTTCCTTAACAGTCACAGTAGAAGGAGTAGCTGTCTGCATATGCGATTGCGGATGTACCACAGCAGTCACAGCAGTGCTGCTGTGACTGGATGTTAAATAGGAGCAGATGCCTGCTTTACCTGTCCATAGAAGAGTGAGTGACTTTCAGCACTAGACCCCACTCAGTCATCTCATTCAGTTTCTCTCCCATGTAATAATGATCCATGGCAAAATAATATATTTGACCTCCATGACCTGAAAGGTTATAGAAATTACAATCAACTAAGTTATTTGGATTGACCTGATTCGATGATCAGCTGATGGAAGTGCTTTACTGCTCAGTGCCGCATAGGCCCTTTCCTGTTTACCACAGCCCATGGATTCAGGTTACAGCCAAAGTATTGGCTGTGATTGAGCTCTGAGGGCCACCCTGAACAATTTGTTGTAACAAACCTATGTAAAGAAATATGTTGAAGAATACATAATGCTTTGTTGGGCTTCAAGTTAACACACGTTTAGACAGCAGAGCTCTGACAGTCAGTTTTACACACTTCAGAAGATCTACTTTTAAATCCAAGCATATGCTCCAAATAATCATGCTGACACACATACTGTCCCGTGGGTGTGCAGACACCATCACCACTGCTCCCTCTACAGGTAAAGAGGCCCACTCCAAAGGGTCATATGGCTCAGCCTTTGGCTTTTCTGCCCGTCCTCCAGTAGAATCTCTGGGGTACATGAGACTCTTCGGCATCCACCGCGTCTCTCATTAGCACATGCCAGGCTGCTAGTTGCTGTGGCTGAATCCAGGGCATGTCAGGAGCCACGTCTAGGAGCCACTTGAACTGACAAGATGAGAATGAGGGGCCAGGGGCTGGCATATGGTGCTGATTAGTAGTCAAGTTTACAGGGGTTCTCCATCCACAGAACATAATCAGACCAAGTCACTGCATCCTGTCCTCTGAACAGTATTGTGCACAAATCAATTCCCCCAACCTAACCCAGTGCTCTGACTTCTTTAAAAAATAAATGATATTCTATTATTTCAGACTTTCAAAAAAACAAACATCCAAGTTGGTTTTTAAACTGCCTGAAACTGTACAAATGTGTGTTTGATGATTTATCTTGTAAACAGGTCTTTTGGAATTAATGAAAATGAAAAGCGAGGCTTACCCTGAGGGACCCTGTCAAATGTTGATGGATTTCTGTGTGCACTGACAAGTAAAAACTGATATCTAGAAAATAAGAAATAACAAATCTATTCTACATATTAATGAGTGATTTCAAACAGTCTACCATGCCTGCCATGGATGCACCTCCCTGCCCACCAGGCACAGAGCACAACTCCCCTCAAACAAAACTTTCAGTGCCACAGTCGAAGCAGCAACATCTGGCTCCTCATGTAGGCACTTATTAGGATCAAATTAAGTAGAAATGAATGGGATGATACATGACAGGGTGCAGATGTTCAAAGCTGTGGTGTGAAAATCCGAGGGCAGAAAACAGCTTAATGAATTCTGCGTCTTACAGCAGGGGTGAGGCTTTGGGTTCACAGGTTGAAAAAAAAAAGGCTAATTAAATTCTGAAGCAGACGCACAAGAAAATAAATGTTTGTTGCTTGTCGCTCCCTTGTTTATCCATGGCACGCTTGGGGACAATGTTATGATTCACAGTTAATCAAGCAATACAGGCAAGTGTTAGTGAGTGGTCTGCTCTTTTGTGATTTATGAGCAGATGCATATTAGACTTGGCACACCAATGTCCCCGGTGAAGTGCTTCAGATATTAACTAAACCCTTTCTCAGACCAGGTTAGCATCAAAAAATACGATGCCAATTTTTACCTCTGATAACTGATTTTGTTTACGGGTCACACAATGCACTAGGGGTCTTTTTAAATTCATTACCAGGCAAAATGGAAGCGAGAAAATAAATAAAAATTGCCTGCACATTTTTTAGTATTTACACTAATTGACACTAAAATCGTTTGATTTATTATTTTGGTTGTTTTATGTCACTTAAAAATGTTCTCCCTTTTCTCCATCTACTTAAACATACACAGTGCAATGACTTTGAAGCACCTCTGCCAGTTAGACTCTGACTGGGCTATTGACATCACAGCTCAGTTGATACAGGATTTTTTTTTTTTTGGCGCCACAAGACTGGAGCCAAAGAGGGAAACTCGGTTTAACTTTAATGATGTCATCACACATCTAAAAGTGACTTTCAGCTGGCAGTTGTGGCCGACTTACTTGATAGTTACCTCAGAGTTGAATCACAATTCTTTTAATTACATCCTCGAGACTTATTATTAAGCATTATTTTCCTTCTATGGTGTGGGGGTACTTCTCTCTAAATCACCAAGTCTCTCTTTCCTCGTTAATATCTCCTCAGCCTGCATGCTGACCCCCATAGCTGCACAAGGCCAGGTCTAATTTACACATTCTCACCAGCATAATGTTTATGGCTGTTTTCCTCTTTACTGCCTTTATTGCAGATTATGTGTGTGTGTGTGTGTATGTGTGTGTGTGTGTACAAAAATTGTGAGGTTGTAGATAACACGCAGCTAAAGCATGAAACCAAATGTAGGTCCTTGTAGAGTTCTCTAATAGTTTTATTGTTTATTGTCTTTGGAGAACAATACATAAACAGTGTGAAGTTGAATTTAGTAATACTGCAGCAGCAAAGCATTTAAACATAATAATCATAACAATTTTACTATCATTTAAATTTGAGCATTATAGGTTATGTTAAAATATAAACATCCATCCATCCATCATCTATTAACACGCAGTGCAGGGTCATGGTCAGGGTCTAACTGTGAGTGAGAGGCGGGGTACACCCTGGACAGGTCATCAGTCACTCGCAGGGCAAATATAAACATTACTTATATTAATATTAGTTCTAGCAGTGAGGACACAACTACTAGCTATATGTAGACACTGCTAAGAAGTGACACTGCTTAGAACATACATCTCTGCTGATAACCTTTCTGAATTACATAAGTACATATTCTATAAAATAAAACACTGACTCATATTGGGTCTGTATCACATACTGACACTGTTGAATACCTGTAGCTGGTCAGTATTGGCTGAATGAGTTGATTCAGTCAGGCTCTCCTGAACTCCACTGTAATCAGAGAAACCTAAAACAAAAAAGCACGAGGTATAAAGGGATTTTATAGTTGGATTATAAACACTGGGAAAGTGTACACAGTATTTTCTCAATCAATGGATAAATGCAGGAATGTATTTCTGTGAGCTCCAGCTGCTACACATGGGGTTTTTACAATAAAGTTTATTTCTTTTCTTGACCTTAGGAATAAAAAAGAATGTATTCTTAGTTTTGCCACTTTTCTTCAGCATACAGTTCTGTATTGACCCAAGCATAATGCAAAACAAATAGTGGTGTCCAAGGCCTTTCTATTGGTGGCATCCAGAGGGAGCAATTCTTTTTTACAATTCCAAGTAGAGGGCAGGTGAGTTATTTCTTTGGCTGTATTTTACACATGACTGTGTTCCTGCATATTATAGAGAAGCCAATAAAAAAAATTTAAGTGCAGACCAACTTCCCTGCACAGGAGACATATCATACTTTGTTCCAAGTGTTCTGACACATAAACAGGCAATTCACAGCAAAGGAATCATCATTTCTGTTTCTATATTGTAATAAATGCGGCATTAGCAGATGAGAAGTCTTCAAAATTGAAAATGATGTTAATACAGTGATGCCAAAAAGAAAATGGACACACACTTATGGACACTGACATACACATACACTGCTTTGCAAGCACACTCCATCTTTCTGGGTTGGCACTTCCAACAGGAAACTGACTAACAGTATTATGTGACACCATGGAATGTTCTAGTGAGCAGCAGCACTGACCTACACCCAACAACAATACCTCTTTTTGTCCTGCCTTTCCATGAAAATCTCAGCTCTCCTCTCAAATGCAGGTGTGGTGCTCCACAATAAACATTTTTTCAACAGTCATAATTAAAAGAAATGAAGTCAGTGTTTCTTAGCACAAATCAGAGCACCCGAGGGAATGACACACTTCTCTCTGTACAGGCAGCTGGGAAGAACACCATGCTGCTACAATATAGACTGTACACGCCCACTCTCGTAAGTTAATTGCAAATAGCATTTGACTGGGTAAGCAATAAAAAACAGGGGGAAAATGCGGTTGTAGGCATTTATTCATTGTGCGGGCATGTATGACAGCGTTTTTTGGTTCTAATGAGATCCTGCAGTAACATTTGATTTAAACTGGATTAATAATTTTGGGTGGTCTATGGAAATTGTAAAATGTTCATTAAAAATTGCCGGAGCAGGATGACTGTTAGTCTTTAAAATAGAGGGAGGAAAAAAAACATGGTGTCTTGCTTATTCCCTAAACACTTTGTCATTTGGGATTATAAAGTTTACATTTTTTCCTTAATGTGCAATCTTTGTTCAGCGCTGAAGTCGTTTGTCCTTGGGTTTTCATTAAAGAGGCTTTGGTTGGAGGTCAGTAAGGGTGATAGTGTGCCAAGTTTGGGTTTGAAGACTAATCTTTGTTCTTTGGATAGTTGAATTGCATATTTCCATGAAGTTTTTTTAGAGCACCGTCACAAGGGCTGAGCCCAGTTGGCAGTGAAAGCAGAAGTTTGGTTTAGGAGGTAGTCTAGAGTGTACTTAGTACTTAGTACTCAAGAGGAAAAAATTGTACTCAGTTTTTGAGTCATTTGCATTTCTTTGTTTCACAACTTAATGATACAAAACCAGTAAATATGAGAGAAGGCATTACAGTAATATATTTTACGAGTTAAAACATTCCTTAATCAATTCAGAAGGTTTAAATTATTTTAGGATTTGATACAGCTTTATTTTCCTACTTGTCCTGATGTAGGGGATTTGAGGCTTGCCATGGCTTCATTGGGGTTTCAGCCACACAGCAGGAAGAAGATAAAAAGGGGGGCTTTGCAGGAAGAAAAAAAAAATCACAGCGCATTAAAAACAAATCTACTGGGGGATCCTCCAGCAGCTTAAGTGAGCCAAGACGATTAAAGGGTCAGTGGTCATAGACTGCAGGTTGAACGTACCTGATGCCACTCACCTTGGTCCACAAGAGGCAGTGCCAAAACCAATCTTTCAAAATCAAATAACATACAGAGGAGACACTGTGAAGGTCAATGCAAAGTTACAGTAGATAATGGCAACTGGCGCAGTACATCTCTTGGCTTGTTGCTGTATGAGTCCTCTGTATTACACAGCATTACATCTGTTTTTTCCGGACATCTACCCTGGCTATCAGTTCAATGTCATCTTGCCATGAAAATAAAAATAGAGATGAAAGAGACTTTGGTAAAAGGTTAACAGACCATCAGAAATGCATATCTTCTTTTACAGTCTACTTTTACTGCTGTATGGTAATGTAGTTGTCAGTGCAGATTGGTGTCAGCATTGCATTAACACACAGTGACTGTGAAAGTAAAAACAAAGCATTAATGTTTACTGTGGTACATATACTCCTGTCATTTGAGTGTCATACCCTGTTATATGAATGAGTAGAAAACAATTGCTACCCGGACATGGGTCATTAAAGGCAGTTAAACATGTCTGTGTACTTTTGTCTTGATGGCTAACATGAATCCAACTAACCATAAGTATTCAGTGTTTATATCAGGAATCAAGGTATCACAATCAAGTGCAGTTTAACCGATGTGGCATGAATTGCACCGTATACATACATGGCTTAGGGTCTGTATGTGGTGATGAGCTTTTTTAGAGATTTTACATGCGATATATTCACACAATTAAAGAAACAATAGTCGTTTCACCATTTATTCAAATTACCTTCAAATACTGACTACTTGTTTTCACGTTCGCACCGTGCAGCACGACCTGTTGTCCTGGAATTGCTCGCCACTACCAGCACTTTTTGAATATCAAGCTGCACATTTCTGCTTGGTGCTGTAAAGTTGAGAATTCCTAAAGAAACCTGTTGAGAACACATTTGGACTTTTTCTTTTATTGAAACACAGAGGATGGACTGCAGTGACTCCACATTTCACTGTATCAATGAGGGCCTCTCTTTTTCCTCTGTCTGGTGTCGCTAGTGGTGACTGTGAGTGGCTCCCCAGCCAAAGACCTGCTTTATCAAGCAGCCAATTTAACAAGACAGCTCCTTTCATGCTTCTTGGCTTCTCCAGTGGTAATGGATTTCCTCAATGAGTGTCTCTCTTTCTCCAGGTTTCACACTTTTCTTTCTGTACTTCTGGGCCCCACTCCAGATCAGATCTTTTGCCTCTGACTTTGATTTCTTAAGGTAAGTGATCCATCGCCCCAAGCCTGACCAGCATTGCCTGAAATCTGGCCTCACTTTGGCTCGCTTCGCCTGATATTGTACACTCTAATGCAAAGTGAAGTAGCACGTCTAAGTAGCCCGTCATGACACCCCTTGACCGACCCACCCACCCACCCGTGCCCACCCCACCACCCGTGCCCACCCCACCTACCCACCCGTGCCCACCCCATCTAAAAGTCCCTATCGTCACCTCCTTTGATTTCCAAGCTGCCCAGCTGGGACTCATTTTCAGTGTGTGTGGTAAAGGGATACAGTAATATTAAGGGGCATGAAACAAGCTGATGACATTTTGGCCAAACTAATGAAGACAGGCACTTAGGTTGAAATATGACAGGTCATACCTTTAGCTGTATTGTCAGCAGTGCTTCTTTGTGACAACTGAATATGTGGCTCATATGTGTATATCATATGTGTATATCTTAGAATACAAGAAGGATGAAATGATAGGACACATGATGGTCTAGTGCTTCAAGACTCAGTGGCCTGTCATATGATTTAAACCAAGTCAAAGCTTTGCTCTTGGAGACCAGCAGAGGATTTTGTGCTCAAGAGGATAGAAAGAACAGTCAACATGTGTACCATACAGAAGGTTTGTTTACATCATTTTACATCAACATGGTGAGTGCTTACATGGCCGGGACTTTATAAATAAATCCAGGGAAGGTCAACTCACCCCTATGGAATCTTAAAGATACCATAGCTTGAAGAAGCCGGCCTTAACTTTAATTCATCAATGAATCAAACCATACCATCCTCCCAGCAGAGGGTAAAAGTTGGGTTTACATACCAAACAAAGGGTATTGATTGTGTATGGTCAACAGAGAAACACAAAGTAGTTGATAGTAACCTATGACATCTCCCTGTCCTTGAGGGCGACTCTACATGCGTATGTATCACTTCAGACAGCTGTGAGCGATGCAAACTGTGCAAACTGTGCTGTAAGACACTCAACAACACTGCAACCTACACTGATAAAACATATAGTATATGTGTAGTATATGTACGCACAAACAGAAAACCTTCTTGCTTGGTTGTTGTGAAGCTGCACAGCAGGGCAACATCCAAACACCCTTAGAAATTTGAACATTACTTTGACCTTTACATTTTTGGTAATTATTGATGGGAGATAAATAAACTTGCAGCACATTGACATTTATCTAAACCTGCTTATGTAACATTATGGGGTGATGTTCTTGATTTCAAACTTTCTCTGGAAGTTCACTAAATCAGTGTTAACCATTTTGGGTCTTTGTCCTGACAGTAGGCAGTGCTTTAGTTGAGTGTCTTGGACCATATGAAATTGTGCTCTGGTAAATTGAACATTTAGTTTCTTTCAGCAGACGCAGTGTGACTCATGCTCTCTGCCACTATCCACCACCATCTCCTGCCTTCCCAAAGTTAACGTCACTTAATATGTTTGCTTAGTGTATGTCATCAGAGCTAATCCTGTGGTGGGCAGAAAACAAGCTCATGGTTTATGGCTCTTCTTTTTTTACTCTGACTCCATGGTTTATATTCTGCTAACCCTTTGCTCTGATGCATATGCTTCTATGTGGTTCTACAACATTTGGTACAGCACACAGTTTCCAGTGCAGCATAAATTAAATGTAATTATTTTTGCAGGGGTTTCTTTAATCAAAGTGTCCCTGGTTGTGGGAATGGTCTTAGTGTGGACCACAAGATAAAAGGACCGTCCCGTCCCGTTTTGAAAGTACAAAATTAGTTGGCAACAAGTTTAATAGTCAGTTATTAGTTGATTATGTCTTTCTGAATTTTTTTAATGCTATGGAGCTAAACTAAACATTGTTTAGACGATGCTGAAGAGAGAAGAGAACCTTACTAGCTTACTATCCACAAAATCAATTTCATCTGCAACTTTCTGCAGACTGATATGTAGCCTTGTATATCTGCAGCTTGCAAAAGTTTCTGTAGACAGCAGAACTGAACGTTCACTTTCCTTGTTATTTAGGTGAGATCTATAGTTTGCCATGTTTGTTTGTTTTTTATTGCTGATACCTACAGAAGCTTGATTTTTGACCAGCAGTTTTTTTTTTCTGTCATTTTTTAAGCCGTTATACTAATAATAGCCTAATGAGCAACAAAGCAAGTTGAACAAATGACATAGTTTGGAATAAACTATGAATCTTTCTTGTCTTTAATGTTAGTTAACATATGCCTAATCTCTAGCTAAATTTAGTGGTATTTAGAAATCTAAATAAAAGCCATTTTGTGATTTATAACCCGATTAGTAGATTATTCGCTTCAATAATATTTAGATTAGTCAACTATCAAAATAGTGATTATATGGAGCCCTACTTGAGGCCAAGATCGGAGAACGAGTCACAGAAACCAGATGACAACTGTTCCTGGGAGCCAACATGATATTTCAAACCACATACCATTACATCCTTGACTGTAGGAGCCACACTGAGAACACTGGCTCTGGAAAAACTGCCTTACAATTTAGTGGACCAGTTGAAAGCTTTTAAAACCGGAGGCCTAATATGAAACAGACGGCAAAGTTTGATTTTGCAGCAGTGATTCCAGAAGTGAACATGTGTCTCGACAAGGTGCCAAATATCTGACAACTTAGATATTCAGGGCACCAACACCATTTATCCCCTGAATTAACAACATAAATGGACTGCAGTAATTCATTCAGGGCCTTTTTGTCCCAATGCAGAAAAACTTTTACAAAAAAAAGTGAGTCAGATGGTTTTTTCAGACAAGGACTTTTATATCTTTTGAGCACATAACCACAGTGCAGGTAACTGCCAAATCCTCAAATGAAATACACTGTACTTAACTGCAAAACCAATAAACTGATAAATTAATACTTCTCAATATGATCTCAAATCCATCTTTCTCTTTTCATGCGTAATGCACATTATATTAAAGAATGCCAACAGCTTAAATAAATGCAAACTTTCACTCTGATGTTCATGATTAAGATATTTTCCAAGCCCTGTGCAATTGGCACAGCGTGTTTTTGCTCCCTTTTTTCTTTTCTTTCCTCCTCCTCTCATTCATCTTGTTATTTTGTAGTGCATCACTTTGCACCAACTAGTTCAGAGTATTTTATTTCACTACTTCTGATTTTTTACCTTGATCTGCCTGTTTTTGTGTTACATTATTACATTATTACACTGTTCCATTCGATCATATAAGGGTCTATGTTTCATCTGCACAGTATTTTATGTTCTGTTCATTGTATGTCTGTTACGCCATGTCTGTCATGTAAATTTAGCCTTACTTTAGTTTATTTACTTAATTTTATTTTAGTTTTTATCTTATTGCATGTTAATTATTATATGTTCTTTGTATGCACCAATCACTAAGGCAAATTCCTAGTAATGTGAACCCCCTTCACTTACATGGCAATAAACATGATTCTGATTCTGATATTAGATACATGTATTATCTTTGCATATAATATGTAGATTTTTTTTTACTGAATGGTTTGAATCACTGAGAAATGTCTTTAATCACATGCTGGATGTTGGAATGAATTATGTGTCTCAGTGCAGATGCGGTTAATGAATTGTGATTGTGCAGCGGGCATTAAGGCTGAGTATTCTGGATACCTCTGTGATCTATTTCTGCATTTAAGACTTGCTGGTCAGTACTGAGCCCGTGGTACATAATGAGGAATATTAGAATCACAGGATATTTAAAAGGCAGGGCAAATCAAAAGGCTTTGCCACCTCTGGATGGAGGGTAATTGAGCTTGCATGCTGTATTCTGTAGCTCTGTGGGGACTGGGAGACAAAGCCACACTAATCATGCTGCTATAATTGATACTAAGACTACTTTCTCTTCCACTGGCCATGCCACGGGCATTGCTGAAACCCTAACAATGGCATTATTCACCACTCCTCTTGAGTCTTATAAATACACTGGTTCAATGCATGTTGAATATGCCATCTAATTAGATGAGAATAATAAAGATCATGGTTTCAGTTCGGAGCCTTAAACTCTAGTCAGCTGTTTGGAGAAGCAGTGGGGGGGTTCTCATTTGGCCTTACTGTACAGTAATTAAGCTTATTCTCTTCTTGATTTTATAGATCCAATTCACAGAATATGTTGGAACCTAATTCCATGGTTTGCATGTTTTACTACCGTATATGTAAGAGGGAGAGACATTGTCCGTCATGTACATTCACTGTCATAAATTGTTTCCCATGTATTAATAATCTGCTTTGAAAAATTATGTTAATGTATGTGCCCATGCACTACATTCCAAACCTAATTACTTACATGATCAGGAATAGAAGTATAGAAGTACATATAAGTATGAGGGGCTTTGTCAATGTCGGATATGTTGTACATTTTTAGGGGGTAGTGATAATAATTCATTGTTAAATATTGTAGCTGACTGGGCTAATTAATTCTACACTGTCAGTTTAATTCACTGTATATTTACCTGAAGAAGTTAATGCTGGAGAACACACTGTACGCAGTGGTCAAGATGTTATGATCATTTCTGTTTACAGACTGCCACTCCCCCTGTCCTGTCAATAAATATTGTTGAAATTGTATAAAATCTTTCTTTTTCCAAACAAAAGCTAACAATATGACATAGATACAGTTTTGTGGACCAGCTACAAAACACGATCATGCCAACTTAAGTGTGCTAATGAATGGATATGTGCCAGTGTAACAGTCATCAGTGTTAGCATCTTCTTTGATGCTTCGTAGAGCAGAAAGCTCTTAAACAAAATGTTTGAAGTGTCTGTCTGTGTAATAATGATTTATAATTCTCTTGAACTAATGCAAAATTTGCTGGTAAAAAAAAAAAAAAAATTGAAATAAAAATAAATTGTGCCCGGAGGGTCAGGCTAAGATTCAAAAGAAGATCACCCAAGAGCAGCAAATGATTTAATAAGCCACCAGCTCCACCAGGGCATGGAGGGGAGCAGAATAGAGAATTTCAAAGTGTGTCTAATTAACATCAGTTTATTGCTATGTCAATCTCTTCAGCTAGTGTATGAATGAATGAGGGCAGGGTTTAGAAAAGCCGCTTTGGTTAAATATATGGAATAACACTTAACTCCTTAGGTTAATATGAAAGAACCAGCGCACCCTTAACTAACTATAAAAAAAATGTTTTAGTGACAGTCAAAATATGAATCTCATCCAAGCCATGCTTTGTTAAAAATCATTAAAAATAGAAAACAACTTCCAAGATTTTTCCATTACCATTATTCCTCCAGGAATGACTAAATGAATATTTAATATCACATGCATCTATATGATTTTGCATAGTAATTATTACAACCCAAATGCTTGACAAGCTTGGTGTAATATAATTTGTAATGTGTTAAATTTGCAGGGGAGACAATGTTGAATTCCTCAGACGCCATGTTTTTAATCTTATGTTGGTTTTTCATCATTGCCACTGTGTCTACAGAGACAAGAAAGGTCCCCAACAGAAAAGAGCAAAACTTAAAGAATCACATAGAAAAGCATTGAGCAGCAGGAGCAATTAAGGTGTCTCTTCTAACCTAGCTATGGCTGGCAGAATGGTTTTCGTGTGGGTGTCAGGGTTATGTCTTCTTACAGAGAAAAAATGCTTCAAGTCTCTCTTGAATCTACTAAAGATCAAGTCAAAGTCTGAATAAAATTTACACATTTCATTAAAGATAATGTAGGAACCAATTTGTAGCAAAAACAAAAAAAAACAAATGCATGTGCAGGAAATGAAAATGCACAAACACTGAATGCTAAACTAACCTGCCAGTGGTCATTTCCTTATCCACTGTCATTCCTTCATCTTTGGCCTCTTTGTTGTACCACAATCATCACTTTTTGAGTTTAATGTCACATTTAACAGCCCTATTTTTCTGCTATTCTCTTAAGTTGTTTTGGAAACTTTTTGTGTTGAGACGTGGTGTCTGTACAGCTGTGCCAGTGTAAGGGATAGGGACGTTGCCTCAGCTTATGGTGTGGACATGAAGTCATTTGGAGAGTTAGTCACTTGTTTTATAACATACTTGAATAGTGTAGGTAATCCATCCATGAAATCATAATTGAAATCATATTGAGATGCAAGAAGCTGCATTTAAAGCTTGACTGGTGATCAACAACAGCAACAACGGCAAAAGGCTTGTACAAAGACTGGGTCCATCTGCTACCTGCCAGCAGTGAAGTCATTACTCAGTCAAGTAGTAATGTATTAATCATTATTCATTACTCATTTCAAAAGTAATTGCTTTACTTATTACCTGCTGAGAGGAAATATGTTAAAGAATTTGTCATACATAATATTATGCTCAGATACAATATGTTTATTTCTGTGGGAAACTTCTGTAAATCAGTGTAGAATGGACACAAAGGATTTAAATTAAAATGCTGTCACCAATCTTTTACTCACAATAAGTGCAAACAATTCCATATTGTGTTCTGCACACAGAGTAGTTGTATGTGTACATATTTATCTTCTTAAGCATGTTCATTTTTCATGCCCTGAGTTTGTTCACTTTGGTATTAGCCTATGACTTCAACACTCTGTAAAATGGCCTGGCAGCTCTGTGTGTCGAGGATGGACTTCTGTGCAGGTTTCTTTTGTTTTCTCCAAACTTCTGGTGGTCAGCTTTTTGTGTAAAGTGGAACTTTTCACTTATAACTCAGTCTTTGTATCAGTAGGCAAGAAGTAATGTGTTAATTTTGACACTGATAAACACTAGATGTATGTAACTGAAGTAGCTTTTTGGCCTTTTCAGTTCATGATCCATGAGTCTAACATGTATCCCTCAGTTCATACACATTTATGCTGAATGGTCAAAATAAGAACGTTTTGCCCGACGCAATCCATTTATGTGACCACTACAACCACAAATGTGCATTAGGCAGGTTGTTGATGGTGGAGGTACAGGCAGGACCTTTGTTTAGGAATGTGGGGTATGTGTCCCCCTAAGAGTGCTGCTCGAAAGCACTGTGAGGCATTTTGTTTTCAATTGCAACTACTACTTAACTACTGGTTAATGTCATACCATTAAACACCCTTTACAAGGAAAACTTGTAAGAAAAACAAGCCGTTTTCTGCAGTGGCCAGTTTCAGCTAACATTGTGACAGGTCTCACATAGATATGCGGCTGGAGAAATACACATGTTCTGTTTCAAGGACTGAAATATCGACCTCAAGTTGCATTTTCCTGGTGAGGATGGGCTGTTGTTGTCATACCTCAAAGAACATCTTGAGTGAAATTAAACCCCCACACTTTGCAATCCATGTAGTGCTTTATTAAAATAATCCAGATGAATGATTGTTATTATGGCACTTTGTTTGTTTCTGATAGCCTCCTCCTCCCCGTGCAATCCCATATTTACTTCTTGATCGTCCCCTGACACTTTTTTGTCAGAGTGCACTCATGTTTACAACAAAGGGGGGCCCCCATTTACATAAATATATCTGTACACCAATTGGAAACTGGGAACAAAGTGGCTGCATCCATAAGGTAGCACACTTTTAATCCCCAGCAGAAAAAGGCAACATCCCCAAGTGCTTCTGTGGATTCATGTTAAATTCATGCTTCAGCATTGTGCGCTGGCCAGTACTCATTGAAATACTATGTTCAACTCGGTCTGTGCTGGTGTGTAGTTCTCCTGAAGAGGGTAACGGTTAAACAGGACGATTAATTTAAATACCAACATGGCACCGCTGTACACCTGTAGTCTATTAAATTCAGGCCAATATGAAGATTAAAGATATTGCACACTATGGATGAGTCAGTCCTAAATGACACTTGGTGTCTTGTGTGCCACTGATCAAGCTTATTTTTTTTTGCCAAAATATAGCCATTTAAATAAAATTATCAGCCTTCAATTATTAAGATGTAATTAGTAATGTATCCAGATTTCTATTTTGTACAATTCCTACAATACTGCTTAATTATATAGATCCTGAAAGTATACTTTCATATTTAATAGTCCATGATGTTTTCACAGAAGAACCTTGACTACAACCTTCTGTGAGGCACTAGTGCAGCTTGACCTCATATTGCTACAGTATGTGTTGCATGAGACGCACATCTCAACGCTTATTTTTCAAATACCCAAAACTACCACAGTTACCACAAATGGAACATTGAAAAAAATAGAAGTGCTTGCATTTAAAATGTTCAACCTGAATGCAGTAATATAAGCAAACATCTACATGGAGAAATTCGCCTGTTAACATTTTTAGGTGCACTTGCACGTTCCAAATAGAAATCTATAGATCATATGATGAGACAGCTGCAATGATACCACCATGAAAAGCTACGCAAATCATATTCATTGAATTACACAAATTACAGATGTAGCCCCAAACCTCTGAAAACGTGATGATGAATCCTCCCCCCCTTTTTTTTTAACTTCTGGCTGATAAATCATCAGACTACACTGGCAAAGTATTGGGCTTGTGAAAAATGCATGAATTACTAATTAATGAGGCATTCTCGCAACATTTACATATTCATAAAGGTGTGTAATTCACATATGCATGAGAGAGCTGAGCGATAGCTTTGAGAGAATGACACATATTCCAAGGAAGAAACCTTTTATTTTGTTTAATTCTTCAAAAAGCTGAGGGAGCAGAGATGCTTTAAAAAATTACGCATTTACCCCCCCCAACCCTCCAACCCCACCACCCCACCCCCACACATAGAAATGCCGTCAAATGCTTTGGGAGACAAATGCACTGAGGGGATGCAATGATGTGAAACTGTATGCAAGATTACATTTTCTGAAATATTGTCCCATGTGGATTTTCAAAAGTTCATTTAGCATCCCAGTGTTCCTAACAACTGTGATCAGAAAAACTGATAGATATCATAAACACAAATGTATTTTCAGCATAAGTTCAGTGTGGTGAAGTAAATGCATTTCACGTTTGACAAATAATCCACAACATAACTTTCTTTGTTTTTAAAATGATCAACTGAAGTCTTAAAGACAATAATTAGTACTGGGGTAAGTCATTGTTGTTTCCTTCTTGCAGCATAGTCAGAATCAACCAATAGCTATGCCATGATGTCAGCCTCTGTGGAAACAAACAATTTCAATGAAGCAGGTCCAAGATGGCTTGGCCTGAGTCAAAGTCTGTCCCTCTTCTGAAAGGGCCTCTCCATTGTTTCAACCTTCTCACAAGGGCTTTGTGAAAGCTGTCCCAAATATGGGTCAAAAAGCACAAATAACATTCAGATGGTTCCTAGGCTTTCCTCACAGCTATGCACCAAAGAATGACAAGTCCAACAAAACCATGTCGAGTTTTTCACCCTATGCAATTGTCTTTTCACATTAACTCCAAGCTGGGCCTTTTCAGCCAGGCCAGAGTTGTGTCAGGCCTACTCGGACACAGACCAACTCCAGCAGCAGGCTTGGCCTGGTCAAAATACCACGCAGAGTCTGATTCACTCCTTTATTCTAAAACAAAACAAAAAAAAATGGCTCTTGGATGCATTGTGCAAAGAATAGTCACTGTGGCTAAAAGGACTCATTATTCTCAAAAAACCTCGGTCCTTCATTGTAATGTTTTAATGGATTCAGTTAACTAAAAAAGAATGGCGAAAAACAAAATAACAAAGAAGAAGTAACAAGAAATATTCATAGAAAATAAACTTTTTTGAACAAAAGAAAGGTGGACTTCATTGAAGGTGGAATTAGGCTAAAGATAAGGATACCATTTCAAGATACTTAAGTTTGAGTTTAACCTTGCAGGACTTTTGGAAGGCACTTCTGAGCATCAGGCGCAGGGTTTTGGCAGCTGCACAGGGAGCCTGGTGGGTCAGCCCTTCTCTGCGAGCTGCTACTCCACACTAATCTATTTTAAACCATCTGTGAAATTAGCAAGATTTCCTAAGTCCTTCACCTCCAAGGATTAAAACATTGCTAAGGGTGAGGGTGTTCTTACATACTGTTCATATACACATGTTGGATGACTCTTGAGATCCATTCCAACTTTTTGTTTTTTACTTTCACTAGTGCATGAAAAAGATACAGATAAGTAAAGAGTAGCAAATAATGTTAAACATCTGCCCGAGAGGCACATTTTTATTTACCACAATTCTAACTCCCAAGTTCAGAAAAAGGGTGTTTCATGTTTATACATCCAGTAACATAAGGCAGGCTGAGTCTCAGGTGCTTTAAAGAGCCATACCTAGGCATGCAGTAGCTCTGCCAAAGCCAGTACAATGAAGTCATGAGTCAACTCTAATGAGAAAATCAGATAAATAGCAGCTGTTCTTGGGGAAATGGTGCTGTCTGACAGATTCACCGGTTCAACGGCTGTAGCATTGAGCACATCCAAACGAGTAAAATATTGTTCCAAGCGCCCCTCGCTGCTCCCCTTCCCTCCGGTGTTTAGTCATCAGAGTTGTGAAATAGCAGCCCTGCCGCTACACGACAGCATTGCTGTATTAATTATTGTGCACCATTCACACATACACATCTTTGCACAACAGTGACAGTTCATCCAAATGGGCCACTTACAAAATGCAGTATTGCAAACCATAGATCACAAAGCCCCCCAATTACTCCTCATACCTCCTATTTAGTTCACCCAGAAATCTATAGTTAAATGAGGATCAAAATTAAAAAAAAAATAATAATAATAAAACTTAACAATCATAATTAAAATGTCACTTTCTCAGAAATGTTAGAATGTTACTGTACACAATAACCCGAAGACAAATACCAAAACCACCGGGTTTTTGTCTGTGCCATTAGTTGTCATGCAGGCTTGGAAAATTAATATGAGATTTATTATGCAAAGGTATATGTCTGGTTTTCCATCTACTCCTGGAGAGCGCTTACTCATGGCACTGTCATTAAACTCTTTCTTGTGGGTTCTCGTGGGAAGGCAGAGTGCAGCACAATGGTAACAGACAAAGTGACAGTTTAACGGAATGATTTAAAAACAACCTCAAATCTGTGGTGTCTTTAATAGTTTTTTTTCTGTGTGTACATACGTGAACACAGATTAGGGTAGCAACAACGCTGTGAACTCGAAATTTATTTAAAATGTTTTCCCCCTTTGCGTCAAGAAGGAAGCAGGATGTAGCGCTCATAATTATCAAGACGATAATGAGCATTAGATGGCAGAGATCCAGAGAAGCATGATGGACATAGTCTGGGTTTACAGCTCCCTCTGCTTTGGCACACACACACACACACAGTAGCTCACACACACACACACCTGCCTCAATAACCACACACACTGAGAACTAAGGTCAAGAATCCTGGATGAATGTTCCTAACCTGGTTACAGTCACAGGTCATATTCATATTCCTTGTCAGGAGGTTCATTAAGCGGCCAAGATGGCAGCCAAACAAATCTGTTGGTGATGTCACAGAGGCTTCCATTCTGTCACCTGAGGGAAAGTCTGAACTCATGTTATTGTTACAGCTGTGCTCGAACCACATTTTCTTCTTTATAGTCAATATGTTGGTAAATGCAGATGGATTATTTTGTGAAGTAAATGCTTAATTTAGCTGTTTACCTCCTGATTGTAGAGATGATCATGCAATGTTAGCTAGGATAACATTTCAAAGGTCTGCTTTATAAACCACTATATTTTATATACCTGAAGCAGCATTGCCTTTGATTCTTTGAAAAAATCTAATGTCAATCAAAATATACCCCAAAATATACCCTTAGTCATATACTATATCAGATAGTCATATAGTATATCAGAAACACAAGTAAACATTTCCTTACACTCAGACAAAGAGCATTGGTAAAGGGATGGATTTAGTTGAAACGCATGCAGTGACAGTGGATGTCTACGTATAGCATGTGTTCACATATGTTTGTATTTATGTGATCTACACAGATATCAGTGGTTGCTTTTATGTCACTCTGATCTATGCAGTCATGGAACAAAGCTGCAAATATGTTTATGAACTTTTGCCAATATATGACTATAGCCATAACTTTCTATTCTTAAAGCCTCCATTAAAATTTGAAGATATTTGGATAACAGTTCTATGCAAAATAACCTAAATCTTATTTCTACATGTTAATAAACAATGCATATTCCTCATTTTTAGCATTGTCTATAGCCATAATAATATGTATGCAATACATGTGTTGTGCTGAGCTTCCCCTTGTGTCCTTTTGAGGTCAGTGGTAGCTATAATTCAAAAGCTATATAAAACAAGTTTTACATTTGTTACACTGGATTTTCATTGTGCAATGATGTTCCTACCTGGTATGGTTTGTTACACTGCAAATTATAAAGAATTCAGTCAGTGCCCTCCACAATAAACAATCAGTCAGAGCTTAAAACAAAATGTCTCTTTAATTTGTAAGTGTCAACAGCAGTACAAAAGATGGAGTGATGTGAGAAGCTTTCTGTAACACAATTTCTGTCTCTTTTTACAGAAAAGGAGGAAATTCTTGAGGTAAATGAGCTAAAACAGGCAGTTATTCAGCCCACCGCTGCATTATTACAATGGACTGAGACGTACAGAAAATGTTGTTATATGTCTGGATCGATCCTGCGGGGGATAATTCAATCATATACAGTAAACACATTCCTGTAGTGCCTAGATGCACCCAAATGTGTGTCCATCATTGGTTTGTTTTTTACTTAATATAGTAATACTACTAAAGTCAAGGAGATTGCTCTCCACACACACACCAATGTAAAATTATTCACCTTAAGTTTACCTCACGTCAATACTGCACATGGAAACCAAAGACTTGCTGGTGTACACGTTTAAGCCAAGCAAAACAAAAACGTAAAAAAAAAGAAATTAAGTAACATTTTCTTTTCTTTTTTTTTCTTTTTTTTTCTAGCAATAATCCCCCTAGCAAATAGTTGACCTTTTGTACTGTATAAAGAAGAATGTGAACACAAATGTGATGGCAACATTTTTTTTTAAGTTGAATTAAAAACTTTACATTGGACTGTACAGGATATTATGATAAACTATTTACATATTCAGACATAAACTTTTTTTTTTTTAAAGCAGCAACAGACACTTATGTATTTCATTTTTCTCTCATAACACCCAAACAATACTTGCCATGGGCCTAGGTACCAGCCAAGAGGAAAAAAAGTTTTTCTAAATGCAGAAAATCGTATCAGGCTGCCAGCAATTTCAAAATGACGGCTCCAGTGATAGAAGAGCCGCACACAGTGTTGCTTGAAAGACAAAAAAAAAAGCAAAGTACCAAAGACAACTATAAAGGTTGTCCTGAACACCAAATGTTACACTTCTGAACAGCAGCTAGCATGTCAGTCCAGCATGTCAGTGAATTGTGCTGATTAAATTAACACAGAGAACATTCCCACCATATACATCACAAAGTTCGGACAGAAGAAAAAAAAATAAAAAAATCAGATTACAGTAAGTGATGTTGAAACAGCATAGGAGCTTTTGTCTTCAGATTGCATGTCTTAACAAGTGGAATCGAATCATGAGGGCTACTTTTTGCAGATGGCTGGATAGAACATGAACATTAAACATTGACAACATACATTAAGATGGCAAGAAGAGCATTAACTTGGACGAGTGTGTGTGTGTGCATTTTGCCACATGAAAAAAAAAAACACTTGCACGCTCCCACATTTACAAAAAGATAAAAATCTACCATCACTTGTGTTTGTTTGTGTCATTAAATAAACACAGTCTAATAAATGCATGCAGAATTTTTCATAGATTTGAAAAAATTGCCACATACTGTGCTATAAAAAAATAAAACACAAGTGAGAAAAAATACAGCATACCATTCAGATTGTATCATGACAAATTAATCAATAAATCTTTCACGTCAAGTGCTTCTTTTTTTTAAATTAGTACCTTACTTGTTAACTAAAGAGCATAGCTTGTGTCGTTGAAGTTTGTGAAAACATAAGCAAGTGAGGTGCTTCTCTCTGTCCAATACTGCTCTCCTCCAATAAGTAGAAAAAAAAAATCAGCATCTACATGAGGTACAGTGACTTGTCAGGTTTTTAACATGAAACCACATACAAAAATAAAAAAAGAAAATAAAATAGAACAGCCAAATACATAACTTATACTTCACTAATGAACAAAAATATATTTCCTATGTTATATTTACAATAAATCTAAATGAGATGGTGAATTCACTGAAATCCTTTTCTTTTTTTATGCTCCAATTTTTTTCGTCAATTTCTCTGATTGTCCATGTTGTCGTACATACTGACAGTTTTAGAGCCAGCAGTGGCTAATAATAAATACAATATGTTGATACTCTACAGTTACAAATACAATATACAAAGCTCTGAAGTCTGGTGTTTCACAGCTCGCCGAGCCTGCTGTTGAATTTTCTGCTCACTTTCTTGTGCTCAGTCTCTCCCCTAGGCAGCCCTGAAGCTTAAACAAAGTGTTCATTCATCACATGTGTCTCTGCATAAATAAACAAAATAAGTAGACGAGAAAAAAAAAAAAAAAAAAAAAAAAAAAAAGAAGTCAGATCTGGTAACTGTGAGAGCAAACCCACTCGAGTCCAACAGGGGGATTTTGTTCATTCATGGTGTTTTTCCTCAAACAGCTTCACATTTATCAGAATTGCTAAAAAATACAATTTATATCCAGTGCGTATAACACTTATGAAACATTGTCTCTTTGTGAGTTCTTGTTTTTTCTTTCTTTTTTCTCTTTTTTTTCTTTTTTTTTCTATGTAAGCACAGTCAAGTTTCAGTTCCGTGAAGAGTCCTTTTTTTTGTTTTTTTTTAAACGGCCAGCCAACTAAAGCAGTGTGGCATGGTCATGAAAATATTTACAATCACATACAAATCAATCTAACCACCAGCAAACAGGAGCAAACGGTTTAAAAATACCATACAGGTTGACTTGGAGGGAAATCCACTTGGGTTTGTTTGTAGGAGAGCATCTCTAAAATGTTGTGTACCTCAAATTGAGAATGATGTAAAAAAAGATGCAATGGGGGAAAAAAAGAAAAGAAAATGATCAATGAGGTGGTTTCAAAAACATACACTTAAAACTTAATAATAATTTCCAACAATAGAAACAATGCAAGTCAGCACTGAATAGGTGTTAGAAATCAGATGTTAAGAGTGCTATAAAGAGCCATCTGTACCAATTAGAGCTATAGGAGAAAAATGCAGTGACCAGCAGTGGAGATGTTGACCAGTTAAAGCCAGCGACCGGCCGTTCAGCTCCTTCAAAAAGCTTTGCGCTCTCTCTGAAATGGACAGGTTCAAGGGCAAGGGCGGGGAATAGCTGGACTCATGCATTAATAATGCTGTATTTCAGATGATACCCAGTCGTCAGTCATTTTAATAATCCCCCACAGCTTGATGTACTTGTTCCATCTGCTCGCCAGTGCCTGGTGATTGGGCCGGGGTGGGAGCCCTGTTGAGGCCTTACTTCCAGCACTTTGATGGAGAGCACAATGAGGGACACACACCCCATTTTTATTGTCTCCTTTCCTTCCCTGGTGTTTTCTCCTTCTCGGGGCCAGATGGCGCCCCCTGGGTGCTGAGGTTGCCACAGGCTGGGGTCAGAACGGGGCATCGCAGGGAGGAGATCCACTTAGACCTTTTGCCCTGCAAAGAGGATCTGAGTCTCAACATCAAGGCCTTGACTGGGAGAGGAGCTTTTTTTTCTAGCTGCCGTCTTCAGAAGGTTGCCACTTGACAGGCTTTGAGCTGAAATTAGGATAGGAGGCTTTTGTGTTGTGTGTTTTTGACTCATTCTTTCTTTTAATTGCGCACAATGTGTGGTCAAATCGGTTTGAAATAAGGCTCAAAGATAACAACAAATTTAAGTGCACAAAAGCTAAAATCAATATTCCAAGGTGACGAGGTAATGTAAGAAGGAAATATGACTTCAGCCTTTTCTCTCAGTGGAGAGATTTCTTTGCAAACTGTCACTCCTTTCAAGACTGCTTCAGTAATCAACTTATTGCATCAACCCAATGACCGTGCTTCCCTTTAAGACTTCTTAGTGTCAGATTTACAATGTCTAAAAAGAATTAAGATTGGAAAAAAAAGGTTTTTAAGACCTAAGACTTTAAACTTCCCATCCAAGTGGGGCTAAAGTGTTTAACAGAATGTACTGTAGCTACACATTGTACAACATCAATTTGAGGTTGTAATGCCACCAAAGCTGCCTTTTGCTGCTGTTCCAATCTCACAGATTGGAGGACTTTGGCCCTTTAGCATGCTGGCCTGATTACAGTCACACTGATTAAGATGATGGTGAGTCAGACTGGGTTGCAGAGCTGGAAAACAGTGAGGGATGCCACGATGCTCCGTGTGCAGACTGGGATGAAACTGCTGGCCACTTTCATTGATGATCACTGCATTGGCCTCCGTGGAGGACAGCTAGCATCACATGCAAACCAACATCTACAGATGTAACATATTGTAACCTCCTGCAGAGTGTGCTGCCTCCATTTTCCTGAGTTTCACTAGTTTGTTTTTTTGTTTTTTTTTCTGGAGGGTAAATTAAAGAAAGACTGGATAATGAAGCTGCATTAAGAGATGAAGAGATTGTCTAAGACTCACAAAGCCTCTCCCAAAAGACTTTACAGGTTTTAGAAATGACGTGAAATGTTTGGCACTTATGCACTACATTATGCAACAACAAAAACATAATAATAATAATAATAATAATAATAATAATAATAATAATAATTAGTTACCTCTCTGTAATCTCTCCATATTCATTTTCAGTTAATTTGTAATGGTACTCTTGATTAAAAACATTCACAAGCTGTTGGCTGGCACACTATACCTGAGTGAGAATATTATTCCCATCTTTAACAGTTATTAATGTAGCAAAATGATCTAATTGAAGAGAAAAAAGGTACATGAATGTAAGAATTACAGGTTAATATCAAATCCTCAATTTCAAGTTCTGTCTTTTGTTTTAGGCAATAACCATGATCTCAATGAAAAAACAAACAATGAGAATTTAAAAAAAAAGAAAAAGATATAAATTACCACAACCCAAACTGCTTCACACACTTAAGAAACACTTAAGACCAAATAGCTTTTGATTCAGATGAAGCCACAGCTGCATGCTGGCTTCTTCATGATACATTTTTTTTTGTAACATTTTTAAACCTTTGTGGTAGAGTTTTTGCTTTCTTTTGCTCTTTCCCTCCTCCTCCTGTGTGAGTGTTTTGTCTGCACTGGCCTCTTCACTTAAAGACGTCTCAGTTGGCGCCGACTGGCTCGTGTGTATCATTTTCACTACTATAGTCTGATTTGGGCTCATCCTCAAAATCTTCGTACATGTCCATCTCGTCCTCGCCGTTAACCGGTTCGCTGTTCGCCATGGCGTTGGGCTCTAGCTTCATGTTGTAGGTGCTCTGGATGACAGGAATGGATGGCTCAGGACTTGCTGAGGCACTTGAGCACTCTGATGTCATCTGAGGTGAAGGTGTGGTGGTCGCCATGGTGATGGCCCCGGGATAGACCATACTGGCGCTTGTGGTAATGGGAATCTGCGGTGGCTGCCTGGATGTATATGAATAAGATATAATCATGATTATTAAGCATTCTTTCTCCTGACTTCTATCTGATAGAGATTTCAACTTAATAAACTGCAAAACAACTGATGGAAAGAATGTGGAGAAGAGCAGCTGAAAGAGCGAGGGCTGCCTTGGTCTCTTTCAGCAGTTAAAGTGAGATGGTTGGATTAGGGGTTTCCCACAGCAGTCTGCTTTAAGCCAGCAGCTCTGTGAAAATGATTTGGGGAAAGAGAGGTTCTCCTGACAGCTCCCGTTTTGAGCTGTTCAGAAACACTACCCAGTTTATTGGTGACATAAAACCAATACGTGGTTAGTGCTGCTCTTGTCTGCTATTGCGCTGGATGATTGATACTCCAGCCACTGAAGCTTATGACTGACATGGGAACACCTGGAGAAGGCTTCTCCTGCTAACCACACACAGTAAATTAAAGTGTTAAGCTTCAGACTGCTGCCCTCCAGGCTTCTCTAAGTGTATACTTACAGCTTATATCCTGTAATAATGTCTGCACTTCATGCTCCATTTGAAGACTGCTATTGTCTAAAATTATTAAATCACAGCAATTGAAAAACTCTCGATTGTAGCATACCTGTCAGGTCCTTTTAGGTGGGAGTTAATCTTGTTTTATGTTGCGTCATATGAGAACAAGCTTTAAGGATACAGATAGCTATGCTGCAGTTGTTGTTCTTATGATTCTGTGTTACTGTTGTGATCTTTGTTCCTGTGCACCTACCCCACAGTGAAGAACTGCCTCATCTCTTGTCGCCGTGAGCGCATCAGCTGCTTGTATTCTCCAATGCGGAGTTTTTTTCCGTCAATAATACAGGTCCTCTTGGGCCGTGGTTTGTACTTGTAGTTTGGATACTTCTCTAGATGGAGCTTACTCAGACGAGCCTGCTCTTCATAGTATGGCTGCTTGTCCTGGTTAGACATGGACTTCCATCGAGAACCTGCACAACACAACAGATTCAGATTTCAGGATTTTACAAACAACAAGGAAAATATTTCTGTTTCTTCTGTTAAAAATAACCAGTATATTATGTTAAAAAGGATTTGTACTGGGTTAAGGATTAATTTAGTATGGAATTGCTGTTAATTGTGGTTAACGTTTTCTAGCCAAATCATGTACCAAGATTTACTCTCCACTTCACAACCCCTCCACAGCCCTGATGCACATTATCTGTGACGATAGACATGCTTGTTCCTCACTGTCAAACTGTAAGAAACAACAAGCTAGGGTTGTAAATACTACAGCTCAGTGATGTGCCCTACACTGGCATGGATGACAGCACTTTTAACAGCTGTGATGTATTGACTCCAGTGCTGAGGGGACAAGACCCATTTAGTCTCCGTCATTTTTCATGACAAACACTTAATGGTAGTGATGGGCTATAAATCCATCTGTATGCTAAAGTGAACTGATGCACGGTAGCCTATGAGATAAAACACACTCCCTTCTTTCAGTATCAGCTTCTTTATCAGATATTTGCATATCAGTGAGCAATAAATTCCTGTAAATGTACAAAACTGAAAAATATGGTGTTAGATTAGAACAAATACTAATTAGCAGCGCTTGTTTTACACACAAAAAGGATTTGTCTCCTCAGTGAGCATCTGATGAAAGAAAGTTCTTCCTGCTGCAGTTACATTTGATATAGGAGGTCTTACCTAAAATCTTGCTTATGTTGGAATTGTGCATGTCTGGGAAGGCCTGGAGAATCTTGCGTCGCTCATCCTTGGCCCACACCATGAAGGCATTCATAGGCCTCTTAATGTGGGGTTCGTTGTTGTTCCTTCCTCGAGATTCCCTGAAGACCCGCGCCTCAGCAGGTCCACCACTTCCTGTTGGCCAACAATAATATGGTTGGGGTTTATCTGCTGAGCCATAGATTTCCTTGGACCCTGGAATAGCCAGGGCAGGTGCAACAAGAGAGAGCGAGACATTGATTCAATGATGAACCACGTCTAAAACTCTCCTTCATTTACTGCCATCACTGCTCTCGTCATCGTGACGTGAACAGTATTTCAGATGAAGGATACGAACCCTCCTTAAGATTCTTTACAGAGTACAAAACCAACTTATTTTCCTACAATCAGCATAAGACGCAATTAAAATCAAGTGCTTACATTTCATTTCATAGTGCCCACTAAAAATGCCAAGAACCTGCACCTTGAGGCCATATTTAAAATAAGAAGATCAACAAGGAAGCCCAAACTCTGACAAATAAAGTATTCTTCCAACGTAAAGTTTAATATATATATATATATATATATATTTTTGCTTTTCTCTTTTTTTCCTTCTTTCTCACTCTCTTCCTCTCTCCTTAAAACAAGCACACACACACAAACAAACCAGCCAAACACCAGAGTGTGTGCAGATTCTGCAAAGTGCTGTTTCTCAATCAGGGCATTCACAATCAGCATAAGAGAGTTTCTCTCAGTATTAAACTGTACATCAGACTGATAATGATTTCTGTTTGCATGCGCATTTGCTTCCTTTTATATGTAAGATGTGAAAGAATTAAATAAAAGCAGTATGAATATTTAAACAAACAAAAACATGTTGATAAACAAGGCTTGAAAAATAAGACAAAAAAAGCCTTCCATATGCTACGATACATCTTTAATGATCTCAAATCTGGAAAAGAAAGCTTGGGATGACTCATGCATATTTCATCATCCACATGTGAAGCCTTCTCATTAGACCATTCCACTAGCAGCCTTGGCACACGTTACCTGGGGTTTGATTTCTATTATTATTTCAGTTGATAAACAAAATCAAACTCTTAATGAGTAATGGAGGGCTGTGCAGAGA
The DNA here is from genome assembly GCF_900634625.1 of Parambassis ranga. Classification (NCBI taxonomy): domain Eukaryota; kingdom Metazoa; phylum Chordata; class Actinopteri; family Ambassidae; genus Parambassis; species Parambassis ranga. The sequence continues at coordinate 11,222,880 of NC_041024.1, read as the reverse complement.
CATTAATTTCAAATCTACGGAAGCCTCGCTCTGCTCTAATCACTGTAGACATTACTGCACCATCTTCAGCCTCCAGAGTTTGAGCATCAGAAAAGAATGTCTTGTTTTCAGAGCTTTTATAGGAGACAAGTGGTGAAAAAGGGAGATATTCTTCCTGTATAATACACATGTGGCTGTGCAGGAAGTTGGTTTATGCTCACAGGAATGCCTGCAGTCCAGTTGCCTGCTAAAAAAAACCTATTATATACAGTATCAATTTCCAGCTTATGAAACAGCCACGTTTAAGATCTTGCATCTTGCATCTTGCAACTGAATCATGTATTTCCACACTGTAACACTGCACAAGCTAGAATTCGTCACTTTTTGACAATGTAAAGCTTGGGCCAGTAGGAGTAGCATAATTGTAATAATGCAATAATCAATGCATAATTTGAATATAGAAGTATTTATGACACAAAAATGTGACCTTTTTTAAGTGTTGATATGACCTTTGACTCATCAGGATCCCTACAAAGAAAAACCTATTGCTATATCCAAACCTCTGCCACTGCTTCATCACTCACTTTAAGTCTTATTTAATCTAAAACAAGCATAAACAAATGTCAAATATACACTAAACTCATTACTTTTATAAACACTTTCTCAGACTTTGCAAGCACCTTGTCTTGCTTTAGCCTCCAAGAATGCCATAGGCCCTAAAGCCATCATGAATTCAGAAATAATACACTACCTTTGCTGCCACCAAACCCCACAGTACGTTAATTTCATTTAGCATGCACTCACTGTACAGGATGAATTGATTTCACTTTGTTTGGTTTTGACAACCATGTTTATTGTGCAATGAAATGTGGTGTGGCGGAGGGCTGACAGTATCCATCAACGCGGGGCAATCTGCTGACTGCCGGGGCCAGATGAAGGTATTCATTAGCTCAGGAGCGCAGCGCTCACTCAGACACGACAGCCAGTGTCTGCACCCCGGGATCACTTGCCGTAATTTACGATGCCTCCCGTGCCATTACTCTATCACTGACACTGATTCAGCAATTTATATACTGGTGTGCATGCATACGGGCAGAGGTGATCTTCTTATGGGAGGGGGGTGGGGGGCGGATACAAAACAACTGGCTGCCATCACTAGTGCCACATCCATAGTTAGCCAGGAAACCAGCCACGTGACTCGGCTCATTGGAGGGGATCCAGATGAGGCATGGCTTTTGCTTCACATGATTGCACACAGAGAAGCACCTGTCAGATGCTACAGAAAGCTGTAGAATTAAACAACAGGAGTTTTACATCATCTTAAGTTGTAGTGGGGCAGGTGCCATGCTCTTGGATATGTAAAGAACAAAGTGATTAAAGTGACTGAGACATAGGGCTGCAGCAGTCAGACAGACAGATACACCTTTGACCTCAAACAATGGAGAGATCTTTATGGTAATGTTTTACTTATATGTGGATGCTGGCTCTGTAATATATATGATTTAATCAGAGGCATCCTGTGCATTAGCACAGCAAATTGCTAGGATGTGCAACATGCAATTTGCTGCAACATTGTTTCAGTTTTTTTCATTGAAAAACCTGACACTTCTCTGGCATTTTGCAAATGAGCATTAACTATTTTTTCCTGGAGGGGCAGGACATTTAGGAATCAGTTAGTTAGGTGTGTGATTGTGTAAATAAACACAGATGTTTAGCAGTGACAGGGGCAGGCCCCCTGGGTGGTAGCTGGGGAGAGAGCGAAACAGAGGGAGTGCTGCTTAATAGAATTTATTGTGATTCATGAGGCCTGCAGCTCAAGTGTGACAGAGCGATATGAGAATCCCCTTTTAATTTGTCTCTCCTGGAAGCACAGATGAGCAGCATGAATTACAGTGTGAAAGAATGATCGTGTGTGTGTGTGGAGGGGTGGAATAAAGACAGGGAAAGCGAATAATAAGGAAGCAGAAAAAAAGAGAGCAAAATAGAGAGAGAATAGTGAGGCCCCAAAAGCCTATCACACCTGTGAGCTGCAGGCTGAGACTCGAACGTGTACCAAGCCAGAGGGTAACGCTGCCCCAGCTGCCCCCTCTCCTCCTCCCTTTCTCCTCCTTACTCATCTTTGTTCTCTGGGCAGACACATAATGTCACCCAGGAATCTGTTCAAGAGGATGAGCCTCAGTGAGCAGGCAACAATCACGCAAACCTGTCAAGCCCTCCCTGTTGGGATCAAATCTAACACCTCTAACTGAAGGCATTTACTGCTGACAATAGAGCCTCTCCCTCAGTGCAGGATCAGGCGAGATTTATGTGTATGAACGGACAGGATACAGCGCTCAGTGGCCCTGCTTGAGCCTGAGCCCACGGCATGCTAATTAAACCATTACAAATTACAAGTGATATGAGCCCTATTAAAACATGTCAGTCATCTTTTTCCTGTTAGAATGATTTAAGTTCTTAAGACCCTCTGTGTGTTGGTGTGTGAGTGCATGCACATGGAAACTTATGAACAAACAGCCAGCTTGTTTCAACATGCAGACTGTGGTTCAACTTTTTTCTGCTCTACCAACTCTGTTGTGCATTTAGCATAAAAGTGTAAAAGTCTGTGCATGCACAACCATGTGTGGTAAGTTATAAAAGATTTTCTGTTTGAGGTAAATCTGGATTTTCCAACTTAAGATGAATTGTTTAGCTATTCTTATTTATCAATGATTATGTCTGCTGAGTTTCCTCATCTACTGCATTCTTTAAGAAAACCCCCTCAGGTAAAAATGAAAAATAAAAGTAAAAGTAAGATCTTGAATCCCATGGCCCCACATTGGAAGAAAAACACCAAAACCTTCAAGATAAATAAATGTTCATAAGAGCTCAGAGCTACCAATGTAAAAAGGTCATCATTAGTGATCTGTAACAATACAACACTACTGTTCTTCTAATCTGTTCCACAAGGACTTTGGCTGGATGCTTTCTTCTCACTCTATGGCTGATAATATCTCACTGGATATTTATATTAATTCTGTTTCCTGCCTCCACATATCTCTCAACAACTTCTTTGTTCTCTGTAGGCCGTCGGTGAAGGGGGCGGTTTAGGCAAACACAACCTCAGCTATACGGCAGCTTCACACTGACGTATGTGAATGAACAAATGGCCTGTCTGACTTTTTGCTGACGTTTCTGTGGTATTTGGTCATGTTTTTATCATAGCTTTAAAAAAAGAACGAATTAATTTGCCGTGGGATCATGTGTGTGGCTCATGACTTTGTTAAATGATGGATATCATATCTGTTTCTATTCCTTCACCACTTCTTTTTCCCGTTTTTTCAATTGCAGTCGTTTAGGCTTCGGTTGTTGCTTTGCAAATATTAGCTTAAGCAACCTAAAGCTTTCTGTGAACTGCTTTGATAACAGACATCGGCCATAAGCTGTGCTTTTCAGTGTGGCTGGTATGTTCTGGAGGGAAAGCTGGTGCACACCAAGGGGCTTTCACACCCTATGTATGGTTTGGGAGGTACACCCAGTAATTTTCCTTTTGAGGAAAACACCAAAATATATGTAGAGTGTTTGTAACTACTGGGAAAGAATGTGTCGAATTTTAGACGTTTCCAAATTAATGTAGCAAAATGACCCAAAACCAAACAGCATTCTGGTATAAAAATGTCACAAATCAAATTCAAAATCAATTTTTTGGCATCTTGGTTTAATAGAAAATAGTATTGCCATTTAATTAATAGTTATAGGCATAACTGACACAGTTGTATGTCATCTGCATAACCTTTGACCCTTTAAATTAATGTTGTAATTTACAAAGTGCAAAGACGCTACAATAAATGTGTGCTTTCTGTTTCTATATATTAAGATTTATTACGCCAAGCCTCCATTGGTTCAGTAAAAAAAAGTAAACATGTTACACACATGCAAGTAAACACAAGGTTCAAGCCTGCTTCACATCATTCAACTGTATGTGCCTTCCTGTTGGTAGAGTTTAAAGAGACAGACAGATATACTTGTGGTGTAGAAGAAGAAATGGTAACTGTCTGTTCTGAGTTATGTGCACTGCCCTGTCCCCACCCACCCACCCCACCCCTGGGAAGAGGACCTCTCTGCTCCTCTAACCTCTGTTTGCTCCTAATCCATAACCCACTGGGAACACTGATGTGAGGCGTCTGGCCCTAGCCATTCCCTGAGCCCTGAACAGGACTTAAAAGGACACAACTGCCCTGGTGTTCTCTCTGTTATGGTCCTGACTCCACAGTAGCCACAGAGGGAAGGTTCCCACTGGGAGAGCGAGCACTGGAAACACATCTGTCCGAGGAGTCAGACGGGTAGGATGGGATCCTCTGCTGTGGCTCACATGGGAAACATGTCAATGAATCCACTAAATGCACCTCTAATTCTCATCTTCAAGATTGGGTGTGATGTGAAACTAGACATGCTTTAAAAATGGCATTTGCTTTGGAGCGGGTAAACAAACTTTCTTTCGGGATGTTTTTTTTTTCTTTATAAAAGTCTGAGAACCAATTATGCAGGAACATTTTTTTTATCTGCAACCAAAGAGGAACGGGGTTAAAATGCTATTTAAATAGTTGATGGGTTACATTGTCCTGAGAAATATCTATCCCTCTGCCTTGAGACACTTTGAGGCATCAAAGATGAGTCAGAACCATTTTCCTCTTTGCCCTGGCTCTGAAGTGCCATGGAAACTGCCACAAATATTTATGTCAGACAAACATTTGTGCACTGAGGTACTCCTTGCTCCAGTGTAGCAGCCAGCCACCACAAAAGCAGATGACGCTTTGTCACGTTGGTGCAATCAGAATTTACACCCCTGTGCCCAGGACCTCAAACAAGCACAACAGCAACAGGAGTCAGGCTTGGAAAAAAGCCAGCTTTGTCCTCAGGCACCCTTGTCCTCCGCTCACCTACCTGTGAAAACCTCGGAGCCACAGCTCATTTCAAACGGCATTCATCCCAGCCCCCACCTCCCTTTTTACACACACCTACATGTTTGTGCACACACCCCTACCAACCACTCTGCATCTAGACACATATAGTAGAAAGCTGTGTGTAAAAAGGGTGTAAAGAATCCACCTTAAGGTAATCGTAAAATTATATGTGGTAAAAACAAGACATACAAACAAAACAAAAACATAAAAAAGAATGGCCTTACCATCTAGATCCTCTGGCCTGGTGAGGTCAATCACTCTGTGGCCCATCTTCCCTTCCTCTCCCAGTTTGCTGAGGTGATGCCCGATGCTGTCAAAATGTGCTCTCTCCTACAGAGAAATACAAACAACATTTTTACAGTGAAAAAAAAATGTAAAAAAAATAAATAATAACCCCATCAGGAGTCTGAAAATTTGAAAAGGATAAAAAGTGTCTTTGATAAATGCAGGTTGTGTTGAAGAGCTGCTCTTTTGACATGAGCTAGATGTAGCTTTTTTCCTCATCTCTCTATTCAGCAGCTGCTATAATGGATGACAGGAGGCAGAGAGACAGTGAGGGCCAGGGGTGCTCTAAATAGATTTACAGAAGGATACTTTGTGATCCCAAGCACACAATGGGGCTGTGGCCCTCTTTGCAGAGCTCAGATTTTCCTCTGTAATCTTCTCCGCACATCCTCCCTTCGAGGCTACAGTGCCCAGAGCTCAGCGCCCATCATTTATTCAGAGTTCATGCTTTGGAGAACACACCGTGTTTTCCCGTTTGTCATGTTGCTTTGTGCTCAGATTAAACTTGGCATCATGTTGTACTTGACGCACAATGAAACCCTGTCATTCAGCGCTCCGTGACAATATTAAATGTCATGTCCGTGTGCATTTACAGAATAAAATAACAGCTTTCGGGGGGCCTCTGAATAGTTGCTGCACATTACACTTAATGTATTATGCAAGGGGAGAGTGCCGACTGCTGCTGGCTCCATTGTTGAATGACCTACTTCCTCAGTGAATACACAGGGCATTAGCAAAGGGCTGTCTTCCTCTCTAAAGACTCAACTAGGAGATGGACACTTTGACTCTGCATGATACAAATAATCCTCCCACCACCCCCTACCCCCTCCCTCCTAGGTTTTTGCTTGGATGACACTAAAAGCAGGCATGTTGCCACCATTCAGAAAAAAAGCATTTGTTTTACTCCCAGGGTGTGCGTTCAGCCTCTGCTAGAGATGTCCTGTCTGCACTGACCTCTGCCTCTTTTCTTTCTTAACAAGCCTTACATACAGCATGAACAGACACTCAGGTAGAGTCTTGACACAATACTAACAGCTCCCCTGCCACACACACTGACACCAACACACACATTAATTTTTGAGCTCCTCCTTTGTAATGCATCGCTCTGTTTCGCTGTTTGTTCACTTTTCCACCCCACAGAGACGTTTTCTTCTCAGAACAAAGTGATACAAATGTAAGCAGACCTAACTGGAAACATATAGTGGAAGTATGAATTTGATTCATTGTTAGTCTTAATAAATAAAATCATGTTGGCAACAGAAGCAACCATAAATTACAGTGCATTTTTGGGGGAGAAAAGAATTTTTTTGTGTGTGTCTGTGAAACCATTTTTTTTCTTGTCGTTTAAAAAAGATATGACAGGATGAAGGATGAAGATAGTTCAAGTCCATTTGAGGCCTTTCACAGTATTTTGATTTTCCTCATGCTTTTATTTATTCAAGAACTATTTCTCAAAAGAAAGGACTGCGAGAGAAAGAGCACTGCAATTTACCATCATACTTGAAGGAGCAGTCATTATTTATGACCAGCTGAGTGATTCTGATATACAATTAACCACTACCTGCTTATGGCCTGTGATTAGAGGCTGTCTGTCTGACGGCCTTTTGCTTACTTAAGTGTTTTCTAATTATGACATATGTGGTGGTCCCTGCTGGGCAAGAGGACACTTTGTAAAGAAAAAAAAAAAAGACGGAGCATGGTGCATTTCCCGATGTCACATTCTGTGTAAAGCAACACACGCGTGGACACGCACGCACCACACAGAGACATATTCATCACCCAGCCACATTATTGCTCTTAATGAAAGAAGCTAGCAGCCCGATGACAAAGTGACTGAAGTGCGATTAGCTGGATGGGCTGCTTCAGATGCTGCTTGGACAGTCCACTAGGAAGACACAGCATTCATGTGTTTGTGTGTGTGTAATAAAGTAGTCATCTCGTCCCTCTTCTGTGCTTCGCTGGCCCCCCTTGATCAATCAAGTCCTTTTATAAACTCATGATCATTAAGCATCATGTTGGGCTGTAAGAGGAGAGAGAACAGTGGCCATCCATCAATGAATTTCATTAATAACTAGCTCAGTGTTAAACTTCTTTCTCCAAGTCATATGATTAGTGAGCATCAGCACATTAGACAGCTTGGAACAAGGGTGAAAGAAGCTTTTGTTTGAGGATTCTTTGAGGTAGCTTTATTTGACATAAAAAAAGGAAAAGATTTTTTGTGGTTGTGTAGCGTTTTAACATACTGTGATATAAAGGCCTAATTACAGTGGTATTCCTCTTGTGTTAGTGCTGCTAATTAATATCTGACTATCCGTGCAATATGGTACCACAAATTTTCATAAAATTTTATATACTGAGCTTAATATACTTATTGGTTATAAGTTTGGTAATTTATAACAGTGAATTAGAAATATAGTTGGAATTAGGGCCATAAATTATCTCCCCCAGCATCAGGGTTTTGTTTTAGGGCTGGAAAATATTCAGTGAACTAATGCTTCTTTACGGCCCACGCATCAAGTGCTGTGATAAATTAATGGCAGTTTTATTATTTTATAGTGTCATTAAATTTTTACTGATCACTCTGACACAGAGAAGTAGCAAAAGGACGTGCAGTATCTGGGGAAGCTAGCCATCCTGCCAGAAAAAAGAGAGGGAGAGGCTGAAAATGGAGCCCATCAGTATATGGCTGATATAAAAATGTATTTATAATGTGCAGTACAAGGGAATGATGAGAGGCCATGAAAACCAGGCAATACCAAAATTGAATGCTGCAAAAAAGCCCTGTCAAAGACATGGTGCTTTAACAAAGGAGGACATAAGAACAAATCAAGGCCGGCGAGAGGAGGTAAAGATAAAGAAACAGGAAACAAAAGATGTTAACAGTACACATTATTCCCCTCCCACTCTGACCACGACTGCTGGCGAGCAACCGGTCCCTCCCTCAAATGACTTCAGCATGCAGCTCTCTCCACAACTAAAATTATAGCGGTGCACTCCGACTTGTAGTGGGGAGCTGCTGCCCACAATAATCTCATCTGCCCTGCCTGTGCTTGTCTTTTGTCTTTGAAACTGGGTAACAGATGTATTTGTTCAGTTACAGTGAAGTCATGAGTCAGTCCAGTGAAGCAGTGGGTCACAGTGGAAGACAGAGAGAGGACAGATAGTAGAGTCTGTGTAACTTCTTGGGCGAGGGAACCCAAAGAGCCCTTGTCAATGCTGTAAAGAGAGCCTTAATCTGGCTGGCCGCAGAACATGTGCCGGAGGCCTGCTGCTCTGCCCACAGGGTGTATTCTGGGCAGAGGCGGGTGGCGGACGGCCCTGTGCATTGTGCCGACTCCTTCCCTATATTTAGGCAGCATGCTGCCAATCCTGACACTCCTTCACTCTCTCCTTTGTAAATAGCTTTAGGCTATAGGCGAAGATATATGGCCTGGGTTTATTCCAGTACAGGTGGAAAAATAAAATACACCGAGGAGTACAGTACACTGCAGTGCAGATAAGTATCTTTTTTGGGGGGGTCGTGTTTGGATGTGAAAACTCTCCTCATCCATGTGATTTTTAACATTTTTACTAAACACCATTATTGGACCCTTCCACAGCAGATAATTCCTGACTACATTTTGAGCCACGACCATACTTTCTCACAATACTGATACATTTTAATTACAAAGAATTCAAGCAAAAGTGATATTAAAGGTGCTTTAGTAATGTACATGTTTCATGAGTCAGATTTTTTTGCCAAAATATAATTATATAGCAACGTATTTCTGGGAAATCTGACAGCAGTTAGTGCTGTACTTTGGGAGATCTTTAAGCAATTTAAACTCTCTTCCATTTTTCCTTGACATTGGAACGAATACGATGGCATAAGTTTAAAGTTTCATGATCTGAACCTTTAACAGCTGCACAACCCTAAACAGCCACTTATATATTTGATAATGTGCAGAACTGGCTCTAGTTATATCACACACCTGGTATGTGGCAAATTGAAGGCAATAGTTCGGACCACAAAGCAGGGCTTTGTGTATCAAGTGTCAGTCACCACTGTGGTCTGTAGCTCTTGAGTGAAGACTGTGAGGGTCTCAGACTAAACCCCTCAACAATCTGTCCCAGTCCTGATGGAGACAAAGACCACACTTTAACATGGCTACAGCTTCTCACAGCTCAGCGCCTCATCTGTTTTGTATTTTTATTGTAACCAGTTGCAGTGTTATTTATAAGTCTGCAGCTTTCCAGTAGTTTTTGCTAGTTTTGAACCATTTAAATGTTAAGTATATCCAGCCATGTGGTGAACCCACAGTTCCTTTCATACAGACGGTTGCTCTCTTTTTACCCATAGCCATCCCTCTGCCCTGCTAAAGGCTAATGCAGGCAGCAGAAGCAACAGTAGCAGCCACAAAAGGCTGGCATCTGTTCTATAGTAGTCGTAGTCAACGTCACACAGAGCAGGGACGGCCAGCCATTCTGGTTCCATTTGTTCTGCCAGGGCATCACCTCATTTGTTTGAAGCAGAGGTAAGAAAGGGATTTAATTAAATTAAGGCAGTTAACCACATTGTGAGCTAACCCTTCCTGGGCTTTGTGCCAATTTAATGTTTACTGGTGGTTTTTAATAAAAAAAAGATATGTTATTGTCATTGAATCGGTTCAATTTTGTTGGAAGGAAAACAAGTCAAACCAACAAAATGTGACCCTTAAGTGCCAATTTAAAAATGTGCTTTTACTCCAAACAGCTAAATTTCTTCTTCAAGTGAATGCTGTCTGCTTCGTGACATTCTGGGATCATTTGTCTGGTTGAATGAAAAAATTCGAATTTACAATGCAGCTCAGATATGCTGAAAAACTGTGGGCTTGCTTGCAGATCCTTCTCAGTGTTATGACACATTTTTGACAGTGTGTTAAGTTCTTACTCTTTCTGCACCGCTGAGATCATTTTTGTTGACATCAAGTACTTCCACGGGTTTCCAACTTCCCAATGATCCAGAACTGTTCAGAGCTAAGTTGGTTTAAAATCTCCAGCCTTATCAAATCCTCCAGCTTGCAAACAGCAGGATATAAGAAACTGCAGTGCTACCAAAACCCTTTTCACATATGGACAAAAACCTGAAGACTTGTTGGACACTGGGGCCATTATGTTCCTACTGCAACAATACCAACACCAGACTATAAATGGTCCTTTGTAGGTAGCCTATTCTTTTCCCTGTCTTTTGTGCCTTGTGGTGAGTGCGGCATCACAGGTCTTAACCACCGGGGCCAGCGGCATTTCTAAGCGACTGCTGCAGGCCAGGAATTCACCATGTTAAATGACAACTGTAGAAAATAATGGAGCCGCCACCGCCAAATGACCCTACCAAGATGCTGTCTTGATGTCTTTCTGGGGAATAGGCGAGAGAGCAAAAGACTTGACCTGGGACAGGAGCCCGCAGGCACACGCAGTTACACACACACAGGCGCATTTTATCCAGAGTCGAACATTATTTTTATTCTTTTGGCAAACGTGAACAATTGGACAAAGCATTAATGTAAGCAATCTTCACAATAGCACTTGCTGGCTACAGCCAGTGTCTGGAGCTGAGCATAATCTAATTTGGATGGGCAAACCCTTGTATGCCAAGGATTTACATTGCAGCCAAAATGCCTTGGTTTGCAATTTCCAAGACAGCAGTCGAAAAAGGAGCAGAAAATTGCTTCCAGGGCTGCAAACCAGACAAGATTATATTCAAAGTCTTTGTGAGGGCTTTGCCTGAATAGAGCCCTGGCATCACACACACACGCATTGCATGTACGTGTATGCTTGGACACACACATACACACACACACTCATACGGGGTGTGAGGTGGGGGGACAGTAGAACCACTATAACCAATAGGTTAGGAGTCTGGATTTTGTGGAGCACCATGTAAGCTCTATTTGAATATTTACAGGCTGAGCTTTGGGATATGGGAAATGGACAATTGTAGTCATCAATACTGAGGAGAGAGGGTGTTGTGGGGCGGAAAGGGCGGTTCAATAGGTTAATACACTGACCTTTCACCTTTTGATTCCAGTTAGGGACATGTCAGCAGAGGAATATATTTTATCTCACACAACCACCAGCGCTTTACATCACATGCTGCATTTTATTGGGCCTTAAGAAGGAGAAATTGATGGATCTGTGTAGAGTTCTGTCATACCTGACTAATCAGGGTTCAACATCAAGGTTTGCTGTAAGCTCTGGGGCAGATACACTGCAGATATGTCCAAACTTTTTTTCTCTATCTGTCTGTTTTTAATCCTGGTCACACTTGACACTATATCAGTTAAACTTATAACAGAGACCAGTATAATAGGAGGTAAAAATAGATTGAGTTGTGACAGAGGAAACAGTTGCTGGGGCAGAAAACTGAATTAGCGCTACTGTTATCCCACTGCTTTCTGAGTGAGAGGAATTCAGCTGCTCATTAACAGCCAATTTACAGTTTACAAACAATTACACTATTGATGTCTGCCGCAAAGCCTTGTTGTACCTGTTATATATGCTGACTGTGCAGCCAACACTTTTTATCAGTGACAAAACAGATGAACAGGGTTCCATTTCAAAAACTCTGTTTTGTGTTTTTAGCTTTTTAATTACATCCAATTTGTATTGATGGAATTCACACATTTATAAAGATGTTGCTTTAATATCTCAATTTTTTTCTTCTTCTGCAGAGCCACTGAAAATGTATTAGCAGAAAGTGCTTCATCTCTGACCGCCCAGCTATATATTCCAAAAGGCCATAAATGCTGATGACAAGACAGCAACATACTGTAGCGGAATCTCATGCATGCACCATATGAGTGAAAACATACAGACACGCATGCTTGATATTTATTCACCCATAACCCTGAAAAACAGCATGTCCAGTTATAGCTACAGTGCATAATAGAGGGAAACAATTCAAATGGTTACAAATGGATTCAGATGTACTGTATATGACTGTAGGCATGCTTGGTGCATTCTAGGTAAAAGCTTCCACTGGGTGAAGAGAAGATGGTAAATAATGGAACAAAGTAATTGCCCTCTGCAGACAATAATACCTTTAGATAAATATTTCAAAAAGGCAAATTGCAGAAGGGTTGTAAAAGGTTTTATTGTACTGATGGGATATAGTAAAAACAGACAAATAAGAAGACAAGCAAGAAAATCCGCTCCTGAAAAACATGAATATTTTACATGTCCTCAGGTTAAAGGCTTGTGGACTGTAGAACAGAGAGTCTAGTCTACACTCTGCTCTCCTAGGTCAATGTCCAGGAAGGGGAAGACAGTGAAAGCTGGAGTCGTAGTGATAAAGATTAGGGAGGGATGCATTGTAGTGTTCAGATACACTTTGTATGAAAAGATGAATTGATCCATCTGTAAGCAGCACTTAGACCCACTCCTCTGCCCGGTCATTACAGTGGGATAAATCAATATTTAATATCCCCCTCTAACAGCCACACTGAATGATCTTAACCTCTCCTTAATCCCATTTATGTTACCTTTCCAGAATATTCTTCATGTAAGCTCTCACTATGATAAACTTCCAAACAAGAGACTGGGAGGGGAGCTATTAAACACCACGCCATATTTATGTCAGGTGAGGTGCTTTCTTAAAATATTAATATTCTGAAACTGACCAAAGTGAAAGCTTTTATCTGGGCATTCAAACCTTTCTAGTCTGTTGCCTTGTTGTATCAGCAAAAGGCTCTCTCTCCTCTCATTTCACTGCTGAATTACAACTGACGGTTCTTTATTGCAGCCAAAGGATGAAGATGATGGGGCAGTTCTTTTAGCTGACTTGATACTGTGAGGCTTTCCTCTAATTTCACACCTTCCTAATAGGACTAGTGTAACTGAAACTAAGAGATGACTGTATCTCATTTTGATTTGTATAAAGTTTTTTTTTTTTTTAAATAAAATTAGCTAATTTTTGTGTTATCAATACTATGGTCAATTTTTATGATTTTCTTTTGCTGGACATTTTATTTAAATGTAGTTAATTGCCAGTTAATGCACCTGTTTGAGTGCTTAAATTCGGGGACAGCTGTAAAAAATTAGATTATAGACAAATTGCATATTGCAGTAGTTGATTGCCACCTGCATAGACAGTGATCACTTCCCAACACTGAATTAGAGGGAAATCAAAATAGATATTCATTGACTTTTTTACATATACATTGACCTAGTTGAAGCTGTTGGTTGAAAGTGTCAGGTGCTGAAATATTAATGAGCATCGCTCCCAGTTTCTGCCTGCTCCTCACAGCCAACTGGCAACATGGCATCAAGCTGAAGAGAGGAGGACAGCTTTTTTCTTTCCTTGATTGACTCATCGATTGAAGATATTTTTAAGGGGAATCCCTGGGAGTGTGTGCTCCTGGTACAAAGCAGCCCCATCCCGTGTCAGGGGACGGAGAGGGCTGCAAGTCGGCTTTAATTGGGCAGAGACTTCAGAGTCTTCTTAACCCACACCGGGCACTGCCATGGCCTGTCACGGCCCTCACACCAACATCAACACAGAACCTTCTAAACACACACACACACACACACAAATGTATTCATACTAATTTTGAGTAAACATACATGCACACACTAAACGATGCCAGCTCTTATCAATACGACCACCCTGGATGTGGATTAAAGAAAATTACTAGCCTTAAGAATTACTGCTATTTCAAAATGTTCCACTTTCTTCAATAGTTTCTTTCCTTTACTACTTGCAGGGTGAACTGAACCCTCTTTTGGTCAACTGCTTTTTTTTTACTTTATGGAAGAAGACCTGAATCGGGGACAGAACAGAGACACTAAATAATACTGGTCCTTACCTTGTCAACTCTGCAGTTGTTGAGGCCCACTGAACTGAGGGCGGAGAGCTTCGCCTCCATGCCCTGCTGGTGATGTTGCAGCTGTTCTCTCTGGATCTGCTCCCTCATTTTCCGAGCCTCCTGAATGGCCTTCATCACTGTGTCCTGGTCCCCAAACAACGCGGTAGAGTTTAGGCTGGACAAAATATCTGGATGAACAGAGCGCAGAGTAAAATTAGTTGCCAAGATCACAGACAAAAAATGTGTGTGTGCATCAAGCATCAAGCAAGGGATATTGTCTGTGAAATGGAGACTCTCTAAGCTCTTACCCAGCGATGATCCCCGGCCAGGACCTCCTCCAAGGGGGCTGGGGATGCCACCCTTGCCGAGGAAACTATTAGGACTGCTTTTACTGCCGGGGAACATATTTTGTGTCGGAGATGTAGGAGACTTGACCAGTTCTGATGTTTTAGGCCGAGCAGACAGGTTGAGGGGCTGTGTTCCTTCCTCCTAAGGCAGCAGATAGTATGAAACAAGACAGATGTGAATGGGTTCTCCCTCCTCCTGTTTAGAGGAGCTCTGGATTCCCAGACAGGGACACTTTTCTGTTTCTGGTTAATTATAGGATCCCCTGACCCACACCTCCTCCACAATCCCTCCCTCTTTTTTTCCTCTCCTCTCCTCTCCTCTCCTCTCCTCTCCTCTCCTCTCCTCTCCTCTCCTCTCCTCTCCTCTCCTCTCCTCTCCTCTCCTCTCCTCTCCTCTCCTCTCCTCTCCTCTCCTCTCTCATCCATCCTTACTTAGGAACTGTGCTGCTGCGATCTTCCTCACAGTTGCCCAGCGCCTTTGTTCACACTAATTAAAGCAGATTCTGTCTCTCTGTACATCTTCATCTGTTCTCCCTCTCCTCCTCCCTGCTCTCTATATCTGCACTCTGGTTCGAAGAATAAATAATGACCAGATAACGGCAGTGCCAATGATCAAAGACAGCTGTTCTATTCATCAGATGTCGACTACATTATCTACTTCATTAACTTGTTTTCTAATTTCATTCCTCATTTGTGCATACTTGGTTTTATCACAAGCTTTGATATGCCTATTTCTAAAAAATATGATGTGAAGTGTGGTTCTGAGATGAGATCAGTGGAGGATGCATTTGTTTTGGGCTGTATGTTCTGCTCGTTGCAGTTAAGATACTGATGTGAGATTGAGAAGACTATTCTCCACATTGTTATT
Source organism: Parambassis ranga (assembly GCF_900634625.1). Taxonomy (NCBI): domain Eukaryota; kingdom Metazoa; phylum Chordata; class Actinopteri; family Ambassidae; genus Parambassis; species Parambassis ranga. The sequence continues at coordinate 11,207,639 of NC_041024.1, read as the reverse complement.
CTAACAAATTTTACCTGTAGGTAACTGAAAAAATATATTTTTTAATTCCATGAACACACTGCCCTTGCCTAAATACAAACAATTTAAACATTTGCATCCCAGAAGAAAATGAACATAATGTACATAATGTACATGTACATATGTACAGAATAAATCACTGTGTACACAGCAGACTTTTAAATCAGATTAGGGCTCATGCTGTCATTAACAGTGTTTTTCAAAGCCCAAGTGTCTCCTTGTCCAAACATATGGCTCAAGCATAGACTGCCCCAAGGCCTTGTTATTGCCGTGCCAATAACAGTTTGTCATGCAGTGGAGCTGAAAACAGACAAACAAAACTGAAGGCAATCTGATTCCAACTGGACTGTGGAGATGGGAGGAGGCCAGTGTACGTTTGCCATCCACTTAGTTATGTATGATTAATTTTATTCCTTTCAAGTTCTTGATTTAAGGGATATTTTACACTTTATTATTTAAATAGAATTTTTGTTGTAATAATATTAACATAATTTCATTCCATCTGTTGTGATATATATACCAATTGTATTCATATGATGACATTACAGTTGAGCCAGTTTGATGGAAATTCCAGGAGGCAGGGGACCTGGATGTGTGTGAGAAAAGAGCTGGAGTGCTTTCCTGCTATTTCAAGACATGATTTATGGTCTCTCTCCATTGTGATATTATTAAGCTAAACTACTTCAAATGGGTGTATGTTTCTGATTATGGCCTTAGTGAGTGGGAATGATGTATTTGGCCTTTCCGTTGCATGGAGGTCTAGTGAAGTCATGCCATACAGAAGCAGAAAACACATCCTGTATTTGGTTTGTTTACAAGACAAAAAAAAGCTGTCAGTCCTACTCTTTGCTCTTTGTCAGCAGTTACATAGCACCACTGTAATGGTTTTATTCTATTTGAATTGCAAAGAAAGAAAGATTTTCATTGTGGAAAAAAAACACATATGTTCCACAAATTACTAGCTTGGAGCAGCGATAGCTATAGCAACCATGTCCACAGACTTTGGGTAAAGAGAGAGGGCCTTGTCTAAGCCCCAGAGATTGATGGCCTGTTAGAGGTTGGGTTCACCACTGGCTGGCTGTAACACTGAAGTAGTGAACATTGTAGGTGCTAGTTTATTCAGACAACACCAACCAGGCTTGGCTAGGTCAAGTACTACTCAAGGCTCGGGCTGGTGGGTGGGCTGGTGGAAGGAGTTGAGTTTGTACCTTGACTTGAGTGATGGGGCTGGAGGAACTCTTGTCATTCTTCAGAGATGAGGGAGAAATGGGCCCGCTTGCATTGAGGGGCTGGGGGAGTGGAGGCATCTTGGCTCCAGGAGAGACCTGCATGCTGGCAAGCTGGGCGGCATACAGTTGCTGTAGGGAGGTGGAGAAACCCGCAAGGCGTTAACATCCAAATCCAGCAAACATTCAAAGTTTTATATTCTGTCTTTTCCTCTCCCTAGAACTCTCTCTGCTTCTGTGTCTGCCTTCATCTCCTCCTCTCTCTTTTGCGTCTTTCCTCTCTTTCCATGAGGCTGGCAGAGAACCTCCATCAAAGGTCTTAACTGTATTTCAAAGGCTGAACCCAGAGAGAGACAGCAGTCTTAAAAACCACACAGAGATGGCTTTCATTCAAAATACTTGGAGCCCCTATTTTCCACTCATCACAGAGAAAAGTTTGCCGACTGGATGCAAGTGTGTTAGCATAGATCTTTCATTTCTCTAGATCTATACACAACTTCCTATTGAAGTGTCTGGCTTGTGATTTGTGCCCAAACAGCCATATGAGATGGTCCTGTTCCACAACCAACCTCAGTTGGATTGCCATCAGAGAATATGTTAAACACTGGCATTATTAAGGCTTAGAAACCTGTACAAAGAGCACTGCTGTTAGCACTTTTGTTTTCTTTGGTATTATGTCAGTAATATTTCCAACTCTTGGTGACATTACCACACAAGACCACAGTTCAAATGAAGCACTCAGCTACAGTTAACAGTGCCTCAGAGGCTGAACTTGAAGAGAGCTGTTTATTGTTTGAAGGATCATATCTGTCTTTTATCCTGGATAAAGTTCCAGTTTAATGTTTTGTATTTATTTCTTTTGTCATAAAAACCCAAATTAAATTTGATTTGAATTATGCTTTTCTTTTTGTGCCTAGATCCCAAAGCTTCCACACTATTGAGGCTGCTTTTGTCCCAGGGCTGCATTGACTGGCCACCAGGTAAGTGATGAAATTGGGTTTTGTCTCCCGCTGCAAATGGCAGGGGTCTGTCAAATAGAACTACTGTCTGAGAAAATGTGTTACTCCATGTAGCCTTAAACCTCACTTCATCAGACAGATAGCACTCCTTAACTCCCCCACTGGCTTGCTATCCTATCCTCAGAAGAAGTAAGCCTCATGGTTTGTTGTGTTATTCAGTCAGATGGCCCTGTCAGAAAGAATCAAATTTCTTTTCCGCTGGCCAATCAGCAAAACTTGTCTCATTTCTGGGTTTGACTGGCCACATACAGACAGCCTAGCCCTGCTGGCCTCACCTTTGGCAGTTTAACTGAAGACCAAAGCCAAACAAAGCACTTTATGTCTATGCACATATCACCAGATATAAACACATATGTGCTCCTGTAAGAAACTTTATCGCTGCCACATAAGCGGCAGTACAAAAGGTTCATTCTTCCTGGGGACCCGGGGATAACAACAGCACATGGGCAGCGGAAATGACAGACTGATTATGTTCCCACAATGATAGCACTGCTTCCACCTCCCTCACAAGCAGCCTTTTGTGTCCAACAGGATCGGACACAGGAGTGGACCTAACTCTATTTTCTTCTCATCTGAGCTCGATTTAGTTAATGTCAGTGGTATAAAGACATTTTGTGTGTGTATATGTGTGTGTTTGTCTGCGTGTGTGTGAGGCTGGGGAAAAAAACTGTGACTGTGAGGGAGAAAAAAGAGTCTCCACTCACTGTCTGTCACTCCAAGATACATGGGAGTCTTAGCAGAAGAATCTGTTGGACAGATGTTTGCTAACAGGCCTGTTGATGGGCATACCCCTGACCTTTAGTGGGAAGAACTTTATTGTCCCGGAAAAAGAGCATAATTAGACTTTGCCTCAAATTGCACACAGTCAGGATACCAGCACTGATTAGTAGGTCAGTGCAATGGGGTGAGAAGCAATAGTTACCCTTGTGACCAGGAACACTCCAAGAGCCAAAGAACAATAAATGCAATCAAGGAGAAAGTGTGCATACAGAAACAGCGCCAGTGTTGAGTTTATGTAGAGTAGAGTCTGTTGCTTTAGTGTTATGGCCAGTTTGGTTTAGTGAGATTAAATAAATCAGCAGTAGATATAATGTGGATAACAGAATTGAAATATATTTAAATTAGAAAACAAAAACCTCAAGATGTAATGCAGGAAGTTGTCAGTTTAATGAGCTCTGTGGTGTTAGAGGGATGATGCATTCTGCCAAGGCTGGTCTCCCTAAGCAGAAGACATCTGCCTGCTTCCCTCAGTTGACTCTCTCACATCTGATAGCCCCTTCTTCATATCTACTTGGCAGGTGGGGGCAGCAAAAGGTTCATGGTAATGAGGGTCAAGCTGAATGTCAATGCTCCAACTACAGGGTATTAAAGGAGAAGTTGAAAGCCGTAGAGCACATTGTAACAGTGTTCATGGAAAGCATTAGAGCAACAAACTAAGACAAAGCTTTATGATGGTGTGAACATAATAGCTAATAGTGGCACTGAGGATGTTAAAAAAGAGAGCTGAAAAAATGTTTTTGTTTAGTATGAAGATGGACGCAACATGCCATTTTTCATTATTAAAGATGTGCACATGTATGATATTGGATACAAACGAACACTGGATCTAAGGTCTTTTCTTCTGACCTCATCATTGCCTGTTTCCCAGTAGAGTGGAGCACATCTCAGCAAGCATAGATTCAAAGTGAGAGCAGCATGCTCAAGGTCAGCCTGTTAGCCTCTGGTAATTAAAAACAAGCCCTCTGGAGGCAGCAGAGGTTAAACGGGGAGGTTCACTTTTCTGCCTGCGACATTAAACTGAGATTACACAGTCTGCTGATGATGTTAGACATCTCGGAAGTATGATGTGCAATTAGGACGGTCATCATCTGTTTGTTTAGTTAATAACAATGCTGATATTGCAGTACAGTATACAATAATAACAACTATGGGAGGGGTACATTTATCCATCTGCAAATATGAGCGGATATGTCTTGTAGTATAAAGAGAAACTAAACATTTAGAAGATTTTGGCATTATGATCATCCTGTCCTAAAAGACATATCTCTCTTTGTGTCTGAGTGTGTCTGTTTGTCTGTATGTCAGCGTCTCATTCACCTCTGCCTGGCCTGGGCACTGAGCACTGGGCTGGATATGAGGGCATTAACTGTGCTTCAGTGCACCACACCATTTAAAAGGCAGCACAGCGCCAGCCCCGTTTGCCACAAGGCTTGTACAGGCTCATTGCCCAGGGCGACCATGCAGGCTGACCCAGGCTAGGCCCAGATGTCAAGAGTGGAAGAAGGCGTCCTGGTGCACTGTGCCGATGCTTTCCAGTATGGCTCAACATCTGTCTCATCTGCTGGCACCCAACCTGCTCTGCTCTAACCCTTCCTCCCTCCTCTCGCCTTTCTCTGTTTCTGTCTTACAGCTACTGTATGCATATTTACGTCCTTCTCTCTCAGTTTATCGTTTGCATATACGCACATACAATTTGCAGTCTGTCTTGTGTAAGTGTGGGTGTGGGTACTACAGGCCCAGGGGCCCCAGAGCCAGCCCTCCCATTCACTGCTGCTCACTGCATTATCAACTCTATCTGTCCATCTGTCCCTCTGTTCACCACTGTCTCCATCCAGCTGCTCACCTAGCCGTCCTATTAGCTAGCCTTTCTACACACTCTAGCATTGCAGCACTGCTCTGGGTTACCTTCAAAGACCAAGCTCCTTTGCTCATAAACACAGAAACAGCTGCTCTCTACAGTATGTCTGTTCTCTCCTTCCTCCCCTCCTTCTCTCCCTCTCTTTCAAAGTCAAAAGTGCTTCACTTGTTAATGGTAGAAGTCGTTTCTTCACATCTGTACTACACAGGCATTTACATCCAAACAAAAGATAATGTGTGGTTTGCTGCTCTCCTACTTTCTTCCTGTTTGTCCCTGACTGTGTAACAGCTCTTTTCTTATCGCTGCAGTCATGTAGGGCAGTAAGTACTCCTTCAGATGTGTCTGTCTGCTGCTTGAGATCTCGTCCGGGTTGTTGCTAAGCATATGGGCCGCTTTTCATCTATACAGTGGGAGCATGAGCTGAAGCAGATCCCAGGTTTATCATGGGCCTAGAGTGATGCCATAGCGAAAGCGGCAAAATGTAATTGCAGAGTTAAGTCTTATCTCAAGCAGCTTGACTTTCAGTGTTAAAACATGAACGCGCAACGTTTTTGGCCTGAATAATTCAGGGGAGAAGAAATGCAAAAGATATATATGGACAGAATGAGAAAAAAACAAAAGAAAATGGGGGGTAATTGACAGAGAAAAACAAAAAGTAAGACATTTAGAGATGCTTTAAGATGTAGATGGAAAATTGGAAAAGCAAGACATAGATACGGTAGGAGAAAGAAATTGGAGCTTTGATTGAGTGAAAGCAGAAGGTTTTGTGTTTATTTAGTCCAACAGTGACACTACATATGGAGAACCCAGATGTTCTGTTTTATCCAATAATGCTTTTTTTAATAGCCTAAAAAGTCTGCTTTCAATGATAAAAAACAGGTTCTTAAAGGCCGTCCTACTGTTCGCTGCTTCTATAACAAATACAGGTTATTGTATATTAAGTTTATATTCTCCTAGACCACATAGTTTGCACTTGATGAATGAAACAAGGAATAGTGCACAAACAACAAATTAAATGCTATCCCAAATAGAAATTTCTTTTGTGAAAATTAGGGAAATTCTCGTCTTGTCTCTTCACTCAATTGAATATAGTAGATGTCTGAACAGATTGGGGTACAATCTGAGCACAATTTCCTCTGTTAGGTGAGATGTGTCAGTTGTAATCAGTGAAGGACAGGCGGGGATGCAGCCATTGTTTCCTGCTGGTCCTGGGCTCATCCCGACTCTGTGTGGGCACTAATGAAGAGGGGCATGTCGCGCTGGGATAGTTTACCCGCCTCCTCTCCTGTGAGTTGCGGACCAGAGCCAATCTGTCAGGAAAACATTGAGTGAAATTGCCCTGTGGTACAGCAATGCCTGGTGACAGCCACTTGCAGACTGCCAGCCACCAGAGTGATGCTACCACCCTGTATTGACAAGCAAATTACAGTCTCCCAACACTCAAACGCATCCTGGAAGATTCATTTACATCCATCAGCCGTAAGCCTTTGTTACCTTGTTGGGTTTTTCTTCTCTTAGAGCGAAGGGGCGGGGAATGGGGGAGGATCCCAGACTGTTATGACAGAGGAGATTGTGAAGAGGCTGCGTTGCCAACATTAAGACTGATGGAGCGGCTAGCCTCTCTGGCTGGATGGCTGATCACATTACCGCTGCAGCATTGTGGGAATTAATTCCACCAATAAGATAATTTTTTAAGGTTCATATATTGCACAATCTAAACTGAGTAAATTGGTGAAAATTATACCTTGCCATGCAGCTGACAGGGAGAGCTATTTTAATTGAGGGGGGCAGCCTATTCAGCCATATGTGTGTGGGATTTTGTGTGTGTGCTTGTCTGTGTGTTTAAAGAAGATAAACAATATGTTTGGAGGTGAAAACTGGAACATTTCAGGACAGTTCCAATGTTAATAAAGAATTGGGATTCATTGTGCAAAATGTAAACTCAATAGTACAATAACACAGTTTGTTTTCTAGTTGCATCATAGTGCTTTACATAATGTGTTACTTTTTAAAGTAGAAGTGAATCTTTCTTTCAAAAACATGTATGTACAGTAAATGTACTTTTCAATAGTTTAATTTTGAAGAAGAAAGGTGCTGGTGTGAATATTGCTCTAAAAGGGAGGGAACAACTCAAACTTAATTCCATGTCTGGGTTGATATGATGTTTTTAATCATACCCGGCTCCCAGTGCTTTGTAGAGGAAGTAGTGTCAGTCACATGGTTTGTTGATCCCAGCTATGTCGAAAAGGGCATGTTTGACTTGCCTTACTGTTTTAAGGGGAATCTCTAGGCAGGGTAAATAGCAGCCAGCAGGCGGAATATGTGACAGGCTGACAGACTTCAATTAATGGAAAATGCACCTCTTTTTGTTTACTGTGTTCTGTAAAGGTCAGCCGAGTCATGGTCTTGGAGGCACTGTTTCTGCCCATTCCCAGGGTTAGATACATAATCAGAATTAATGACTCTAGACCTGTCTCCCCTTCTCACCCCAACTTTCAGATATATGACTGTCTCATCTGACCTCATACACCCCTATAAATAGACTCAGCATGCCTGACGCTCCTTTGCAATAAACTTCACCATGCTCAAAGTAAGTGACACACATACACTCGAGAAACGTATTCAGAGATTCAGCCTCTAACGTTTACTTTTACAGATGCACATCTTCAAACATGAGCAGACTCATTTAACACCTTACATGCTTCTAATAGCTCTTCTTGTGGCTGCATAATGACGCACAGCCCTTCAGAGCCAGCTGCATGCATTGTTAGAACTTGCCAAGGCTCGTTAGCACTGACAGTGGTAGCCTCCGAAGGACAAATGCCACATATATCAGTGTGCAAAGAGTTTCCACTACAGTTGTGAGCTTTCTTATTTTATGTTATGATACTTGTTGACAAAGCAGTAGTGGACACTTATTTTGACAGATTTTTTAATGGTCTGTGTGCTTCTTTTGTGTCCAAAGAACAGCACAATGAACAGCAATCCCACTCTTTATTTTTCTATCCCATTCTATTAGGATTTCTATCCTAAATGTAGATTTTTATGTAAACAAAACTTAGCAAGAAAATCATTTTCACACATTTGGACATAAACAGATCAGATCGAAATTAGCCCTAGTAACAGGGGTGTTTAAATAGTAACAGTCTGAACTGTGGAAAGCAGTTAATTATTTTATATTAAACATTATGGCCTCAGGTTAAGCCCTGACCTGGGTTCAGCTCTTTTAAATGCTCTGTGAGAAAAGTCCTGAAGGAGCCTGTAGGGCTTGGAGCCTATCTTAACAGGTTTTTGTGGCTCAAAACCAATACTGAGCATCACTTTGTATCACAAACCGTGATTTAATTTTATTACCCATATATTCATTCAATAATTGTTTTCCACATGGGGGTTGTAGGGGCCATACTAGATAAAAGGAATAAGAAGGAGATTCTTCCACAGCCAATTGTCGTCTGATAAATTCACTGGCAGGCGATTAAGGCAACCAAAGTGATTCTTATTCTCTCTAATAACTATTATCTTCCTAACTCCTCTGTCTGGCAGAGCTAGTGGGGATAAATCCTCTATAAAATAGGATAAATTACATATGTAAGGTGATAAGCATGCGTGAGCTGGGGGCCTCCAGGATTATTTAGTGTGCAGCTCATTACTTAGCGTGCAGCTGCTTTGCTATCCTTTCTGCACTGAGCTTGGCCAGCGTCCCTAGCATTCTTTGTCATAGTACTGTACATACCTGAAGCTGGAGGGGGCTGAGTCCTGACGCTGCTGCAGCTGCCATTGTGGATGGAATGAACTGCACTGGGTAGTTATCACCTGTCAGAGAGGGAGAGAGATAGACAACAATGCATACAGGTTCAGACAATGAGCCGGCCCACAGCGACCAGGCAAGTGCCAACATGGATTCTGGGCCCTCCGCTACTTTTGCCACAGCAATGTGGCACATTGCAAGAGCTCTCGGCTTCAAGCCCAAACATCTGCATTAACAAAAGGCTAAGGTAGTTTGACTGGAGCAGGATTACTAAGGAACGTTGCACACCATTCCCTCCTACTCCACCTGCACACTACTCATTCTGGAACACCATGACAACGTTAACGACAACATACACTAGTTAAACAAGTCACAGGTTATTTTTTAAGGTTTTTGTGTTCATGCATGTGTGTTTATGTTCTTATTAAATGTTAAATATAACCTGTGGTATTCAGTTAGCAATTATGTGAAAGGACCAGCATGTTCTCTCAGGCAATTCATACAGCTGTAGGCTTGTCTGGCTATTGTTCAACACAACATTGTTTGTTTCTGAGTGATAGCTTTGGCAGCACAGTGAAAGCACTTGTATGCAAACTGGTTAGAACAAGTGTGCAGTCACAATAACACAGGTAGAAAAACATTCTTATCTCACATATCGCTGTGAACAAGCAAGAAAGAGCTGATCTCCAAATAGCAGCTCTATTCATTACTATTCACTACAGTTGGCATGCCATCAGCACGTTTTGTCAGACGGGGATATAAAAACGGCTGCAGTATGAGGGATATCCAAGGGGGTACAGAGGCTTTTATACACTCAACCTCACGTGTTAAAGATGGACACAACATCCCCAGTGAGACGGGGCAGCACAGTATTCGAAAGGTTGGTTTGTGTCTGAAGGAGAGGAGGTGGGGTGCACAGTGGGAGTGGGGAGGGGTAGTTGGCCTTCACTCAGACCCCACTTCTGCCTGTCACTTCTCCTCACAAACATATGGAGCCATTAAGACACAGACAAGGTAAATGTATATACCTTCTCTTTCACTTTGCCCTCGCCCACAAGCCTCACTCTGCAATCTTGTACAGCACAGCACAATGTGATACAGGCCATGGAAATTCAATCCTCATTTAGTAGCAAATAAAATCACACAGCAGAAGTGGTTTCAAATAGTGCTAGGTTGGATGTGAAGGGGTGCACTGTGGTTATTTCCACACCTCCTCTTTTTGGTATCACTTTCTCCCTGTCTCGTTTGCTCTGTGCTCTGTGACGTAGGATTTGGGGATAATAAATGGCTGGATGTCTTTAGATGTCATGTGAAACCTGGGGAAGGGTCACATGCTATACGGCAACTGCTGTGGGGTCTCAGGCTCCGGGGTCTAGGTCTTGGGTGCACAGAGTCTCAGACTCATGCACAGTATGAGCTTTGCCAGGTTATTGTCACTCACTAGTGAAAAGAAATTACATTTTAACCTTTTTTTGTTGTTGTTTTTGTTTTGTTTTAACCAGTGCTGGTTCTGTGCCCAGAAGTTGCATTCTAAATGCTAAATGGGGAGGGGGAAGTGGTGCAAGTGACACCATGGTCACAACAGGCTATATTTCCCTCCTCATGTGGTGCCATGAAATATAAGTCATAGATCTGCTGAGGGTTGACAGATGTAGCCGAGACCTTTCTTAGGTCAGATCAAATGATGATGAATGAACTGTATGACTGCAACCTTTGTGCATATCTTTTCACTGGCTTTTAAATTTCATTTAATTATCAAAGTTGTCTCAAGTAAAAAACAAAATAACATGATATAAATTACAAATCCCTCAACATCAGGAAAGTTAAAATATTATAACTAATAAAAAGAAAACAGAGCACAGAGAAAGTATCAACTGTCAGCAGGAGGTCTCATGGGAACCTAAAGACTATGGGGTCACGCTGCAGGTCCATTAGAGCCACCTCTATGTAAACAGTGTGAACAGTCCAACTTGTATCTATTTGTTTTAAAGATGAGTTGGTCTTTCTATGACTGTGCTTGTCTACCATGAAACACCAGGCCATTGAGCACAGCCAGTGGATTGGGTGATGACTTGCCACTATGGTGCCAGAATGACTGTTGCCATGTGAGCACCACAGGGTTGGGGGGTCATAAGCAGTGGTCCCTGGGAGCTGTCTCATAATGGTAACATCAGATTAGTGCGTCTTAGTCTTGGGAGTGAATGCTTGGCCACTCACTTCATGGAGAAAGCACAAGGCAGCATCCTGTAAACCCTGCAGGTGGTGATGATAACATTGTACTCTCTGGGTATATTGTGTATATTGTGTTGGACGGGCAGAAATAATAAAGGCTCTCCTCAGTATAAGAGTCATTTTCAGACCCCCTTTTGCTATTTTTTTACGAGCTCATGAATAATGCAGGAACCATACACATGGTGACCCCTGACCACGATCCCGTAATAGCTCTTGTTATTTGAACTAAAACATTTTCCGTGTCAAATCTATTGCAGAAAGCAGACTGGTAAAAGACTCCCCCTCAGGCACTTTGTTTAAGCTGTCATGGCTCCATAGTTCCAAAATAGCTGACTTTCTTTTTCATCCTGTGGTTTTATAGTTAATTCATTAACTGCGCTACCACACCTTTTAATGTTGTATTGTGAACCTGCTGACTTCCTAGCCTTTCTCTCTGCTTCTGCCCTCTTCCCTGTTTTGGTATTTTACAACAAACAAAGACTATCCTTTTTCTGTCTGACTCACTTCTATTTACAGAAACACATCAATGTGTGATTCTGTTTGCATGTTCCGCTGTTTGCAAAATAGTTCATTTGATTAACATATAATAAGCGTAATAAGTTTCAATTGAGAAACAGGAGCACTTTACTGATGTTTTTGTTGTATTAGAATTATGAACACAGTAATTTGTGGTGACACACCTTTAATTTTCACCAGGATATGGGGTTGTTGTTTTGGCAGGGCATCAGTCAGCATGTTACAACAACCTTTCAAAACATATTTTTAAAGTGGTGGAGCTGTTTTTTTTTATTACCTTAAAAGACAAAAGAACTGAACATGGCGTGCCTTTATAAGCAATGCAAGCAAATATCCTGAGTTATATTATCTACTTACATCAATGAAAAAGTGCCCATTGTATCGTTAATTACTTAGTTTGACTATTATTATTTGCAAACATGTAGAACTGTGTAGGGGAGTTTATTTTTTTGCATATAACAATAGAAAGATGTTTTCATGCTACATCTGCTGTGTTATTCAATCCCTAACACTAGATACCTGAAAAACAATTACAGCTAGCACACCCTTGAAAGATACTTTCATGGTAACGATGTGTTTACATTCCTCTTCTTCTCTACCCATATCTATTGTTCCACATGAACTACAACATTCCCAGGTTTCAAATCCAAGTTCAGACAGAGCAGAGCATGTCAGGGGCCTCCAGTGTGAATCATTTGTTGTTCTCCGTTTGTTGTGCAAGTGACAACTTTACGACTAACATTTGTAATAACCAATGAAAGTGTACAGGAAAGACATAGCAAAGAAAAAAAAGTGGACAGAAGTGCTTAATTTGCAAGCGTACCTGGCTTGTAAGACATTCCCGGAGGGAAGAGAAAGCCTTGCTGGGCGGCAGCTGCTGCTGCTAGAGTGCGTTGGTCGTGTGGAAAAATGGGGATCATGAGCGGAGGCATGTGACCCTGGACCTGCTGAACAGATAGAGAGCAGAGATCAGAGAGAGGCCTAAGCATAGGCATGGTACACAGAAACACAGAGCCCACTCAGGGGGAGGCCAGATCACAGCTCTCCCTAACGCGTGCTGACAGCGGGCTCTGCGGCAATGACGGCCCTCGTGTGCTCACACAATACCTGGCCAAGCTATGCCTGCTTTTAATCCAAACCACAATTTCACCTCGCAAACATCAAAGGCCACGTATACACACATTGTTCCAGCATCAGTTAGAGGAAGTGACATGCAGGACAAAAAAAGCAGAGGGGTACAGTAGTTTCGCATGGCTTCTGTGGAGAAGTACTGTGCGTGATGAAAGAAGCATTCACCATCACCCTGGCAGTAGATTCAACATGTCAGCAAGAGGATTGTAAAATGTATTACACAGGCGCAGAGACAGAACCGATCAGCATGTGCTTGAACACACACAGCCTGTGAAGATATTCACATGATCTTATCATTTATTAGGCGATAAAAGGCTGAAAGTAATTTAGTATTTTCAGAAAATAAATAGCTGCTGGTTGAAAATTTCTTACTATATTTCATATAAATGTCACTGTCTGCCTGTGTTGTACTCACATATATACCTTCAGCCTGTTGCTGACTTGCCTACTGGGAATATCAACACAAACTCCCTGCATCTGTGTGTCAAGGGTGGGTGAGTAGCTCATGTCTCAAAAGTGGTGTGTTGGGGTTTGCGCACATGTTGCAAGTCCAATTTTACTGTCATTCCCAGCTTCCTGAAATGCTATGACAGCGAGCAGCCCGGCTACCATGGGCCTGTGAGGGTTAATCTAGTACTGCACCAGATCACCTCAGGGGAACCTGCCTGGAAAACGGGTTAATAAAGGTCATCCCCCCAAAATAAACACTTTACAGAATGTTTCTCCATTCATCCCTCCTTAAAATCAGCCCGTAATAAACTGGGTCTGGGTGCAATTACTGCCGCTGCATTGGGGCATGAAATCAACCTGTCCCATGTTCTGGCTGAGCTCTGCTATGATCTCCAATTTTTTTTAGCCTGCGCTGCTCCCTCTGTAGACCCTTTACAGGAGTAGTTGAGCCAGTTTCTCTTACTACTAGGAGGCTAAACCTACTTAAATAACTTTATTGATCTGTCCAGAGGTGCAAAGCTAGACTGAAAACTAAATAAATAGAACCGTTTTATGTCTACTGAGCTTTTACAGAAGTGCAAGTGCAGAAAGTGCATTATAGAAGAATAGAAAAGTATGTAATTCTTCCAAAAGTAATTCCACAAAATATGCTGTTGCTGAAGAAAAATAAATGGCCAAAGAGACTGCGACAAATGTCCTTAAATAAAACATGGCTTTATAGGCCCTGGTCTTCCAAGTTTCCAGGCTGAAAGGATGAAAGATGGAGCTTGGCCTTGCATGTATGGAACATATGGAAAAACACAATAATTAATGTCACAACATGAGGTAGGGCCTGTGACAGGCGGGAGGAGAACACTGGGGAACACAGCTTTTCTCTGTCTGTGTATTCGGACTGTTAAAACAGATGGAGTCTGTTGCTGAATATGTGGTAGTCACAGGGCAGAAAAGGACTCCCTCATGTCCTTAGCCTGTTAAGTGTGTTACAAATGTATAGCATGGTAGTTCATATATTTTTATAAATTACCTAACAACTAGTAGTGGTAAATTAATATGATTTTTACAATCATTATTATTATTATATAAAGTAGCTTTTTAAGAGTCAGCAAAATGTAAAACATCTTTGCCAGATTGCTCCACATTCAAGTTTAAAGTATATATAGGCTATATATATATATACACACCCACACATTCATTCTAAAGTGCATATACATTATTATGATCATACATTTTTAAATTATAGTGGAAAAAAACGTCAAACTACAGAAATATATATGTATATGTATATTAAAATGTAACATATAAATATTACAAATATTCCTACATTTTTTATTTGCTTTTAATCATTTGAAGGGGACAAATATGACCAAATTCATCAATTCACTTTTATTTACAAAATAGATACTGAGAATCATAAGCATAAGTTATTAAAAAAACATGTAGCTTTTTTCTCTAGCCACACTAAATGATAAACTCCAAATTATATGATTTTATCTAGGACATCAGTTTTTATAACCATTATTATTTTAAAATATGGAGCCGAATATACAACATTCATCGGAGCAAGACAGAGTGGAGATATGCATTGAAGGGGAAATAAATGCATTGGGTTTGAATGGCTGTGATTTGCAGTAATGAGCTCCACGCATTAAAGTTTAATTTACAGCGGCTAATGTCAAAGAAAGGCAAATCAAATTCTGAGGAGCTTCAAGGTGGCAACAAATAGTGGAGGTTAGTTGAGCTGTCAATTAACAGCTGGCACTGTGGCTGAGCAGATTTCAACATTTTCATGAGTCCTTGTTGTTTTTCCTCTTGTGTGTTTTTTTTTAATGACTGAAGTGAAAGAAGGAAAAAAAAAGTATATTTTCAAAGGCAAAAAGTGTGTACAGATGTGTGGCTCCCACTCTCTCTTACTACAAACCCAACCCCCCCTCCTTTAAGAGTTACCCTCAAGTTCATCCATGTATGGGCTGAGTGCCCAGGATATTTCTATTGCCAAGATGATCTCGAGGAGTCGGAGAATGAAGTGGAGCAGATGTGAGTGGGGCGCTTGGGCAGCGTCCTCCCTTCCCCGTAAATACAGCCGCATTGTTTTGCTGGCACTGCTCTTCCTTTGTCTTAGTGCTGCTAAGTACTGGATAATGTCATTTCACACCATCTGCCCCCAGGCTTCATTAAAGATACATGAATGGGCTATCTTATGAGGAACAGGTGCTATTGTTTGTCCCTCAAGACCTGGCACTAAGGATCTGACTCGGAATACTTGAAGAGGAGCATCTGTAGTGATCAGTCAGACAGACTTGGCTGAGGCCCCCGTCTCTGCCAGCATGCGCTCCAGCAGAGGTTTCCGGGGGAACTCGTCCGCCTTGCAACATGTATCATCAATTCAGATGACCTGATGAAGTCTGTAGCAGGCCAGCACGCAATCTGTTTCCCTCTCAAGGAGATGCTGGTATTTGATAAATAGAACCAACTTGCAGCTCTACAGTGAATATGACACACCATGTACATGTGGTGTCTTTTGAAAAATCATTTATTTCTATCAATCAATCCTTTATTAAGAAAAAACATTTGCATGTATGCTAGCTTAACTGACGGTATAATGGTAGCCTATACAACAGCAGTCCATCCTGCGGTCAGACTGCAGAGGGCGAGCCAGACGGCTCCAATGTCTGATGTGTAAATATACAAGGTGTAAAAGACAGGGCGGACTTGAAAGAGCTCCCTTGATTCCTCCCAGCACTTACAACACATGCAATATCCACACGCACACATTCATTCTAATACTACCTTAATTTATGCATGAGAAACTCTTTATTTGTATAACACATCCCATCATTACTTATGGTGAAATATACACATTCCTTTACATACTACAGCATATTTCACATTTTTAAAACATGCATTCACCTCTTCTAACACTATAAAGTATTTTTTTTGTTTTTATAGGGCTGGCATCCACCAACAACACTCATGCGCAGAGCTCCAAAACACTCAGTGTAAATGGAGATGTACAGCGCATTACTGCACTCACTTGGGACCCTGTCAACACCCATGCTCCTCACTGTCTGTTATAGCCTCTACAAAGCACCCAGGAGGCTTCTAGACCCCCTGCTGGCTTTTTACTCTGAGCCCTTTTACACTTCTGTGCACAGTAACCACACTCACTGTTCAGGGTTGCAACTTACCATAGACTGGTGTTGCTTTGTTTTTACTACCAAAATGTCTCTTTATTATCAAGATTACATTACAAAAAGACATGTATCTCTTTGTCATCATGGTTCCTGGTTATTAGCTTGAAAGGACCTGTGAGATCCTGATCTTTCCATTCTGATTAATTGCTACTTGACACCTTTTAACACACCTCTCACACAGGTCCTCATCTTGGGTATAATCTGCATTCATTTCCCACAAGGAAAATTGTAAAAAGTGAAGCCATTTCAAGTATTTCCTGAAATACCAACAACAATACGTTTGCAAGTAGGCAAAAAAAAATCCCCTGCACTTCATGGCAATAATTCTTAATTCTGTAAAATCATTTAGATTATAATAGACGCTCTCTCCCATTAGGAAAAGATCACAATCACTAGCAATCACTTAGAGGGGGATTCACATTACACTGACATCTAATTTTATTAAAATTACTTCCACACTTTAGTAGCTGTCAGATCCGCAGCCCTCGCTAATCTTCTTTTTCACATATTCTGTAGGAGGGGTTCTGTAATTTCACCCAAGGAGGATAGACTCCAGCTGTTGCTGTAAGAACTGATAGTTCACACTTTGTTCCCCTCTGCTCCCCACTGAGCCGCACACCAAACGCCTGCAAGTAGAAATCACCTTTTGTGATCCATTTAAAGGGAAAGCGATCTTGAGCTTGCTGGCAAGTCTGGCTACATCCCAACAGCAGCAGCACACAGTAAAACTGACACTAGACAGCAGGATATGTTTAACACCCGCCACTGTGTACACAGCCCGCTGGGTGTACACTGTACTGGAGCCTAACCAGGAGGAAAATCATTCAGTGCAAGCACTTCTGCTGAATGCCCTGCGTTGCTTCAGGACTTTTCCTCCCAGTGAAACAATCAGTGATTCTTTCAGTGCATATTAACTCCTGCTGTACACTGGGTAGTTACATCACATGGCACATTGATTAAACAGAGATGCGATGGTGTTTGGATTTGTCTGTAACTAATGGTAATCAGACAAATAGATCAATAGATCTGACGCAGACTTTGATGCTCCAGACTTCTGCCTTTGAATGAAGGTCTTCATATTACCACCCACTCGACTGAAGCACATTATTCCTGCTTGTCTGCTCTGGAAATTAGAATGGGGAGGGCCAATATACTGAAGAGCCTCAGGTCACCAACAAAGGGCCCTTGTCTCTGATGACCCTTTCTCTGCACTTCCTTCCTTCCTGCCTCTGAAATCCTTTTCTGCAGCCTGTCTGACAAAAACCCAAGACAGACCAGAATCTATAATATTTACTGTGAATTGTTTGGGTTTGCTCATGTTTGAGTGCAATGGTACACATCAGTCATATCTGTGTGTGTGTTACTGCACACTGAATGCAGTTCAGGGCAAAAAGTAGCAAACCCAGACACTTGAGTGAGGATAGACTATCCAGAGGGAATAACCAGTGGTGACTTCTGGTTCCTTTAATTCCTTACACAGTACAACAAGCTTTCTTGGAAAACAGCCATTCCAATATGTCTATATTAAGTCGACGGGAGCTTGAAAGCAGGGAAGTCCAACCCTCTGACCCGCCTAACACAACCCACCCCAAATCCCTTCACTGTAGCCCTCCTCCACCTCATGGCTCCTCTTGACTTCCTTGGAATCCTGGCTAAAACTGCAGGTTACTGTTTGCTTAAACACACTGCCTGGCATTTACAGGATTTTCTGCACACTGCTACAATTTAATGCCGTTTTAGTATTAAATGTTACAGGAAGAATAATAAAAACCTCATTGTAAGAAAGTGCATCTGCAAGGACATTTAATTCACTCATGGACGCAAAAGAAAAGAAATGATAAAAAAAACAAATGTCAAGCCTTCAGGTTATTGTCGTCTAGAGCTTATGCTATATTTTTTTCTTATAGTGTGTATATATTTATAGTTACTGGATGGAAATAGGAATTAAAGAATTTCCTTGGACCCTCATTGCATAGTGGCAAGTGAAGTTTCAAAGAACATTGGACACGCGTAGGACACATAGGCAGCTACATCTATGTGGTGTGAACAGGGCAGGCGGAGGGAAATAGAGGGATTTAAGTAACCGAGGCTAAATGTGGCTTTTATCACATCTTCAACACTTTGGAACAAGCAGAACGACACAAATGTCTGTCCACTGTAATACTGTATTCGGCATTGCCCCTTATATATTGTTGTATTTTGTCTCAAAATATAGAAGACCACCCCTAATTTGCACGATGAGATTGTCCACACACCCCCACCCCACCCGGTCTCTTTTCACAGACTGATTCTCTGTCTTCACCGTTACCTCCCAGCTGCTGGGGCCACACAGCACAACAGAGCCCATTCTGTTGTTCAGCAGAGAGCCTGCCTGTCAGGAGGGGCAACTTTATTAAACACACAAGTGCACTGTGACTTTCAAACATGCTCAAATGTCAACACAATGAAGATAATGAAAAAACGACTGCATTTTAGAAAAGATCAAACAAGATGACAAAAGCACTGTTTGGAAGAAATAAAACAAAATTGGGGAAAAAACTAAAAACAAAAAAGTATTTGGAGAATTGAGTTCTGGAAAAAAACTAACTGAAATCTATAATTCTGTTTCTGTGAAAACCTGCTTCAGAGAAAATAGCTCATTCTATGCGCTCTGTTGGGGAATGCTTGGACTCTCCTCCGCCCTCAAAAACAAAAAGCTCCTCTTTTTTTGCATCAACCATGGGCTGAATGCTTTGCTTTGCCACCCCAGCCCTAAGAAAACACGCTCCCCTTTTCTCGCTGCCGGCTGCCTGTACACAGTAGAGTCTATTAATGCAGCTCCTTCTCCCTGTGAGTGTGCCCACTGCTGAGGATGACGGCCACGCAAAGCCAACGCAAAGACAAAACAGTTTACACAACATTAGCAGAGAAAACACAGTCCATGCAGCGGGGGCACAGAAACTAAGTCAACATCACACAGGAGGATGTGTTCTCCCTCAACTGATATTTTTCCTTGGGGTTTGGGTACAATGGTGTTAAGTGTAGCCGCTTTCCCCTTCAGGGAGGGTTTGTGGAACTCCAAACAGGTGCTTTATTGTAATAGTCAGACCTAAAAATGTGTGTATGTAAAGAATGGAGGGATATTTAGCACCACGATTAATTGAAAAAGCAAATTCCCCTACGCCAGATAATCTTCTGTCTTGTGTCGACTATTTTTGTCACTTGTAATAGGCAGCTGGTAAGTTAGTCATAAATTAACCTGTCCCACTGCTGCTTTAGAAAGCCCTCAGGTGACTAATTTAAAGTAGACCCTCAGGTGTGACTTTACACATTACAGCCGTTCATGTGGCACCGCTCATATGGAGCCTTTTAATTATCACTGCTTAAACTGCAGAGGTGTCTGAATACAAAGACCAATTACACAAATGCATGGCATTATTGTGTAATTTATGGTAATCATTGATCAATGTTCGTCTACATGTCCTTATTGGATGATCACAGTGCAAGCAGACATGTTTCTTTTAATGAGCACTCCCTCTTTTGTTACTTTTAATTTCAGGTTTTACTCATACTGTTGTTGTCTGTAAAACATTACGTTCAGTAGCACAGAAATATTTTTTATCTTTAGGTCAAATGTACGGCTTCTTCTCCAGAGCTGTGAAATCCATCACCTCATCTCTTCACACATCCACCCCCCACACCCCACCCAGTCACCCACCCCACCCAAAGACTGAGCATTAAACCCCTGCAGACAGAGACACTCACACTGCACCGCACTGCACTTTAGGACATCAATACACTGCAATATGTAGAATGTATACCAGTCACTTTAAAAAGTTGATTTGCACTGCTACTTTTTATTCTTTATTTTATTTTTCTATTTATTTATATATATTTTAACTCTGCCTTTTTCATACCATGTGTCTTACAGTGTGCCTTAAGCCAAGAGCTTCTGAACAAAATTTCATTGTGCCATGCATAATGACAATAAAGATTCTAGGTTCTTGGTGCTAAGGACTTGGAATAGCTATAAAACATTTTCTATCTGCCTGAACAGACAAATTTCTATTAAGCAGAAAGGTCCATAGACCATTCTGTGGGGCTTGTGTTTGTATTCCGTAAGGAAGAATTTAGTTTAACAGACAAATTTACATATGAACTGTCTATACACTTAGCTTCATTTACAAACCATCACAGCCATTGCTGAGGTTGTACATATTACACCTCTTTTTGGATCATTAAGCTTTAACAGGGCTGTGATGGCTTTATTGTTTAAATTGCACATGACTTTGTTTAACGTCAGCATTTCTTCTGCTCCCTGACAAGGAGTCACATTTCATAACTAATTAAATTGATCCCTCCCACCGCACCGATAGACTCCACTAAATGGAATTATTTGTATCCAAGTGTCAATATATTAAATCACAGGGGCTAATGAGTTGGGTCACCGCTTTCTTTTATCTTCAGTCTTGCATGTGCACATCTTCATCAGCTAACAGTCTCCTTAAATGGAGGATGAACATGCTGGACTGAGCCTCCCTGGGTTAGAGCCAAACCTGTCTGACGAGGCTGTTAATGCCCCCACATAATCCTACTAGGAGGCTAACACAGAGCTCTTCAACACAAGGCAAAAGAACTGGCAGCACAGAGTCTACACGAGCGCACGCAGCAGCACACACTTCCTCACTTGAACACAGACACGCACACACATTATCATTTCCCTGCTCTATTATTCTCTTATTATCATGCTAACAGTTCCAGTCTAGCTGCGCTAATTGGGGGACTTACACATTCTCTTTAACAATGTCTATTTTTGTGCCTTTTTTTTTTTTGCCAGTGCATTAATAAGAGTCTCACACTGAGAAAATCATTTGTGCCAGGGAGACAACAAAAGCATCTGAGAATACACAAATTAGACCTATTATCTTTATGCAATTACCATACGGCCCTGTGTTTATTTAAACTCATCTGATTGATTTAAAATATTTACCATAATGCTGTAGTTTTGGAGTTTTTGCTTCTTTAAATTGGTGAACAAACAGAATCAGAGCATCCAATTACTGCACTGGATTGGATGACATGCAGATATAAATAATAATAATAATAACTACTTGTTTGATAGAATTTGCTTTTGTTTGTGCTGGGAGGCTTCCTTTACATCGAGTTATTGTGCAGCTCCAAACAATGGTTTGATGCCTTATCTGTAGACCAGTGGTCTCAGTAAGGTCTTATTCTGTACAGATAATTTTGCAAACAATTATCACATCAAGAGCAAAATAGACAAGCACAATGTGCATGTTTACATGCATGGTTACAGATGTGAATGGCATCCCCTCGCTCATGCACAGACTTCTTGTCCATATATGGTCATATCCATTAAAAAAGCAGCAAGCATTGGTAACATCAGTGGCTACGTCTGTCATTTATTGACATGTTGTGATTAATGTCTGCATGTCTCAGAATATATGTCTTGAAATCTACCTTTAGATTGTCCACCTTATAAATTGGCAGCTAAATGCCAGTGTAATTGAATTTCATCTTTAATCTTGGGACCTTTAGCATTGAACGGCTGCATGTCCCCCACTGTTTCTTGACACCATTAAAGACACATGTGAGAAAGCCTCTAAGACTTTGAAGTGTGCAATGGACAACAATATACTGGCCTTTTCTCTTTTAATCTCTGCGTCCTTTTTTAATGGATACACACACACACACTGTTTGTTTATCCTTGTGGACACAAGGTTAAAGGTAGGATGTACAGACACAGATAATGTGTGTGTATATACAGTACAGTGCGGTTACAAATTGAAGCCAGGCCATGTGTGTAGAGAGAGAGAGAATGCAACACGTCAAGGGAGATAAAGAGACGCAGACCAGCTTGATGAACAAATCATTTAAGCTTTCAAAAACAAATGTGAAAAAAGAAAACTGTTGACAATGGCCTCTATAGAAATCATTATCTCTCAAATCTTGGATAACACAGTGTGGTCAGGGTTGGCACATCAATGCCACAGTCAATGACAAATGACAATGTCACAATATTGTGATATTTTTAGTGGATAAAAAAAAATAAATTAAATGTTCTGGATTAAAAGTGTCCCTCTGTTTCATCTGCAGAGCTCTGCTTTCTCTAGCCTGTTTGTGAAGATAAAGTTCACCCTGACCTTTCAGCCAGTATTTATTCTCTTGATGTGTGTATCATTGCGCCGGTCCCTGTGTGCCTGTGTACTGTACACAATCACCTCTGAGCTTGTAAATGTGTATTTGTGTGCCAGCTTGAGGAAAATATGAACTGGTGTTCATGTCTGAAAAACCTGCATGTGAGAAGAAGGAATGGGTGCACGTCTAACAGATTTTATTTAATTGCATTGAGTTTTACTTCAAATTATTTCCTTGTTTGTACCCTCTGAATGGCTACATAAAGAAAAGATAACATATGGGAAACCAGTTGTCTGCTAATATATATGTTTATTGTCACATGTGTTACAAAATCCAGAACGGTGTTTCAACTAAATCAACTCCAGAGTTAATCTAATCCTGGGATTGAATTAGTGCCAAGATGATTTTAACGATGTACTGAAGGAATACAAAGAAGCCGAAGGAAAACACACACAAAGCCTTGAGCTTTAACTTTTGATAAGCCTCTAACACTTCAATCAAAACATCTGCTATCTTAAAACAAGTGACATTGTAATCCCGAGGGACAAAGACTAAATCTCTCTTCCTCTCTTGTAGGAATGATGAGAATGAGGATAAAAAGAGAGTTGGCTATTCAAAAGGGGGACATGATTGAGCTACATGCTGCCTTGCTCCAAAAACTTACTAACTATACCTCAATAAACACACACTCCTGAAGGACTCCCTTCAGTGCACATGCAGAAGGGATGTGTATAATGTTCCAGCAGCAACCATCTCCTGTTGCAGTCCCTGCGGTTTTATTGTTTGGACACATTTACAATGTCCACTGCGTGATCAGTCACATCGTCAATACGAGACCTTAGTGAGAGGCTTTCTCTTGGTTTTCTCCCTGAAGCTAAAACAGAAGGACTTTGATGGCAGTAGGGTCTCCAATAAAGTTTAGTGCTCTCCGTGCAAACAGCAGAGTAACTCAATCCCTCAACACTGCTTATCACTTTGCTAAAAGTCTGTGACATAAAGGCTGGAAGCTTGTTTACAGAACTAATTAAGTCAAAGCTGTTATATATTAAAATGGCCATGGCATTTTTAAGAGGCAGCAGTAATGAAAACAAAGTTGCAAAAAAAAAAAAGCTTCACTAGCTTGCCCCAGACTCTCTTTTATCTACTCTTGTTGATACTACAACTCAAGAGGAGCGGCCATCATCATCCTGGATGTGTGAAGGAAGTGGGAGACAGAACATCTTCTGCTTTCAATAACTTCCTGTCAGATAAACAATGTTGGACATTGAAGTATTGACAGCAATTCTTGTTTGTTCCTGGGTGGTGTACACCCAGTGCCCCCTAAGGAGGCTGGTGGGCAGTGGAACAGATGTTGTAGACATGGGATTCTTTTATTTAATTGTGGATGTGGCTATTTTGCCTCAGGAAAGATCCATGCCGTGTTTTGTCAGGGGAGACGCTGGCTAACTGGGCTCAGAAAGAAAGAGCTTCACTTGTATCTCTGTTCAAGTGTTTGAAATGGATACTTAGAAGTACGTTCCCATAAACATTCGAACCCCCTACCCTCTCTCAAAACTATGCATCAAGGGGAATTATCAGCTATCATTTGCTTATAACTTTGTGATGAAAGCATGGGTCTCTAAAAGTGAGATTCTTTAGGGCTGTGCCCTTATGCTCAATGAGCATAAGTAAAGGGCTCTCTATGATATGAGTAATGCTGGCCCCTCAGCAGTGTATTAGGTACTTCATTTTGGAGTGTTTTATACACAGAGTGCCACGCTTGTCTTTAGTGGAGTGTATGGAATCATTTTTCCAATAGACTGTCCACTGTTGAAGTGCAAGGTCCAGGCTAGTGGCTCTTTAAGAATGTGCTGAGAGTGTGGCCTTTCTGTTGAAAGAGCAATTCAAAGAAGCATTTTAAATCCTGGTGGTAAATCTGGTTGTTGCGCTACCTGCTGTTTAATAAGAGAATTTTGCTTTACCTCTATGCATGTTGTGATGTGTATGAAGGGAGAGTGCAGTTCAGCTAACAAGGAAAAAAGGACATTCCTATAAAAACAGTAAAATGCTCAAGTTTGTGGTGAGACAATGTGTCTAAATAGAGAAGAGTAGGGAGAGTCAGTGTGAGAAGAACAAGCATAGGGAGGAAGAGGAGGAGGATGGAGAAGGACGTGCCTGACACAGAACACACCCAGCAGGATAACGTTAGCTGCACAAATGCAGCCAGGCTCGCAGCCTTGACCGCTGCCAGTGACCAACCCTGATTTATCCTGTACAGTCTGACCATACCCAGCTACATGCTGCCTGGGTGGTCTCACAAGGATGATAATGTCTGGCAATGAGGTGCATATCAGAAACTAACAAAAAAATAAAGAGCTACAGGAATGCACATTGCTAGACACCCCATGATTACAATGTATGTTTTCTTTTTTGCTCTTGTGCTGTGTGAAAGCATGCCACATTGCCCTTCTGGGACCAACTCATTTCAGAGGCATTTACCAGCCTCTTTCATGTCCCCCACCTCCAGGCTCTTCTCCATCAACAGGACTCATTAGCTGTTGTTACTTTTCGCCCTTTTTTTGTTCATTAAGACGTGCTAATTATTCGCTTCCATATTTTAAAGCCCTCCCGATTACCAACAGGCAATTAACATTTGATGCGAGTGATGAATGTTAGTGTGACACCGAAATTAAAGATAAAGAGAAATGAAATATAAAAAGAGTTTTTTTTTTTTTTTAAGTGAGTGGGAAAGGATATCTGTGATATTTACTTTTATGTCAAATTTTATTGATCTGTGCCATCAAATCCAGACATTGAGCACATGGTGACAGTGGTGCACTAATTATTCTGAAGAGGCAGAAATGTGGTAGTAATCAGCGTGGAAAAAGTAGGAGGTGTAAGCTGCTGAGAGAGGGCCGACAGAAACACATTCACTGACCTGGATCTGCTGCTGGAGGAGGTTGATTTTGTGCTGCTGCTGCAGAAGCTGCTGTTGTTGTCTTGCAATCTGGTTCAGGACACAAATAAAGAGGGGAAATTAAATAACATAATAAAAAAATCATCTGTTTTTTTTGGATGAATAGATGATTACCTACTGGATGGAACATGAAAATTGAAATAGTAATACATAAAGGAACTGTATATTGCCATCTCCGTTCTTGCAATATCTTACAAGTAAATGTACTGAATAAACACAACATAAAGTGTGTGCTTTTATGTTAACAAACAGTGTTAAGATGGCGATAGCATTGTGCAGACAGAGTGTGGGTGACAGAGGTCCCTTCTGCCCCTGAGTGACGAGCAGGCACACTGCAGCGTTTCTCATCCCAGCACTACCTCTTTCTACATGCTCACTTCATTGAGCATGACAACCTAGTTTTAAGTGTCATTTAATTTTCATTTTTAAATATAATTACAAAGTGTTCACTGTAAGATATCGGCCGTCTGCAAATGTGTCAAGATTAATTTGTGCTGGCTTCCTCACGAGTGTCAACAGTTAATTACTGTGTTGTATCTTGATGGCTTGATGACATTCTAGCTCTCAGCGGGCTCTCTCACGCTCCCTCTCTCTCCCCCCATTTCTCTGTCTCTCCCTCGTCCATTTTATTAATATTCCTCCATTTTAAAATAAGATCAAACAATAAAACATCTTATATCATTGCTCGTTCATGCTGCAATGTCTACAAAGCCTACAGTGTAGTTTGCAAATGAACATCATTGATTGAAAAAGAAATCAATACTGTTAATGTATTATTAGTGTACTATGACCAAATGCATCACTCCAAGGTATATCGTCTATCTCTTCATTTACCACACCAAGGTCTGAGAGTGTGCTGAGAAAACTCTGAGTGAACTCCCCACTGATAATTGACTCATAGCCATTAGGGTGGCTGGTGATAATAAAAGTGTCGCCCGTGTGGATAGTTTGTGTCCTTATTTCTTCCAAGATATTAACACACTTCATGGCCTGTGCTAATTTGCTGATTTGTACAATATGGCTCATTGGCCTGATTTGTGCTGCAAATCTAATGCCAGGCTTGTTCTAATAGGAGTCAATTTATAAGATATAGAGGACTTCCATGTTTAATATAACGTTTAATTCACACATCCACTCGCATTTGTTAGCACAAGTCATAATAATGTTTTTCCTACCACGCAGCATAAATGTGGGTGAGAGAGCATGACCGAAATATCTGCAGCAATACAGGATATAGCATCTCTGAGATGTAATATTCTAAATTCCTACCAAGGAGTGAGATCCCTTTGGCACACTTCAAGCATGAAATGCAATATAATGTCGTTAAAAATGCGTTTAACAAAGTTTATAATCGAGGCCAAAGTGGGAATAGAGTAAACAGGATTGAATGAGGATAGAATATAAAGAGAGAAAAGAACAAAAAACATTGGTGCTATGGAAGGTACAGAAGTGATACTGTGAATGTGAGAAAAGAAAACACTGAGCAGTTACCTGCTCCTGCTGCTGACGAGCTAGCTCCATTTGCTGCCTCTGCTTTTCCATCTGTGAGGCGGCGAGCTTCTTCTGTTCATCGTGGGCAGCCAAAAGCTGCTCTCGCAGGCTGATCAGCTGGGTGATCATTGTGGAGAGCTGGTGTTCCTTTTCTGCCAGGCTCTCTGGAGTACCTTAGAAAGACAGTGAGTGGAAGGAATAAATGCAAAGTAGGAAGTCTACATCATAAACATAAATACAGGTGTGTCTGAAAGGGAGAGAAATACTCTTATAGGTCATGTAGTGGTCATGACTAAATAACTATTGGTCTGCAAAAGGCACTGGTCATTGTATACAGCTAAGTATAGAATCCTGACCATGTTGCATACACCGATCATCATATTGTGCTATTGTACTGTACGCAATATTTAATAAAAGAAAACCATGCAGGCAGCAACCAACTGCAGTGAAATCACTAGAAAGTGTTAAGGTCACACACAGCCTGGAGTTGTCTGTTTTGCTGTGGCTGGTGCTCATGGCTTTCAGAGGGAGAAAGGGAAGGAATTGTTCCCAGCACACAGACAAAGAGCTGCAGGGAGCTGTCAGACTGAGGTGGCAGCTTATGTCAGACTTGCAGGGGTCATTATTTTTCTTTAAAAAAGTGTTAAGAATGACTGTTTGCGCAATACTTTTATACATGGCAGATATCTACTGAATGTCTCAAACTTCAAAACTGCACAACAAACAATGTTTACACATCAAACAGATGCACAGAATGCACTATACACCAGTCACTATATAAGGTGTGTTTTTATTATAATGACACATAAAGTCACTTACACACATTTGTGAATGCATACCCCACAACCAAAGCAATGACAGACCAATAGGCTTACTTCTCTCCACAGTCACATGTCCACACTGTGTGTGATAGAGAGACCAGCTCCGCTGCACTGCTCTTTCCCTCTCCCTAATCAATGCTAAGTGATCCTACCATTGACTTACACAGCCAACATAATTGCCAGTGAGAGGCTAGACAGTAACTCACTCTCCTCCCACTGCACTCCTGTGTGACAAGCTGATCTGGGGGAACACACAAAAAATGGATAGGAAAACCGACGGAAGCGACAGAGAGAGAGACGGTCAGAGAGAGAGCGAGAGAGAGAAGGATAAAAGCATCAAGATCTTGATAACAGTACAGTGAAGTCTGGCCCAGGGCCAGCAGGAGCTGAATTCTTTCCTGGGTGTCTTCCTCTCGTCTCTGACCACATCTGTCTTGAGTTTCTCAGAGAGCTCCCAGGGGCCCTCTCCACTCAAACTATTTTAATTTGACTAAACACCTGATTTATTTTATCTCTCCGATGAGGAAAGCCGTTTGTCTTAATAGGGCCTGTCAACCTCCAGAACCCATTCAGGGCAATTTACTGGCAGGCTTGTCTGAACCTCAGTTCGCCTCGCTCTGCCTCCGCTGCCTGCTGCAATGGAAGAGAGCTGCAATTCTCCATTTATCCTCCTAAGGAAAAAAAAGCACCTAAAAGCAGCTATTCATTGGGCCTGTGTGCAGTTTCCAAGGCCTGAATTGACTTCTTATTCACCCGACTACACTTGTTGTGAATGGCTTATCTGTAAAATTGATACAATCAGCAGCAATTTTATTAACCTTTGGCTGTGTCCATGAAGGAGCTGCCTTTTACAGGTCACCAGCAAGATACATCAGTCGTTGTAACAATAAATCACTGCTATCAATACTGTAGTGGGAAGGAGGGGAGGGGGAAGAAAGAAATAAGGAGAGTTTTAGAAAGAGAGAAAGGAAAAACGATTTTTTTTTTAACCAAGATGAGCTTCCTTAATGACTTCAGGTCAACCAAAACATCTGGATTCAATGACACCCACTCAACCTGCCTAATTACACATTCCTGATGGCACTTACTGCTTTAGGAGGATCAAGACAGTAAAAAATAACATGAAATTGTCAAAATTATGTGTAGTCTATTTTTGGTCTTTGTGTTCACAGACTTGAGCTAATGGTTCACAAAAGGTACTGATGGGCCAGCCTGAGAGTGGGGTGTTTAGTCCTGCACAGGCACCACAAGAATACTAACAGAGTGCCCATTGTTTTGATGTTGAGTTAAATTGTGGGAATCCCAAACCATTCTATGTACTTCAGTGTCGGACTTTACTTTAATTATAATTATCTAACAATTTCCTCATCTCTATTTTTGTCCAAAGCAGTGCGGAAATACATGAACAGGGATTATTCAGAGTATTGGTGAAAGCTGAGGACAAACACGGGAGCAACTTTTTGGCATCTATTCCCTAAATAAGTGAAACACAGAGGAAGAATTTCACCTTAGAGACTGTACACAGCTGAGCAGAAAATCAGGCGCATATGTTTTTTGTTGGCAGGTTAGTGTTAAAATCTCTTTCTTCTTGCTTTAAATTATGGATCAGCTTTAAAATGCAGATAAAACTTTTATTGGGTGGTACAGAAGAGGAGAGTCGTGGTCTGTGTCTGACCAGCCTGCTGACAAAAGAGGCCGTTTCCTGCATATTGCATGGCTTTTAACAGCAGTGGGGCTGGGGTCTGCCTGTTAACATGTCTCCTCACATTGCATTTCCGATGGCAGACAGACAACCCAGAGATGCCTTGGCGCTATATAAACCCCAGCAGCCGGCCCAGACCTAACATGTTGTGACATCCTCCTGGTAGAGGACTGATGCTCAGTAGGACAATAACAATCTGACACAGGAAGTGGATCTCAGTAGAGAGTGGTAAATCTGTGCTGGCAGACCACCAGGCCAACTTCTAAAAATTCTTGATTGACACATAGTAGAAGAAGACGGTAAAGACATGCTGTTCAGTTTCAGCCCATTCAACATTCACCTTTGGAGATTCCTGCCTCTTTTAAACGTCACAAAGTAGGGCAGAAAACATCAACGAGTGACTAAATAAATGATAAGAGAAAAACAAGCCAGAGCCATGGTTGCTTGGGGAGGGACGGGGGTATTTGAGCCTTGGGGTCTTTGGATAAAAGGCACTTTGTAGGGGTGCGATTTGTTTTGTCCAATACCCACATCTCCCTCTCTCTTGGCTCCCTCCTCTCTGCTCTAATCAAGCAGTCTCTAATTTGGGTTCCAAGTCCAGTACCGGGGAAAAAGAAGGAGGCTTGTTACTTTGAAGAGTCCCAAGTGAATAGCACAGATAAAAGATTCAGGCACAAAAAAAGAAGAAAAACGAGGGAGGGTGAGGGTGAAAAGGGGGAAAATCACAAGGCACCCTATTCTCTTTCCTTCCTTTGGTTAAGACAGCTGAGCCATTATGACCAGATCTGAATTGAGTTTTTTAGCACCAGAGGACTGGAATTTCTTTGTCTCTCTATCAGTCAGCTATTGTGGATGCTTCCATATGCTGCAAGCCCATCCTAAGTAAATTAGACTTGTCTAAATGCAACGATTGTACCAAGCTGTATCCACACACAGACCGCACATAGCTTGAATGCCTTCCATGCCGAGGCTCTTTCACTTCGCGCTCTACTTAAGTGTGTACAAAGGTAGACACAAGTTTGTACAGACGCGTGTTGCCCGCTGCTCCGATCGATAAAAGGTGCATGTCTCTGAGTAAATGCACGTTTGTGAACTCTGCAGTCACCTGACCCTTTGTCCATTATTTCTGCAGAAAACACAGAAAGCCGATGTATGGGTGCCTTCTTTAGTGTTTAAAATAGACAGATTTTCTGCCTCCAACACCATAAAAACTGCTTTAACAAACAAGCAAAACACAAGTCCATTTTTAAATAAGATATATTTTTTGTGATAATAAATATGACTTAAATCTTTTTATCCTCTGCTCAGGATAAATGTTGAGAGCCTACACTGGCAGGAAAGCTAGAATAACAGCATTTAGCTTTAAAAACCAATATATACACTCGTTCAGCAGTGCTACAAGACCATATGTGTTTCCCGTAATGTGGTGTTAATGTGCCTCCATGTCCTACAACCAAGACAATATGAGCAACAGCTGTTTTACCTGGCTTGCTGCCTCCGTCATGATATGAAAGCTGTTAATCTTGCCAATAAAACCCCATTAACGAGTGTAAGCAATGACTCAAGAGCACGTCATTCACTGGCAACAATTACTCTCACCTATATGATATGTATGACTGCTTTTCAGCATATTCTTGTTAAAAAAAGTCCTCTTAGATTTTAAAAACCACTTAAACCTGTTTGTGTGAGGGCATGTATATCTTAAATTTTTCAAAAAATCAAGATCATTTTAATGGCTCACAACCAGTGTGAAAATTCTGATAGGCATACGGAGAGCTTATTAATAAAAGCACCCTTCATCTGCTGTGGTTCTCCTGTTCATGGTGAACACTGATGGAGACTAATATTTTGATGATAGAGGAAGCTTCACTCTTCAGTATAATTATGCTAATGTAAAAAGCTCCAGCACTTAACTGTCTATCCATAACACTGGACAAGGTACTTCATCAAAGCCAAGATGATTGAGGCTCGACCTGAGCATATTACTCCTTAGAGAAAGCCAGTGACCTTTACACTAAAAAAAACCCTCAAACAGAAACTTTACTTCTGTTCTTCAAGCAATTGAAAGTGCTGCTTTTTGATTTTATAATACAGATACCAATAAACCAGACATCAGACACCCGGGAAGATGTACAGTATATATAAAGCAGCATATAGCAATAATAATACAACTATTGACAAGGAGCCTGTGAAACTGTGACCAGGGTTTACTGTCTGACAAATCCTTGAAAGTGAATTAGGAGTTAGATGTTATCTTTGTCTGACTGATAATTAAATCAGAATCTACTTGTTGCCTTGGACTGTACCAATGAGACATTTCAAAGGACTTTCAGACGCTTGTCTTTGATGGATAAGTGTATGAACAATGCCAGTGTTTTGTCTGGGTTTAATCTAGATCACAAGTGATAGACTGAAATAGTAGGAATAACAGGAAGCAGAGACAGCTGAGACCAGTGCACGTATTCACAAAGAACACAAGAACACCTGCTTAGTTTTCAGTCAGCTCATAGAAACCTGACCACACATAATAATGGTTTGTATTAGACTTTACTACTTTCAGAGTGACTTTAGTGAAGAGGGTGAATTCATCTTGAGCACTGAAAGGATGTTTATGAAATAGCTGTGTTAACCTTGGTCCAGTAGGTTTTTTTTATTTATCTGGCCCAGTAATCTTCACCTTTCAAATAAGAACATTAAGGGTATAAAATGAAAATGAAAATAAAAGCAGGGCATTAAGAAGTATCAGAAAGAACATGAATAGGAGGATAAGATGGATTTTACCTGTGTTTAAATACACAGAAGAAGTCGGAAATTTGGTAAAACAGCAAACTTTAAAACTAACAAAAAGCCTTATGTGATAAAAATCTTGGCCATTTTTTTCTGCTTGTGCAACCTCAGTCAGATGTTAGAACCTGGAAGTTTCATTTATTATAAGGAGGCCCAGATTAATGTTCTCAAGTGACAGAAGTCTATTTATTTTGCAGTGCTCATAATGATAAGAAAGCTCCAGGAAACTCTTCTGAGATGGTCCCTACAAGGTAGGTGTTGTCCACATCTTTCAGGGTTGTACAATGTTTTTAAGGGTTTTCTCTAAACTTAAATAACACAGCCATGTTTTTGCCATCTCTTTAGATGAAAATGATATAAATTTATTTGAACAAACCATAGCAAACCAGAGGAATTCTTCTCTTTTTTTTACCTCTATTGCCACAAGCTAAATTCCTCAATTCATTAGAGGAGAAAAACACACAGTCCAACACTCACATGCATTCATCTGGCAAATGTGGCCTGAGGAATAATGATTTACTGTGGCTCATATTTCACCTGAGTGCACAGGGCAAACAGTTGACTGAAGTGTTGTGGAGAAAATGCTAACTGAGGCATTTTTGACGGGAGCAACTGGACAGATACTGTTTTGTGCTATTTGTGTGAATGTTTTTGCACATTTGGGCAGATATAATAAACATAATGTACAGTAAAAATACACAAACCATTTGAAATCAAATTCTTTTCGTCCTCATTTCAGTTGCCTGGAAATGTATATGCAGAGATATTTGCATCTTCAGTAGTAGCCATTAAGAATGAAGTTAGGTTTTAAAGTGAATAAACATGTTTTGAAGCTAACTCAAACAACTGAACAATATGGGCTCTGTGTTCACACAGTGGCCTCCTTTCTGTCAGAGCAGGAGTGTAGCCAGCACAGGTAGGGCCAGCGTCAAATCAGTCTCAGCTGCCACCCTGCCCTGCCCTCTGTTCTCCTCCTAAAGAGCTTCCACTTATCTGCCTGCCACAGGACTGTCTGTGAGCACCCGACCACTGTCATGTAGACACCATTCTTAAATTGATTGTGACAGTGCTACAGCTCTGATTTTTCTGCTGCTGAATTCTAGCTGCCATTTAAACGCTAGGGTACAGTGTTAAGCGTGTTTCTTTCTTTCTTTTTTAGCAGATTCTGAGAGAATGAATGCAGCTTGTGTTCCAATTTAGTAACTACATATTTCCCTTCAGTTTGGGTTAATGCTTGAGCAGTTTGTGTGTCTGTTTTTTTTTCTTGCCCCCAATGGGGGGCCAGTAAACTGCCACTCAGCAGGGAAACTTAAACAGCTCTGTTGAGTATAAGGCTCAAAGACCCTGCACATAGTGAGCATGCAACAGAGAGGATTCTTATCTGGCATGGGACACTGTGTGCTACATTTCACACAACATCTATATATATATACATATACATATGCATATATGTGTACATAAGGAATTAAAGTACGGTTTATCATAAACAGCCTA
Source organism: Parambassis ranga (assembly GCF_900634625.1). NCBI lineage: Eukaryota > Metazoa > Chordata > Actinopteri > Ambassidae > Parambassis > Parambassis ranga. Next base: position 11,174,081 of record NC_041024.1, on the reverse strand, counting down.
CATCCTGTGATGAATGATAAATATCGGAGAAATTAGAAATGTTGCTTCTGAGTATCCACATTTAATTTTTTCCACAGTGTTAGTTCTTTCTCTTTCCACCTTGCCTCCTATTATCTGCTACTTTGTGTGGTTTGGAGCCTTTCCAGCCAGCCTCCCTTTCTTGCTCTGTGGTTTTGTTCAGGAGATTTCATCGTTCCTGCAGATTGACAGCTAAGCTCAGGTATGAAAACAAACAGTTAGCTCTGGAATTGACTGGTGAAAAGAAATCCGCCACTAATGCTCCTTCACAAACTCCTCTTTTTTTTCCTTTTTTTTTTTGCTTTCTCCTACTGATGCTAAGCCCTAACAGCATACAAGAAAAGGCAGTTGGAGATTTGAAATCATTAACCCTTAATAACACCATTCTACATGTCTGTCTTAAACTGGATTATTATGCTTGTGACTCCGAAAAGCATGAAGAAATGTCACATTAAGCAGCCAAAGACCCTCATGACAATAAGCTATAATTAAAGACGTGTCATCCATAAGGGGTAAATGGTCGGTTGGGCTGAAAAGCAAATCGCTGATGTTGTTGATACTATTGTTTTGATTTGTTTGTTTACTGTACGTGCGTGTTCACTTCAACAAGACGAAGTATTCAGGGCATGTTTGAACACAGCTGCAGTAAAAGAATGTCTTTCTTTTCATGGGTAAAGCCTGGGGTCAAACTCTGTCACAGCAATTGTTTCTCATTTTTATTTGTTTTCTAAAGAAACGAAGACAAAATTATTTCCTCACCAGTCAGATTCCACCACTTGCCTCTCTGCGATAACACAATTACTCGTCTTTCAAGGTTTTGATGGAACAATGTCAAAAGGAAGTCTAAACAAGATGCTCAGTATAATTGGCTGAGAAATCAGTGAGCGATCAGCATAGAATATACAAGGCCACTCTGGCAGTAGGTGCTATAGTCTCTATCTGCATGTCAGCCTTTATTCCCTACTATCTTCCATTCATTGAAAACCTACAGGCATGTTTGCCTTTTGTACTGATTTTAACCTAACAATTAATGGAACCTCTGATTCATCATAACACTTTAGATCTTAATCATAAGGTGTTTTCTGCTTGGTACCTTTGTTTGTGTTTTAATTAGGCGGACCTTGTGCATCTCCAACCCTGGGCTTCTTTTTAATTGCCCGTATTTACATCAGGCAAACATCAAACACAGAGAGAGAGACATTTGTAAGGGTGAGCACAAAGCAGCCCTTTGAAATGTCTACAGTCATATGAAATGGCATGCTAATTAAAAAATCTAAAGCTCCCTCTGTGATAGGAGAAGCATTTATATTTGTAACTGCGGTGTATATAGACTGTCTCCATAACTCATCAACAGACAGAGGCCATAGTGTTTATTATCAGGCTCCCTACCTGTTTACAGACCACCAAGTAACCTTCCCGTTCCCATTCATCAAACAGAAGAAATGCCCTGCCTGTAATTTAACAGACCAGCTTTCAAAAGGCTTAATCATTTTAAACATTTTACCCCATGCACTTTGATCTACACTGGCATACAGTATACTAGGACAGGTACAATGAATCTTCTTTATTAAGCAATGATTTACTCTTTAGTTCATTAAGGTTATTGCTAATAAATATACTTATTAGAACATTCACAGCCATTTTCCCCCTTTTCTCTGCAATTGGAGAAATAGTAATTCAATAAATAATGTTAGTGTTATATGTGTATGTCACACATGTTTTATGAAAAGGAACAATTAACCAAAAGATCAACATGGTTCATGAATCGTCTTAGTTAAATGTTCATTTATACTGAAAAACTGAAATAATTTGTCTCACAGGAATAACAAATAAGACACAACTACTGTAGAAAGATGGTGCAGGACCCAATGGCAGCCTGGAGTTATCAGCCAGCTGGTATTGTGTGCTTTACTGTGCGGTATAAACACACCAGCTTTCAGTAACAGTCAGTGCTAAGGACTAAGTAGCGGCCCTGCCCATCCTCAGCCCACCTTCACCCTGTCATAAACAGAGATTTTTGGGGGAGTGCTGAGTTGTGCTTTGCTGTGGTGCACTTGATACGCTGCGCAGGGCGTTCACTGTCAGAGTCAAGACATTCCACTCAAACGCGAGCTCACTGAGGAGACGGCTCTGTACCGTCTCCTCTCCTCTCCTCTGAGCGGCTCCTCTCAGCTTTCAGCTCAGCCGTGCTCTGTTTACATCAAGCACACTTTGGGTTCAACAATTACCAGAGCAGCATGAACGCACTGCATGTGCCTGAGCAGAGTAGCAAGATTCAGGGCCGTCTGAAGGGACAACAACAATAAACTGCTGACAAGCACAGGGAGCTACAGAATGGGTCTAAATGGGCTGGAATTTTGAAGAAAAGCACTTTGGACAGAGTTGGGCATTCCAACAAAAGATAAGGGAGAGAAATGAATGTGGAGGGCAGCCAAAGGCCTTTGTTTTATTTCAGAGTCCAAGGCTTTTTCTGATATTATACAGTACATACATTATGTCAGCCTGATAGGAATGAGGAACTTCAGATGAATTGTATTCCTACCTTTTACTTCGGCCAGCAGTTCGCTGGTGTTGAGCCTCTCCATCTTCTCTTTCCAGTCTTTAGAAAGAAGTTTCTCCATGCATGAAGATTCTAAAAAAAGAAAATAAAAAATCAAAATCAAATTAAAATTAATTTGTGATCATTCCCAATTAAATATTTTTATGTCATGTTGTATATAAAATATATTTTTGTTCTTTTTATAATTCCATAGATGTCATAAATCTGTTATATTAAATGAAATAGTCAGTGTATCAGATGAAAGGGAGGTATTTTATTTGATGGCAGTGCACGGCGAACATTAAAAGAGACTCAGCCTGACAGTTGAGAGATGAGCTAAGGGTGGAGTGAGGAGGGAAGCAGGCATTGTGGGGATAGTGTAAGGGCAGAGAAAGACACATTAAGTGGGAGGCAAGGAGCGAGACTGGGTACGTCCAAACGTTCGCATAGCTGCCAATGATGAAAACAATTAACATTTGTCCAGCAGACAATGAATCAGAGGAGGAATGGCTGCAATCTGCCATGCTGTCGCTGGTGCAGCTGATAAAGAACATACTGGGCTGGCTGACCCAGGCCTCTACCATCTCTGCACTGTGTAGGGTTCAGCTTGTTCCCATCAAACACCAGCAGCCCAAGCAACCCTCCACCTTGAGCTGCTGCCTCCAGTCTGAACCGGAGCAAGCCGTGCAGCATTCAGTACGATTTAAAATAATAAAAAAGCAATGCTACTCAGAGTTGTCTGATGATTATATGATTGCCCCCAGGTTCTCATCTATTGCCTTGTGGTGATGTCATTTGTAACACCAAAAACTGAGATTCATCAAATCTACTCACATTTTAACAGTGAACAAGTTTAACCATAGTTTTGCCAACAAGTGTTATTGGAAGTATTACAATGTAGGAAATGTATGTTTTTGTCAGTGTGTTATTATTATAATGTGATGCACAAAATGTTTAAATAGAGACAAGAAGCCCCCACATACACCAGGATTATTCAAGTTTCACATGACATCAAACACAGAGAGGATTTATACAATGCAGGAAGTATACAAGTGTTTTTTCCTTTTTATCCATCTGTAACATCTACCGCCCGCTTCCACAAACCATGCACCGGTGCTCCCTCTGACAAGCACACTGACTTCAGAGGAACTGGGAGTAACAGGAGGTCAGAAGTTGTTGTGGCCTTGTTTAAAGATGGCTTTCAGAGAGATCAAGCAGAGTCACCATTTTGTTTGATTGTCCACTTCCTCCAATGTGATGGGGGTCGACAGGACATCTTCAGCTCAGGGTCATTATAACATTACTTCTGCTTTATTGACTTTCCAATTCCCAACTCACAGTTTGTCCCCTTGACCCTGAGAGAGGGAGAAAGAAAAGGCTGTGTGTGTGTTTGTGTGTGTTAACTCCTCGCGTGGCACAAAGATCACAGATCTTGAAACAGGGGTTGAGGGCAGGAGGAGTAACAGAGCTCAGCGCTTCTTCCCTGCCTCTAACCCCTGGGTGAGATAGCTTCCTCTCCCAGAACAACAAAACTCCCTTCAAATCATAGTCCTCAGACAGATAGAGCAGCTCCATAGCTAACATTTTCTCCCCTACAGCACAAAAAAGGCATATTTTTAAAGTGGTGTAACGGGGAATTAAACAAACACATTGAACATATGTTAATATGCACACATATGCCCCCCTTTCCTCTGACGCACACACACACACTTTCATCACAGATGCTCCTCCAGCACTTGATCATTAAGGAATGCACCAACAGTTGGAGATAATGTGGTGCCAGCTTCCATTCTACTCCAGTCCTCCCCCTTCCTTCCACCTCCCTCCCAGGAGAGCTGCCGCTCCCTCACTTCTCCATCCCCTCCGCTGGGCCAGACACGACCTGCCAAGTCCTCCACCAGGAGAGACTACAGCTGGAATGTGCTGCTGTCCTCCCTGCCTTCCACCTGGGAGAGGTGAATAATGACCTGGATTAGTCTATAAAATAACTCTCAAACACCTTTCAGTGTTCGAACTGCGCAGACAAAAAAGGCAACCAAAAATGGATTTGGTGAAAGCAGAGCTACTTTTGCGCAGGCGTGCTTGAAGAAAACAGTAAATGAGTCAGATGTCTGGCTTTTTTCAAAGCACCCTTCCACAGCCTGTTTTTGCCGAAGAATTTAGATTAATAAGAGGAATGCTATTCAACTTCCTAAAATGCTTGTGTGTTTTCTCGGGAGAAATTACGCATGCCAATAGAAACACTGGTTAGTATCAACATAGTAATTACTGTCAGGTTATGACAGAGGATGTCAGAATTTGATTCATCCTGTATTTACCATGAAATAACAGATTATTTGTGATTAGAGATTCACACTTGACTCCTGATTTTCCTTGATATCATACGCTAGTGGGTTTGCAAGAAAAAGCAAATTATTCATGACAGAATAACTTCTGAAGTTCTTATTATAAAGAAGAGTTTGCTGCTCTTGTCCTTTCAAAGTAGGACATCACATACTGGGGAATTAGCTTAAACAAGAGAAGAGTCCAGTGAGTTTATTTTTATTTTCCTATGGGGGCTCTTAAATCTCTCGCACACCCACCCCTTCCATTTTTTTCCCTCCCCCTCTTGAGATAAAATGCTCTGTGGCTGGGGAGCAGGCCATTCAGCTGGGATGAGAATGGAATGAAAACAATAGCCCTTATCAGGCTCTTATTTACATTTTCCCAGCGTCCCTGCAGTAGACAGCTTGGCTTGTCACCAAGCCCAGATCGCCCCACTGGACCCAGACCAACTTCCTCCAACCCCAGCGATTCCAATGGTCCCTGTGGACCCTTGCCTGGCACGAACCTCCTCCACTCTGCAGCAAGCACAGATAACAACATACAAGACAAAACTACTGGAGTGTCTGTCCAAGACGTGTTCCCATTGAGAGGGAAACAGTTTCTGGACTACTAAGCCGGTCTGGGTTTCATTGTCTCTTCTTTGGGACTGGTGCAGTATAACTGGAAAAATGCCTTTGAACCCTTTCTAGATTTTTCTTCTGCATTTTCGAGTGGAAGAAATAGAATAGTCATCACTGATTTAATACTACCAAATTTAACATATTATCTCTTATCAGGACTGTCATCTCTGGTGTGCAGCTTTCCTATGCAGGTATTGTGTGATCTTATTGATGCGGGTGAACAGGCACAGGGATTGAGACACCTAAGCTGAGATGGGTTGGCTAGATTAGGCTATTTAAAAAAAAACTCTGTTAAAAACAAAGCTAATGATCCACATAAATCTCAACAGAGGAATGTTTCTAGGTTGAGGTGTGACATAAACAAAAGATTTCGGCACCTGGCAGTCAGCGCTGCCAGAATATTATGTCGAGTGTAAACCACAGTAGTGAAGCTCAGAGGCAAGTTACAACTATCTGTCCTGACACCGACTGACTCCCAGACATAAGAAATATGATATCTGCACTTTAACTGCCTTTATGTTTTCTCTCAACATTTCATGGCAAAATTAATAATCTAATTTAGTCTTTTATTGTTCACACTTCAAGAGAAAACATACTTTTAGTAAATTGAGTGCTAGTTAGCTATAATTGACTGTGACTGATGCAAAGGTAGGGAAAGTCCTTTGCTAATTTATGCTTTTATTGCTGCTATAAACTGAGTAGTTTGTTCGAAACGATGAGTGCGAACTGTAGAAAATCTCAAATCACTGAGTGATACACAAAATGGACAAATAAATGCAGCCAGAAACAAATCAAATCATGTCACTTTGGAATTGGATTGGACAGTAATAAAGCCGATCTTAAAAATTCACGACACACTAATTTTTCAAATGGCTGTCTAGATTTCTACGGAGTTATGAAGTACAGTGTGTACAATAAAGTTAGTAAATGCCCCGGCACTGTTTGGACTAAAAAGGCCGATGTCCCTTTTTACATATCAATGCTTTAAAAAAAATCTCACTAAATTTGTTGGTGCAACAAAACCCACCATTATCTTTCAAAAGACCATGACTGCCTCAAAGCACACAAAAAATGGTTTGTTACAACATGCAGCAGTGGGTGTTTTATTACCCTGTGTTGTCAGTACAGAAAACGTTTCAACTGTCTGCCACCACATTCTGAGCTTCTCTGTGTGCACTATACTCTCCCGGGAGAAAGATGATACTTGTGTTTGAGTGTTTGTTGTGTTGAAAAGCCGTTGGCAGAGAAAAGAGGGCTATCTAGTAGAGTCAAATTAGCTATAAGTCATGGATAAGAAACTACGAGACCTCCCCTTTAGCTTTGGCCCTGTATATCAGTTGTCTCAGCCTCAAGGGGAAACATGTAATTACCAAATCAATGATCAGCTGACACTGGCCGTATAAATAATTTCCTCTGTACAATGCAAGGGGTGTAACAGTAAGGCAAACAGAGAACAACCTGCCGTTTGGACAAAGGAACGGCATCTAAACATCACATAAAGCTAAAAGCTCCTTATGTATGGAATGAGTAATGATTACACACATGACTGTTATGCAGCAGTGACTCATAGAGCCATAAATCACACTTTGAATCACTATTTTGGCTTTATTGTAGGATAAGACATTTAAAATATGCCTACATCCTGAAAAAAAGGACTTGAATAGAAAAAAAGTTGTCACATTTCCCACATTCAGTAGGTACAGTATATTTCTTTGATTCTGTCTCAGTGATAAAACTGTCAGAATCTCAGTCAGACAATGATAGGCTAACGTCTAATTTCTCATCCACTCCGCACTGCACGGGAAACAAATCAAAAGTCGAGATTGATAAAAAAGAAAATGACTGTGACACACTCCAAGGAGTCCTTTGAATATCTTAATCACAGACACACTAAAAACAAGACCCCATCATCACACCAAATAAAACATAATAATTACAAGAGGCAGGCAGGGAAGTGAAATGCAGAGAGAAAACATGTTTTTGTCATTCAGCCGGTAGTCCCTGAGACAACAGCTGTTGGATGCTGCAAATACTCCTGAAGTCTCCATAATCATGGCGTTATTGAAGTGAGGACAAAAAGGGCACTAATTGCAAGGGAGCAATCGGAACGCAATAGGTTACACACCCGGGTGATGCTGCACAATGCAAATGCTAAAGAGGGATCTGGGGGGAGAAGGGGAAAAAAAAACATTCTGAGCACAACACTGCGTTGTCGCTCATTTTCAGGCAATTACCTTTCCTTCGTTGTCAACAGTTGTAATAACCTCCACCATTTCTAGAAGACTCTTTGGTGTAGTTAAATAATTCCAGCTTTTTAATATGTAATTACTAGTGCTGGCATGCATAAATAAAGAGGTCCAGCTCCTTGAGACATGTCAGCGTATTGTGAAGCACCTGTACCTCATGGTGGGCTTTCTTTACCTGACACCTAATCATTATTCCACTTGGTGAACATCTCCAATAGCCACCTTTAGTCTGTGCTGTTTAGTCATGTAAACAGTTGCTATAAATACGATAAGATGTGCTTCATCTGAAGTTGTGACAGCGAAGACCTCTGTTTCACTTCTTTCCATCCTTCCTATTTCTTACTGCACCTTCTTTACTACGCCGGTTTCTAAAACAGGTCGTAGGTCAGTAGAAGTTTTTCAGTAGAATTTTTTTTTCTCAAAGGTATTTCATGAATGAAAAGTGTTTAGAGTTTCTTTTTCTTTTCTTTTCTTTTTTAAAGATGAGGGCTAACATTAGATTAAGAGTAGTTTAGCATAGTGTGCAGTTAAATCGATTCATCTTTTTGTCCACAGTTTCTTTGATGTTTTGTGAACGTTTTAAATTAAAGCCATATATCTCCCCATTAACAATTGAGGTTTTCAGAATTTAGAGTCTAAGCCGTACAACCACAGGTCAAAACTACAGTGCAGGAAAAAAAAGAGAGAAATGTGCAGGTAACTTCCTGCTTCTTTTGCCTCAAGTTGCGAAACACACTATCTGCTTTGACCAGCATGTTAATCCCACAGTGGTGACCTGCCCATTCTAAGAAACCGTATACACACACAGCACCCTGACCTCTCTAAATAGGACACGTGTCTATCAAGCATATATGAATTAACCATCCCCAAGAGGCTTCACCTCCTGAGCTGAGCAGCATGTGACCTCTCCCAATCCATTTTACTGCGGCACTCTGTGGCAATCAGGCTTGAATTATTAAAGTGAGCAGTGAGCAATGATCAATTCATTGCGGCCCTTGCTCACAGACTGCCTGGCCGTACTTCAGCAGAAATGACATTGAGAACACTTGAGTATGCTTCCAGACAATGCACATAAATGTGAAATATGTCAGACCCAATATGTCAATAATCATAACTGTACAGGCTGAGGCCATGTCCAGGCTAATCCTACAGAAATGCTGTTAGATGACCACGGGGTAAGCAAGTTTCAGCGCTGTGATTCCTTGCAAATGCTTTCTCAAGTGAAAAAGTGGGAGAAGTTAAGGAGCACACAAGAGACTAGTGTATTACATGTTGAGATGTGCTATGCATCACCAACTTCTGTTGCTTATTTGCAGAGAGAGAGAGGGGCTTTGGTATTTGTGTTTAGATATACTATATTTCAACGTATCTTGAAGACACACTGCCATAGACTTAGGAGGGTAAGGTCCAGAAAATGCCAAGATTTAGTCAAATTCTCATCTGCATGAATCAGAGAGGGAAAAAAACAAAAGCAAAGAAGTTAGAAGAGAGAGGAAGATTGCAGGGAAGTATGCAACTCAAGGAACCTGGAAGTAGAAGGAAAAAAAATCCAATCAAAACTTCGTGAGGAGATGAGGAGCCAAGATAAACCAGTACTCAGAGCCCCCAAAACTGCAATCTCCCCTTAAGCCGGAGAGTGGCAGCTGGCAGAACAGCTGGTGAATAGGATTAATGTCAGAAGAATGAAATAAAACTCAACATATGTCCGAGCCTGAGGTGTTGGGACTGTGCGTGATTGTGCCCCCGATGGATGCCATGTGTGCAGCTGGAAGGAGCTGCTGTGCTGCTCTGCTTTCTACCCCACAAGGTCACTTTTAAGAACTAGGACCATTAAATGCTTGGATAGCAAAATGAACTTTTCATTCCCTCTCCTCTCCCCTCTTTTGCTTTAAACTGTCTATTCAGGCAGCAGAGGGAGTCTATTGAGCATGTGGGCATTAATAACAATGCACTCTATAACATCAGAGAAACAAACAATTGCAATGATTGATTAAATTAAGTAAGACCAAATAGTAAATATAAAAAAAAGAACCTCACAAGGTCAAAGAGAAGTGGACGTTTTATTAAAATGTAGATAATTTTCAATACTCTGTGTCTCTATACCAATTTGTGAATTAATATTGGTGAAAAATCAAATATTACGATAGTGCCTTAAAAAGTGCAGCATTAAAGTATTTGTTTTTCATCTTGGCTACAAGAACATGATCATCACAAGAAAATGGTCCTGAGGGGCAGTGGGTGAGATAAATAAGATCACATATGGTGATATAGTCCTCTCTTCATTTACTAGAAAGAAAAAAGTAGACACTCTACTTCTGGAATCTGAGCCGACACTGATGAGGGGATCAGAACGTGTGAAGATTACGAAGAGAAATATGTAGACTTAATTTCAATTTATAATTTCCATTTGATGTTAGTAATCATTACGGTCCACACACTGTAATAAATTATAATAATTTCACACAAAAATTAAATTACTGGGTACCTTGAATTGGAGGGGATTTTTTTGGGTACCCTGCAATTTAACTGTCAGATTTAAACTTTCCTGCTAATCAATGCTCGAAAACATTCACATTTATTCATCTATGTTAAATTAATAGACGTGTGAAGAAAACGTGGAGTACTGTGATCATGGCGGTTCAGTGTGATTTAGTAAATTAATGGGTGTCTGACTCTACAAGGACAAAAAGAGACTAATAGGATCCACATGAATGCATTACAATTTGCAGTGAAGCCAAGTGTCTGGTGTAGACACTGAAACTTTATTTCATAAACGCTGGACAACCCACGATGTGCTTCAGAGACCAGACCATATGATGAGAAATTAAAAAAAAATAAATAAAATCACATAAATAAACTGGGCAATAGGCAGACTGTGAATAGGTTGAAATGTGCTACTGTGTGTGTATGTGGGAGGGAATGTCCTCCAACTATATAGCACATTCTTATTTAAGTTGAAGTCAACAGCCATTTTTGTTGGGAAAAATCTACACTTATAATGAGGTTATAAACATTTTTAGATAATATTTAAAGTTTCTGTAATTAAAGTTACTTATTAAACTTGTTTTCTTAGATGCCAGAGTATCCAATGCACACTCCTAAATGGAGTATGAGATCAAAGGTCGCCTTTTTTTAATATAATGTTATCTCTTGAAGAGAAAAATAAATAGATATTTTTTCTCATATGTGTGTCAAATAGTTATTTTTACACTTTCAAGACATCTTTGATTTGATGATTGGTTATGATTCTTGCTAAGAAAAATGTAAATATATCATGAAGTAAGCGTAGCATATCGAAAGGTTAAGCATTCCAACTCTTAGAAAGTCCCTATTCATTTGCCCACAGCTAAGTGTTTCAATGTGCTGTTGTTCAAATTCAGCGACAATAGAAGCTGTTTTTTTTTTCAGTCGGCCCATTCCCTTTCTGTGGGATACAGAGCCCTTACGGGCAGCAACCTGCTGGGCAAAGATGGAGAAATTTGCTTCTCATGAGAGACTGAGCTCATTGGTCCAGCTCACAATGGGAAGGCTAACAACAGGCTTCCAGTATTGGCTTTGTTGAGCAAAGTGCCACCCACCCAGCGAGATGAGTGGAAAAAAAAAAGAAAAAAAGAGGAAGACGAGTTCTGTTAAGTCAAAAGATGTTCTAATCTTGTTTTCCTAGTGGTACTACACAAATTATTAATCCAAATTCCAGGTAATACCACGTCAATGCAATTGAAGATGCATAATTATCAACTGCATATTAATAGCTGCTTCAGTACAGTTTTCTAAAAGTAAACTAGAGGTACTGTGCTAAAGAGAGATGGTATTCATCAAATGATGATCACCACTGGCACTCAGGCTCTGCAGTGCAATAAACACATTTGTATTCATTTCTTCTGGCATTTTCATCACACCTCCTTTTGCATGTAATCTTATTGAACAAGGAGAAAGATAAAGTATTGAGTGGGAGGAAACACATGTTTCATCACTACTGATTAAATAGTCTCTTTGTTCAAGAGGCAGCACATCAAAGTTTGCTGTAAGAAATTCATGCATCTGTTTTGGGGGAGAAAAAAACACAATGCAAATATGTTAATAGGCTGCATCTACGCTGGTTGTCATGTTTGGTTGTGTCAAGGCAGATCTCTTAGCTGGATGGCTGACGTACTTATGACTTACAGAACAAGCCTGAAATGTGCTCTGAAATCATTAGCAGGCCACAGAGGCTGTCTGTGCCCAGGGTGTGAGTTACACTCACACTATTTTGATCCTTAGTCAGATGACACCGGTTCTTTTGTCAAGTTATGTGTGGAGAATGCCTAGGAGCTGAATGCCACAGCTAGGACAGTGATACTTAGCTGGCACACAAATCTCTCTCACACACACACACAGCAGGACACATGTGCCCTCGCTCTGCTTCACATCCTACCGTGGAATAGCCTCTGTTCGTCCCATTTCTTGTAAAGTTTGTCTGCACGTGACTCTCTTTATCTTCCTTGTCCCTAGCCCAATGACTAATATAGTACCATTAATGACTTCTGACGTCTTATGTGTCAACATTTCACCATCCTGTGTCCTTCCAAAACCTGTCAGCCAGGCCATGTTGTGCAATACTATTGTTATTTTTGACAACAAAAACAAAAGTTTAGCAAAATTTTTCCATGAAAAAAAACAAACAAATCAGAAGCAGTGATGTCACTGCCTTCGTTTCTGTGGTGTTCATTATAAATGGGGTGGTAGAGGCATACCTACAACCAGTGTGAGGGTTTTGTGAGTATGTAAGGACAAACAAGCCTCTGTGCAGCCCTGGCTGCGATTTGTCTCTCAGAGACACCCGTTTCCTCCTATCAAGGGGTTCCTGTGCAGCCAGTAAGCCAGGATCACAATGGGAGTTTTGTGCTGCATGGGTGCAGGGGGACACGCTCAACAGCTGAAACCCGGGAAGATGGCCCCTGGAATGCTCCACAGCAGTTGCTACTGTTGACTAATCGGAATATGAGAACTAGGGAAGGTGATCTTGAATGCAAAGAATGGCACATTGAAGAAGCAGCTGCTTGTTTTGTCATCTGAATGACCAAGACAGCAGAAAGGGTTCCCGTTCTGTAAGGGCCAACAAAATCTATATCTTAGCTTGTGTAAAGTGAAACCTGTGTTGGCCTCCATCGCCCTATGGGGACGCGCCTGTGTTATGCGAGGGCTCTGTTTTGGAACAGATAGTAAATACATAATTCAGCAGTGGACCAGGCACTCTGAGTTGCCTGTTCCCCTCATGCAGTCATTCCATTTACCGGTGGGCTCTGATCTCAGTCTGACAGAAGAGCAACTTTATCACTTGAGAGTAAGAAAGGCTAGGAGGGAAAAAAAATCATAGGAGGAAGGAAATGTTGATCTGGATCAGATAAGGATGACAAGATGACAGAGAAAACATATAAAAGGAAAGAAGGGAAAACAGTGGGAAAAGATAGAACAAGAGGAAAAGCAAAGAGAGAGAGAGAGAAGGGTGGGTGAGTTAAAAAAAAGGGGAGGAGTAAGGGGCCCGGGATCTTTTTTTTTTTTTTGGTGAAAGTTCACATGTCAGGCTGGCAGGCTGCCCGCGGCATACAGCCGAAAAATCTATTTAACGTCTGCTTCACAGGGTGACAAGAGGGTTGATTGGCAGAGAGCAGAGAGCCACTTTTGATCATGTGTCCTAACAAGCGATTCCAGCTCATGTCTCTTCAGCCTGAACAGATCTACATTACCTATTCAAACAAAAGTGACAGACCAGAGCGATGCTCCGCTGAGCTGGTGCACCACGCCACAGGCCAAGACAGAACACACACACATTCACACACACACACTCAAAGAGAGCCCCCCGACACGGTATAATCTGCAAGCATGCACACACACACACATTTACATTCACGTGCTGGTATTGGCTATGTGATCAAATAGATTACTTGTATCAAATAAAGGAGCTTGTTGAAATCATGTTGACACAAACAACAGATTATTAAAGGAGGTGGGACCCCGCACACAGGAGGAATGCTGGGGCTTGATTGATGTTTGGCCAGTGTGTGTGTCCTGCCAGGAAGGTCCTGGCCTTACACTATGTGTTAGGATGCTGCTGTCTGAGGCAGCTACGTATGTGTGAGGAGGCCTCAAAATCTGCAACCAAGGCAACTGGATTTCCAGCCTTCATTGCATATGCATAGAGTCAGAGGCTCATGCTCAGATCATTATAACAAAGATTCCTATTAATTAGGTGGGATAAAGCAGAACCAGATGACATAGCAGCTGGGATGAGACGAGAGGGGAGAAGGGCGGGAACTAAAACAGGAGGGTGGAAAGAGCATCAGTCTGGCATGGGGGGAGGGAAGGTATATCATTTGTAATATATGATATTGACTATCAATAATAAATCTTTTGTTGCAATTCTTTCTACTGCTTTGTTTGAACTTCCAAAAATAAACCTACTGATGCCATCAAACACCTGCAGCCAATTTCCAGTGTAGACTCAGCAGGAGCTGTGACACTGACGGGGGACAGTGTTACAACAGAGTCAAGAGTTCATCAGTGCTAATCAGACCACAGGCTTACAGCTGATCCTATTCTCTTCTAGAGCTTTCACCCATCCCTGAATCTCATTACATGGTGTGTTGTAATAGAGGATAATGACCCCGGGCTACTCTCACAATGCTGATCACTCCCCCCACACTCACCTACTACACAGTCATTATACAGTGATAATACACAACCCCGCCAGGGGGATTACACTTACAAATAGAGAAGAGGTGATAAAGGCAGGGAGAGAGAGCAGGGCAGGCCTAAATGGTAACACAGAACCACATACAGTTTGCACATTTGACCGACGCCCGAACACACAATTAGTCCAGCGGCACATCCAGCTGCGCTGCTTTGTACCACGAGCAATGGTAAGGTTACCTGCCGCTGTAATAGTGGAACTCTTTTTCTCAGTAGCTATTAAATATCCTTCTACCTTAGATTAAAATAAGCAGTTGCAGTTTAGCTGGTGGTGCGGCTCCTCTTTCCTGAGCTAATTAGGCACGACTCTGTCAAAGGGCTGCAGGTGTTGAGTATTCGACTGGAGCGCCTACTGTATGCACTTTGATTGTTCTAAAAAGGCTGCAGTCTTAACGGAAAGATTTTTTTCTCTTTTTTTTTATTTCTTTTACTTTAGTCTTAACATATTTGTGACTGCTTATCATTTTTTCTAGAATTAAAGATTGCAAAAAATTCAGATTGGTGATCTTCAGAACATAATTTCTTATGGTGTTGTCTTTTCAACAGGATTCAGGACACTAAGCAACCCAGGCTATCATTGGCAGGAAAATGTGAGTAGTGATTGATTTTCTCATTTGTGCTGAGAATTAAAACGACTAATATTTGCATAAAACCATGAGAGATGTAGGTTAGTCAATAAAAAAGGTGGAGGAGCTCTTTGCAGATCTGACAATTTACCCATGCTCTTAAATTCAAGCCAAAACAGAGCCATATTCATGAGTGAGCATGTGTTGGAGCCAGCATGGTACCATAAAAAATGAATCAGCGTTGTTTTCCAGTTACATACCATTCATTTAAACAATTACAGTACTCAAAAAATACAGAATACGTCTGTTTCAGCATATTGGTTAATAACAAAAAGGATCACAATTTTTTTTATTACAGCATCCGTTTCATTGCTTCTTCTACTGGCACGGATTCAACAAGTAGATACTGAGCCCAGGAAAATCCCTAAAAGCAAAGACAGGAGACTGAAACCCAATTACCCGTCCTTGTCTTGGGGACAATCATAAAGACTCAGCACACAAGTATTTCTGTGTTGACTTGCACAGTATTGATTCATACTTTAGTGCATTATATAAAACTGTTCTAATTGCACGTGAATCAAATCAAGGTCACCTTGGGTTTTTATAATGGTGGCTATTTTTCTTTTTCACCCTAATACTTTATACTGACATTTTTAACTCTTGACAAGTGCTGTCTGGAGACTTATCCATAAATAATGCATTTACAATACCTAGTAAATAAACATGGGGCACAATCGTTAGCCCTGCTGGCAACTGGGCCTAATAGAGCTTTTACAGCAAAGGTGACTATTCAGCTAAATGCAGTGCTCGCTGCTGGGAGGACATTTTCATTCATTAGCACAGTCACAAGCACTTAAAGCACTTTAAGGACCAGAAATGGAGAGTAAGGGTGGGAGGATAGAGGAGGTGAAAGGGTACCAATATATAGAGATGGAGGGATGGAGGAATGATACCCATAACACTGAGCTGTCTATTGTTGTAATGTTTATTAGACATCATGGTAAATGGAGAAATCTTGTCAATTATTTTCTTAAATGGAGACTATATTATTGAACAAATATTCCTCTCTATTAATTTAGACATTAGTTTTATCTACTTATTCCTTAAAGTTTAAAACCAGACTACCACAATAACAATACAATAATACTTAGGGCTCACCATACTGTCATGTTCTACGTATGAGCAATGTACTATGTTTAAAAAAAGTCTCTACTACAATTACAGACCATTTGTTGTCCCCCTACACTTGAGGTCACTGCGTTTATCCTCAGTCCATCAGGACAATGAACTAGCTTGACCAGGCAAGGAAGCCCAGAGAAGAATGGTAGCAGATGGTGAAAAGTCTCTGAGGACCTCGGTGATCCCGACCAGGCAGGCACCGAAGCAGCAGAATTAGACACAACAGTTGTCGTGCGTAGATAAGCGATATATTTAGCTCATCTGTTGCTTGTGGCACATTAGCGACATCATTAAGACAACAAATGGCTCCTCCGACGTTCTTGCATGCTCTTTAACAGGTTAATCCTGCCCTTTTCATTTCCAGCCGCGTCTCTCTCCATAAACAAAGACATGAGATTACGATATCTCAAAGGTTTCTGTGAGGTTTTCCTTAGGCGGCTTCTAAGAGTCCCTCTCCCTCCGTTTTACTGTAATCACTGATCATCACCACTGAAGCTTCCTCAAGTGCTCTCAACAACAGAGTATCTCTCAGTTCTCGCAGCTCGGGGATAGCATACTGAACTTTGTGAGCCTCTTGTCTTCTGCTGTGTTCCCTGCTCAGAAACTAATTTCCTCCAACAGGGGAGTTTATTTTGGT
Source organism: Parambassis ranga (assembly GCF_900634625.1). Classification (NCBI taxonomy): domain Eukaryota; kingdom Metazoa; phylum Chordata; class Actinopteri; family Ambassidae; genus Parambassis; species Parambassis ranga. The sequence continues at coordinate 11,157,222 of NC_041024.1, read as the reverse complement.
GGTGATGATACACAGCACATGAGGCAGACCAAGTCACTATTATTAACAGGAGATTAAAACAGCTGTATGGCACTCTAAAGCACCCTCTCCTCCCTGTGCCAACATACGGCCCTGGATTACAAGCTGCACTTGACCATTTAAATTACTGCAACAACCAGCCTTCACCAGCTGGGGCTCATTACCATAATGCCCGCTACCGTTACCGCCGACATTCCTGCTCTGAAGATCAACTCCGCTACGAACAAGACACATGAAATATTATGGTATCTTACAGCTAATCAAAAAGCAGCAGCATTTTTTAATTTCTTGCACACACATCGCAACAATATTGTATATTCTTAATACTCTTTTTACATGGGGAAACAATGCAAAGGCCTCTAACTTTTAATTTGTTTTTTATTTTTATGTGTTTTGCTAAATTGCTAATAGTCATATGACTGCGGTATTTATTGGTGTTTGAATATGAAATTATTGTTCCGTCCTTTTTAATCTAGATGACAACACAAATAATCAGCCTCATATCAGGCCTGTGATGCTCTGATACAAAAGATCGCCAAACGAACACTTAAAAAAGAAGTGGCAAATTATTTTTAGGCTAACAGAGGTCTAATTTATTCATCTGATGAAGTGCTTAAGCTAAGAGCTCCCCAGACACTAAATGAGACACATGCATTCCCAAGGGGGTTTAACATTTGATTGGATGTAGTTATATTACTACAGACCTAATTAAGAAGGGGGATGTGTTTCTGCAGCTCTTTCAAATATTTGTTTTTCCGCCATACTCTTGATAGACTGCAGGCTGTAGGAGGAAGAGTCAAGCCGGGTGAAACTGGTGCCGATACAACAGAGACCTAACTGTTGGCACAGAAAAGGATTTCATTTTCTCTATGTCTTGTCATGAAAGTAAGATGAAAAAGAGGAATTAATTAAGCACAGGTAAAATCCTTGAGAAGGACTTAAGTTGTTTGCATGTAGCAAACGCTAATGAATAACTGCACGGAGTGAAAAGTGGTTTGTGTAACCAAATAAAAAGAGGTAATGTTCCTGGCATCAGGTCAGCACTATGAGTTTTATAGTCAAAGAGTTTTCCTTGGCATGGAAGAAGACCACACTTATGCTGAGGTGCAATGCCACACAGTCTTTGTCACATTGGAAGAGGTTCAGAACAAACTGGAAACACTGTAACGTCAGTATTGCCGACTTGTGTGTGCCCACATGAGTGTGTGAGACGGGAAAGATACAAGAGAAAAGAGGCAGACAGTCAGGAAGAGGGAAAATCATAAGATTTGGGATTAGTCAGACTAAAGAAGAAGAAGAAGAAGGTATTACTACGCCCATCGCCTGAACACAGTCGCGGAGTCATACCGTCTTGCTCTGTCTTTGTCATCTCCTCTAGCTTCTTCTGCTTCAGCGTGTCCACTACGTCTGCCAGGCTTCCTTTGCGGCGCTCCGGAGTTCCAAATGCTGATCCGCTCAGCAGGTCACTTCGCTCCCGGGCCCCCTCCTCAGGCTTGTGTGGGGAAGTGGAATTGTTCCGGAAGGAGTACAGGGAACATACTTTATTGCTGTCAGATTCCTGTAAGACAAACAAAAGTTCAGTTGGAAGGCAACAAGGGATGGGATTTGTATTAAATGATGAGTGTGTTTCTGTGTTCTGTCAAGGCTCCATTCAGCTTTTTGACAGTTTCGCATTCAAATGCAGTGATTGCTAGGTTTTTGCAGCACAGGGGTGATTTGGCCATATCAAATGGCTCCTCACTGGCTTTCATACGGCACCTTCTGTGTTTTCAACAGTGCTAGCTGCTCTAGAAAATGAGATATGACAAGTGAAAAATTGAGATGAAATGATGAGGTACACTTTCATAGGGAATATCCATAATGTGCTCAGGCTTTACTTTTCATCTGCAGAGACTACACAGAGAAACCTCCCAACTGTAATCTCTCAAATTGCTGTTGAGTGTGCATTTGTGTTCGGGTGACTGCTGTGTAATTTGTTCATTTTCTAGTGGAGACCTATTCTCAGCTGAGTGCCTTGAGCCATCGTAAATCTGTGTCCTGTCTCGAGCTGTTGTTGTTTTTCAGTCCCACCTGTGTATGGTTTAGTATTTAACTAAGGGTCCTGTCTCTGGCTGACTGGCTGAGTGCTCCCTGTGCACAAACAGAGACATGAAGGAAAAGGGGTAGAAGAATGGGGGAGGGCTTGGGAGGAAGAGAATACTCTGCACATGGGAGTGTATAGTCAGCACACAGACCATGGCTGAGGGTTGCGTCTGACAGAAGGTGGTGTTAATTATGGTTTGTGGAGTCTGAGAAAGCAGAAGGTAGCTAAGCAGCCAGGAGTTGCAGCCTTTAACGGGGGAACAGTTATCTCTGATTTAAACCTCAGCCCACATAGTGAAGAAAATAAACATGACACACATGTTGTATCCAATACATACAGCACGCCTATCACAGAAAATTGAGCTTTCTAATCAACAACAGTGTGATAACAGAGTGTATTACAGCATGGCTAAATGATAGAACCACGTCTGGAGCCACTGACAATCCTAAATAAAAAGTCAGGAATGCAGTAAACTGGGACAGGAATGTTGACAGTGCCAATTTCTCATCCTTGTGTGGCATGTCGAGCTTGAGGCAGAGTTGCAGCGGTGTGTAGGGTGGTCTGGTACCAAGCGCCAGGGTGGCACGACCAACCGGTCTACTCTGCACCTCCCCAGCCCTGTGCTGGCTGATTATGCAGCGTGGCAGAGACAGTGGAGAGTGCTTGAGGGGAGTGGAGCAGTGCTGGGTTAATCAGCTGGCGTGGGTTCAGGGCACAGCCCACACAGACGCATGGCACAGCAGTAGAGTCAGGTATCAGCAACAGTCTCATTCCTTCCACCGTGTGCCTTTCCCTTTTCTCTAAAATGAATCTCTCTTTTCGCTTTTGCTCTTTTTACTCTTGTTTTACATCCTTTCCTCACAACTTTATCTGTTTTTAATTTACTTCAAAGCAACTTTATACTATATAAAGCAACACTTTATATTGCACTACATAATAATAGTAATCATTTTTATAGTACAAATGCATTTAATTGTAATTTTTTCATGACTTTTTAAAATCCTTTTTTAATCATTAAGGCTGATAATATTTAATTGTGTGTTTTTGCTATTTATTTTTAACACTTTTACAAAGATTTCTAACTAACAAGTAGTAGTAGTAACTGATTGCCTTTGATTGATTGTAGGTCAGTGTTTTAGCTTCACATCTTAAAATGTAAGTTTTGTTGTAATATACCACAGATGAAGAACACTAGCCTGTCAATTCCCTACACTGTCAGCTTACCCTATAGCATTATGAAGAGCAAGCTGCTGCACAGGCTTTTCATGTGTCAGACTGTGTGTGCCTGTTCACGTGTGTGTTGTACTGCAATGTTGAGGTGTTGAAGGTCTCAGTGGCCAACTGCAGAGCTACTTCAGAGGCCCTCTGGGTCTCTTTACTACAGACCCGTCTGTCACAGACAACCACCTGCCTCCTGTGTCTACAGCCCACAAGTGCCTGTGCTCTTCCTCGCTCTGCTTACATCAAAGCAGCTCTGTACTTAGAATGTACAGCGTCTGGAGTCTTGCTGCAGATGTAGCTTGCACACAAGAAGAAAACAACACACATGCATATCAAGGACAAAGCATGTCTTTAACAGCAACATGATTTCCAAAGCAAGCCAAGGAATGATGATAGATAAGGCTAGATAGATAGATAAGACTGGTTCTAATTTAATCGTGTTAGTGGTTAGTTGTTAGCCTAATCTAAGACATTAGTATGGACTTGATCAGATGTTTTTTGTCATATCTTACCATGCGCTGCTGGGCTGACACCAGGCTGTCCCAGTCACTCTCTGATGGTACACTGCTGAGTGGCTGCATTTCATCAGGGGCCTTTCCATGGAGCAGGCTGTGCAGGGGCAGCTGCGGTGTGCCGTGGGCCTCTGCGCTCTCCTCCTTCTCCCAAGACAAGTGCTCCTGACTCATGGCATCATCTCCATCAACCACAGAGGCAAAGGGAGATGTGGCTTGCTTGGAAGACATGACTCTGCTGTGGAAGAAAAAAAGGAAAATAGAAAAAACAATTATACTTTCAGAGAAACACAGTTTCTATGCTCACATTATATCACATATGCTCTAGCTGGATTTACATTATACTGAAAGTGATGCACCTGAGCAGATAATTCTGAATGAACTAAATGCTCCACCTGGGTGTCACCTGTTGCTGAGGTCCCTAATCCTTTGTTTAATGCAGATGGATGACTTGATCTAGGGCTGGAACTGTGCCTGCTTGGGTTCTGGCCCAAACCCCAAGACAGATACTCAGGCAGCAGGTCAGCCAGGGAGTGGGACAAAATCCAGATAAAAATTGAAAAAACGAACAAATACATTTACTCCTAGAAGAGGGCGTAATACGACTTTTGTTTTTTCTCATCCTAAAATATTATTTTTCTGTTTTTGTCTTTACCTTTCGGAATTATTTGGCTTGTCCTTCAAATATTTAATTGCCTGAAATAAGGTCCCATGTACGAGTTTATTCAACTCCGAAGCAATCAGATAAGAAACAAAAGCCAGACTCATCTTCTTTTGTTTCCATGTGCCAAATTAAGAAATTATTCACATTTTGGTGTGACAGTGTTCCCCCAGGCCAACAAATCCTACTTAAGCTGCTTAAAAACCAAAAGCTAACAGTGATGGACTAGATTCACAAATCTGTCACATGCTTTCATGAATATTACAGTGAAGAGTGTACTTGAAATATCAGGTGCAAAGGCAAGTCATGTTAATTCTAATTTCATTATTTTTCTTTCTTTCTTTTTTTTTTAACAACCCATCTATTTTTGGTGCTGAATTTATACAACAAATTCCACTTTTTTCTCACAATTAATGAGGCTTCACTCATGCTGTGTGTTACAATGAATGAAATTATCCACTGTGCCAACAAATCTAATTATGCATTTGGTATTAAATTAAAAAGGGGATAATATGGCCTTCCTACTGATGTGAAGTAGAGAAAAGAAGCTGGAGCATATTTAACTCCTAATCCGCTTTTCCCTGAGCCGTTGTTGTGTTTGTTTTTCTCAACCGCAGGACATTGACCATTAAAACCAGACTGTGACTATTTAGGGCTCAATCTTCTCTGGAGGATGAGTGTATGTTTGTCTGTGTGTGCATGAGAGGGATGAGAAAGAAAAATTGCGGGTGTGAAGTTCGGCGTCTGCGTTTCTATGTGTTAAAATGCTCAGGGTACTTCTTGTAAAGTACATTTCATCACTGATCACCATCTACCCCGTTCTCCTCCTCTATCCACAGGGGTCACTGTGACAACACTTTAGTTCCACCTTTAGCTTGCCGATGGGAAGGGAGTGGGTGGGGGGGCTGCCCAAGGCTGAGGCAGGCTTGTGGTGCGATGGTGTCCTTGCACTTTCTCTTGAGAGCCAGGCACCAGGAGATAGGCAAAGATAAGTTGCATTTAGTAAAGGCCTTTACTAAAGAACAAGGTCTTTGGGTCTAATGGGTCTCGGTCTTTCTCAAGGAAGTCTGTCAAATGAGATGTATTGTCCATGTGCACACACTGGTGAATTGTTTGTGTCTGCGGATGTTCTAGGCAAGATTGTTTACACAGCGAATGGCAGTCCACATAACATACCAATCACATAAAGCAACATTTTAAAAGACAGCGAGAAGGAAAACATTATGAGTGGATGAACACAGACAGATTATAGTAGTTCTGATATGTGTCAGATTTATTACAAGTTCAACCCTTTAAAACATCATTATTCAGAATGTAATGAGTATATTCCACACTCTGTTCGCCTGTCATTTATTCACACAGACCCACAGAGTCACAGATCAGTAGGGACCTAAACAATATTAGCCTAAGTTAATCTCTTGTGTCTCAACAGCTGTTTAAACAAACCCACCAAGTTAGGTAGACAGCAGAGCTGGAGTGTGGACCTGTGGCTGCCTGCCGGCCTGCATGTCTGTCTGCCTGCCTGCATGTCTGTCCGTCTGCCTGCCTGCCTGTCTGCATGTCTGTCTGTCTGTCTTGCGGCCTTTTATCCTCTGTACATAGAAGTGTTGTCGTCTATGTCTTCAGAGGGACTCAGCCCTCAATTTTAATCAGCCATTAACTTGTTTCCTGTAATTATATCAAATAGAAAATGAGCTCAAATTTGTGTACTGTTAATTGAAAATCAAGAGTGAGGGCATGTGTGTAATGGTAAGTAGAGAGGCCAGTAGTAAGGTTAGATTGGTGTGTGTTTGTGTGTGTGTGTGCCTACAACACTAGGCCCACATGGATTGTGATATATTTTTTATTCATGCACCCAAAAAGCCTAAGCCTGAAGCGCAACAAGCACCTTGTCCTCAATGGAGTGTGAGAGTGAAACAAAGCACTGCTTTTGTATTACACAGTAAATCAAGTGGTATTATTTTACCACTAAAATATTCAGTCTCTCAGGCACTTTTACTTTGGTCTCCAGCCATCAGTCAAACTGCTGAGGCGTGAGTGAGAGAAAGGGATAGAGAGAGAGAAAAGAAGAGAGGGAGCAATGGAGACTCCATCCTCCTGTAACATGTGTCTACAGCAATCTTGTTAAAGAATGCAACAGATCTGCGGCAGGCTCCATAACAGTATTTGTCAGCAGGAGTTAATAATTTATTAGCAGTGCTGGGAGGGCTGCGCTCAGGCAGCTAAAGAGTGCGGAGAAAACCCTTCTGCCCCACCCCCCACCTCTGACAAGCCTCATACAATACTGCCTGATATTATTGAAAGGGAAAAGGGGGGAAGTGTGGCAATAATTCTCTGAAAATATCTGAGGGCAACCATACAGTATTTTATTCCTCATATTTGGAGAGTAGATCACACAGTGCTGAGATCTAAAGGGAGTACGTGTGCGATAGATCAGCACAGACACAACAAAAGCATTTGATGAGGCGCAAAATAGAGAGCAGAATTCAGCTAAATGTGGGTACTACCGAAGCATGTAGAATCTGATCATATTTTCTGATTGAATAACACTGTTTACACCCTCGGCCTCCGTGCTTGCAAAGTAAAATCAGCAAAACACAACTATTTGTACAACTACAGTGTATTCTTGAAATAACTTTATTCACATTAATAATTAAATTGGCTTTGCTTAGGGAAAAAGGCCCAACACGTGCTTTTACATACTAAACAGTGCAAACTCTTTACTCTTTACCGTCTCCCTCAAAGACAAAGCCGAAGTCACTTTGAAGACTTGAGGCAGAGATAAGAGAGGGTCAAATAGAAAAGAGACCCGGTCTATATATAGCTGACAATATTGCGCACATTTGAAGGATTAGGACTTAAGTTCTCCAGCCGTGGGCTCATATGGCATGGAATGCTTTGAGTCATGAATTGTTCCCTGAGATAATGTTTCATCATCGTGCAAAACAACCTCTGCTTAATTGGTAAGTATTAGAAGAGTGTTGTGCGCTGCTCATGTTGGTGGTCTTGTGACTGCTGGGCCATGTGTCCTCAGCTATCCCATTTCTTCTTTCATCATAAAAGGGTCTGACTGACTTTCACCCACCATATCTGCTCTGTCACACTATTTACCTTTTATAGACAATAGCGATAAGTAACTCCACATCGTCCCCCCCCCCCCACTGCCCCTCCCATCCCGTGCCCATATGCCCACTTTTCCGTCTGTCTCGCTGCTGATGTCTTGCACCTTCGTTTTTTGATCCTAAGTCCCAACAGGGGGGGATTACGCCCTCTCCCTTTCACGTTACCAGTAGAGGAAGGAGTGAAGTCTAATAAATAATTAATAATGAGATAAAAATACAGACAATGACAAATAAGTGTCTTAGGTTCCTATGTGCACTCTTTAGGTTGATTAAAAGAGATTAAAAATATTTAAAATGTCTTATTTATAACAGTATTTGGCATAAAAAAGAAGTTGTAGTCAGGTACATCTGCCTGCAATAAAGTCTCCTAATAGAGCTAATTAACAAGGGTGAATTGTGTAATAATACATTTAAATCACAGAGATGGAATTTTTTCCTGTAATGAAGAAGAATAAGACAATAGTGTAGGGGCTTCAGACTGCGTGCGTGTGGGCATGTGTGTGTGAAAGAAAAAGGCAGAGAGAGGGAAAAATCATCTGTGTGTTTCCCTTCAGGGGTTCCTCCTGTTCTAACAGGTGTCATGGTAGGGTTCCTCTGGGTTCTTCACCTGCCATAATGAGATATTACTACCTGACAGCTCCCAGCTGGAGGAGCATTGACACGGAATCCACCGTTTAGCACAATTAAATTATCACCCTCCATTGTGATTGTGCCATGCTGTGCAGCAGCCAGGTTTCTGGATACATAATCAACTCATAATACGGGCTGTATACTGCGCACAGTTAGTCTCTTTTTCTCTCTCTTATACACACATTCAGAGTGTGCACACAAATGCATGTTTATGTATTGTGTAGTATAGATTTTTTTTTTCTATTAAAAAGTATTTCAGAAAGAGAGATGGTAAATCTCTTAAACCACATTCAACAGAGTAATTATAGATAATCATATTAAAATATAGTAAATGGTTGGGAAAATACAGATTTTTCAGCTCGGTAACCTGCTGTACAGCAGACTGGAGAGTTGTCTAAATGAATTTGTTTAAATTGTTCCTCCATTATTGTTGACCTTCCCCTGCAAAAAGTCAACTCAATTACAGCGGCACTCCATCCTCACTTCACATTCTCTCCTGATACCTTCTCTATTAGAAACTGCCACAGTTACCACAGCTAAAATCCACACTCAAATGATAGCCACCCAGAGCAAATTAAGCAAGCCACCTGAAGTGCACACTTTACATATTGAGCAGAGCATCGATAATTACTTTGCAGGGTAAATTATTTGCAATAATATGCTGCTAGAGGAACTGCCTTGTATCTCACTTTAAACACTTGTGCAGCTGCCATGACAGCATGGTTGGTGTCCTTGCCCCCACACAAGGCAAAGGCAGATGCAGGTGTGAGAGTGCTTAAGTGTCCCTGTCTGTCTAGTCGGGAAGGGTCGATGAGCACTCACACACTGAATTCCTCCTCCTCCTCCCTACCCTCCTCCTCCTCTGGTCCCCTGTGCCATTGGCCCTTTTCCTGATCCCTGGACACAAGCTCAAGAGCTGGATGGCATAACAGCCTCTCGGTTCCCCAGGACACACACAAGTTCACTCATGCGTATGCTTTCACAAATGAAGGAGGGCCATCCAAAATATTCACCACTGGCCTTTACTCTGGACTTGCATCATAGCAGAAATGATCCCCTCCAGAAGGAGAACAGTGGATGTTATGAGTCAACCACTTAGGGAAATGTACACACTAGAAGACAGGAGCAGTAGCAAGACAAGAACTTCAGCAGACTCCTTCATCAGCCAGAAAAGAAAAACATGTTTTTCCCCCCACCTTTCTTTAGCAGTATTTTTTTCTGGGCCTGCTGGGGGAAGCACTTCCCATTGAGCTTTCTGTTGCTGCTGCTACACTTAAGTAAGCCTCACAGCAAGTCAAGTCATCAACCAACACAACCCTATTTGCTGAGCAACAGTGGAGCTTTGTGGCTTGCCTCATAGTTGACAGTAAGTTATGAGCCCTTTGTGAGCAGGAGAAGGAAAACAGAGATTGGAATTTGGCAGGAGCATAATAATACAGAATTCTTCTGTTCATGGAACCTGAAATTTTCATGGAAACAATTGAGCATTGTTGAAGGAAAGAAAAGCAATGGTGACAGATGAAATATAGAGAGGGGCCCCCCCTTTTTGTAAAACATTAAACAAAGCGCTATTCAGGCCAGGTCCATGCTGTCATTTATAAAGATAAGTTCTTTGGTGTGCTGGAGAGTGCACTTCAACAAATCTGGTGTAGCATCCCTCACTGTTTGTCAGAGGAGTGAGAGGAAGAACTGGCCAGGAAGTTCCAAACAAAAGTGAAGAGACACATCCCAAGTCAAAACCAAAGAAACACAATAGGTTTATGGGGAGTGCAGACATCTCAAAAAAAGGAGGACAAGTTTAAAAGGAGAAAGCAACCACAGTCTTAGTTTTTGAGCCAAATAATCAAGGACAACCAGGAGCAGTAACAACATTACTGTGAATGTTGTATGAAATTAGGGGCATTATTGTGCTGCATGGCAGGGAAACTGAGGCCCTCGGTCATTACATGAGGTCATTGTTGGCACCTTCAGTGCCTGACTGAAACAAACTAGGGTTGGTACAACTGCCTTTGGTTTGTACATCTGGAATGTCAACAGACAGTTGCCCACTTGGTCAGACTCTATCCCTATTCCTTTCTTGTTTTTTCCCTCCATAATGTAGACTGCTTCACAAGTCCTGGTCACCAAATTAGCAACTTGGCAATTTCTACACTAAAGAAAAGCAGTTTTGTTCTCTTTCTTTTCTCATCTCATAAATGGATTTCTGTAGCCTGTTGGAAGAAGTGAGGAAATTACCTTTAACACTGTTGTAATTAAGCAGCTCGATTCTTATCCTGGGAATGGGAGGACAACAGCTCATTAGCTACAGTTAGACCCACCTCTAATTCTTTAGCCCCCCCCCCCCCCCCCCCCCCCACCTCCCACTCTACTATTCTTTTTTTTCCTCCCTCTTTTCCTGAATAAATTAGTGGCATTCATTGAAAACTCTCTCACAAGGGAAAGCAATGTGTCTCCCTTTACGGACAGGACTTCTTTTCCCTCTTTGTCTTTGGGCCCTTATGTTTTTTAAGGACTGTGAGAAGAAGGGCAGGGATGGAACCGGGTAGTGTGTAGAGAGTAGCCACGTTTCATGTGACACGTCAATTGGAAAATCAAAACAGGGGTAGTTCATTTGCTCCACCCAGATGAGGCCATCTAGCTGAGCCATGATGAATAGGGGTCAGGCAAGCCACACCTCGAAGATTTATGATTAAGGCTTATTATGTTGGGAAACTGACATTGATTGCTGATTTAAACCACTGAAACCAATTAATTTGCCAGTGCTGAATAGAAAGCATGGTCAACAGTGTGTGTCATTCTGACAGGTTGGACGGGAAGAAGCCGAGCAAAAGTGAAGGACTAAATGAATGGCTGGCACCCAGCTCTGTTTGGAGGTGGTTAAAAGTTACCACGTGTGATTGACAGCTGATACAGAAAAAAAGAGGGAGACTGAAGAAAAAATGAGATCTGAGGAGCAAAACCCGAAACCCCGGCCACTGATCTGAGTAATTGCCCCAAAATTTGGTTCACAGAAGACATGTACAAGCTGCTGTTTTAGCAATGCTAAAATGGTTTCATTCATGGGGCGGCACTGAGAAAACCTGAGTAAATGAATGTGAAACATAGCCCTAACAAAATCAGAGAGCTGACAGACATGGTGGAACAGAAAAATGTGCTGTATTTCCACTCCGGGGAAGCAGACACTGTAGTGGATTAGACGCTGACTGAAACACAAAATGCCCCAGTCTGCTGCTAACATGTGTCTGACCGCTCATATTGTGCTTCATCTCTTCTTTGCTCAAAGATGCAGGAGCCACAAGCAATATGTCGACCACAGTCTATTACCAGAGTGATTTTTGTGCTGTGTTCACAACAAATGGCACATTACACTTGGTTGTATGTTATTTTTCTCTGTGGTTGTAGAGGGCAGCGTGTGTTTACTAATACCTTTTCCTCTGCCTTAGCTTCTCCTTAATTCTTTTGCTGGCTTGCTTAGAAGACACATGCATCATGACAGGGTTCCAAAATGAAATCATTAACTAAATTGCTTTCTTAAAAAGCCACAAGTGTGCGGCAGGATTTGCGAGTGTGTGTGTGTGTTTGGCTGTGGGCCATGTGCCTCTGGTTCCCAGGCAGCCTCTGCCCCGGCTCTGTTGTGGTTCCCTGCCACCACACTCATTATGCTCAGCCTCAGCACAGCACGGTGCAGGACTGCAGCTCGCCTCGCCTCACTCACTGGGCTAGTAGGAAATAATCTGGTAATCTCAAACTACTCCTCCATTTCAACTGGGGCCCCATCCACACAAAGAGAGCCTTTGTCCCAAAACATATATGACGACTTTTTGGATCTTAATCAGGAAATCAATCAAAAATACATTAAGCAAATATGGTTTTATATTTGATGTTAAATCGTTCAAGGATTTTCAACAGTGTCTTTCTCCTGGGGAAACAAGAACAACTTCTGCTGTGACTTTTGGCAACAAAGGCAACAAAAGTCTGTGTCTGATATCTACGACAATAAATCTTAAGTGCAATATAAAAATAAACACATACAGTAAGCACACAAACACACCCGGGACTCAGATAAATGCACACATTCATATTATGTAAGAAAATCTTTCTGGAAACTTTATCAACTTGTCTGAGATAGACTTCAATAAACAAAGCAGCCTGAATAGAAGGCAAATAGACAGTGAAGGACAGACAAATATTTGATAAGAGGATAGGGACTGTGGCTGAGCTGCATCACACACACACACACACACACCCACACACACACACACACCCACCTAACCCTCAACCCTGCCTGGTCTATCTGCTTGCCCACTGAGCTAAAGGTAGCAGATGTGTCTTTCACAGCCTGTGGAGTGTGTAACCAATCTGCAAACAATAGCTGAAACTTGACAAAGGTCATTGCATTTGCAACACACTCTTTATAGTAAGGGGCAGTTGGTGGCCTATTTGCCATTATTTTTTGTTCACTTTGCAGACGAAGGTATTTGACATTGATGGGAAGCACAGTCCAAAAGTTGTGTCTGAGCTGAATAGTCAGCTACACTGATGAGTTGAACTTCAGTGTAATCTCTTCTAATAAAGTTTGAGCCACCTTTATGATATCCTGATAATAACCTAATAATATGCACAGGAACAGGTACTATAAAATGCCGCAGTGTTAATTTAAACAGTGAAAAAAGATCTAGCACCAGGCTGCTTTAATGTCTGCCACTGTCAACACAAGCTAAGGGGTACAAAAAAGGAGTGTCTACATTTCACAAAGAAGTTCAGGGATGTTTTTTTTATTAAAAGACAATTTATCTGAAAATATTTCTTTAATCCTAAGAGAATATCACAAACATGTCGCTGTGAATAAAACCAAATGTAGCAAATGCCTAAATTAACAAAGTGGAAAAGGTTGTCACTCTTGACTCCACACTTACCAAGAAGAAGTGGTGTCAGGTGTGAGCAGCCAAGGAGAACTGGTACCATCATTAACAGGGAAAAAAGCCAAGAAACTAAGAGGGCCACTTCACATGCAAACAGAAGTTCAATGTGTTACATATCCAAAAGACACAGAGACCATAGTGCAGGGGTGGCCAATACGTCGTGAAAGGGGTGCAGGTTGATCACGTACCATTCAGAAAATCTTTTAATGTTCGTCTACACACAGATACACCCAGATGTCCCACTCTCTACTGATCGCTTGCGCCATTACATATTTGTGTATGTATGTAGTAGCATGAAAAGGGTCTGTATCCTGTTCATATATATCCTATAATGGAAATCAGTAATATATACACTAATGTTTTTAGTTTGTTGTGTTTTTTTATTAGAGTAGGTAGATCATTTTGTCTTGGTCATCGTAAAAAGTAGCTGGTGAGCCAAAAAAGCGTGGGCACCCCTGCCATGGTGTCGTCATCATCATATGTCAAATGCTAAAAAGATGGTTACGACCAATCAGGATTTAATTTGCTTTTCTGACCTTTAACTTTAACGTCTGATAATAACTGACATTAATGCATGAAATGGTGTTTGGAGAAGCAGTTTGTACTTGTTTGCATGTCTGAATACTGGCGAGCCTGTTGTGCAGTACAGTCTGTAAACCCTCCTCCCTGGTGTCAGCAGGGCAGCCTCCCAGCATTAGGCGTATCAGGCATATCCGCTATAAATGGCAGCTACATCAAGCACAGGCTAAAAATACCGGAGCCGCTTTCTCCCCTTTCTATGTATTCTCAATTGTGTGTGAAACTTTAGCTGAGAAATGCTGTAAGACTAGCTTTATGTGGAAAAAATGCGTATTTCTTTTGGACCTGTTCAAGAACAAGTTACAAATCCCCAGGATTTTGACAGCAAAATGCAAAAAATTATAGCATGAGAGACTTTTTTTTCTCTTTGCTTGCAAGCCAGGGTTTAAGAAAGCTCTCTAAAAGCTATCAAAAGTTTAAACATTTCCCACATCCCCCTCCTGTGGGTGTGCCTGTAAAGTGCTTCACTCCCCTTTCTTAAAAAGCTCTAAGGGATTGCATCATGGGACAGCGTGTGAGACGATGGTAGCAACATACTGTAACATGGGGGAAATACCTCATTTTGGTTGATTCATAAACACCTTTTGCACTGACTGGCTGGATGCTCAGGCTGTGCTGTGCTGGTTTGTAATGGTAGAGCTGGCTGTACCCAGAGCCAAGTCACTGTTTTAGGGGCACATAAACACACACGCACACACAGATTGTAGAGTGGCTCTGTTTTAATTGAGTCTCAGCCTTTGTGGTGTCTGTTATCTCAGACTAATAGCATACATTGGCCCGCTCTCATTATCAGAGTGGGTCTTTATCAGAGACCCTTGTTTGATACAGTTAGAGTTGATGCATTATGAACCACACACCAAGAGTCAGCAGTGATCTGCATATTCAATAACTTCCGTAATTATATGCGCAATTCATCAGATGGGATGTGATTGCAGGGGAAGTGGAATAGAGTGGAATAAAGAGGAGCAGAGAGGTCTGATTCCTGGAGGACTAAAGTCTAATCACAAAACTAACATGATAATTGAAATCTAAATTGAAAGGCTTAGCTCTCGGGGAGAGTATGTCAGACATGGAGTGCAGAGGCGCTAGTAAGAATAAAACAGTGCAGACAGGCAGGAAAAATTGGATTGAAACTATAATACACACTAATAACAATACATGTGGAAAAAATAGGGGTGCTTTACACTGATCATTAAAACAACCTCCAAAAAATGTTTCTCTGATCCATTTAAGAGCTAAAATATGAAATGAAATTTAAAGAGCTTTTCAGGTTTTAGGTCGCCTAAAAAAAAATCATTATTGACTCTTTAAACCTGTTTCTATCACTGATAGCGTTTGTTGGTTTAACTTACTATTACTGTAACATGGAGGGGAAGCATTAACTCTTACCTGCTATTAGTATGAATTTATACAAATCAATCCAAGTGATCTAGTGTATTTTGAAACAAAATGATTACTTATTTTCAGTGCACTGGCATCTGTGGAATGGTAACACGTGTGCCTAAATTGAACAAGTCAAAGTGCTTAACATTGAAGTGTTTACTTCTCAAAGAAAATATCTGCTACATTCTTAAAGCTTGGAGGAATGTATGCATATATGTAGTTCAGTAATTGCTCAGTATCACACACTGTCATCGTCATCCCTCTTTTCTTAAGGAGTCTGTGGCCTTTAAATTCCTGTGTTCAAGAAGTGACTGAAAAGGGACACGTTCTGCATTGCATTAGACAGAATAGTCCTTAGGTTACACAAGTGTGAGTGATCTGACCTTTTTACCTGATGCAAAGAACAATCACTTAACTATTTATTCCTTTCACATAAGAGTATTATCTAATTTTTTCCCCAAATCTGTGGACTTATCCTGTAAAAAATGTATTTTCAGATGAATCTCTTTTTGGCAGAAACTGAAACAAAGCTGTCCTCCATTTCACCCCACATGCTGCACTGTCTTCCCCTTCACTGCTCTTGTTTTACTTGTTGTGAATGTAACCCAGAGGAGGAAGTGAGGAAAAGAGACAGTGCTGAAAAGTCCTCTGTCCCATCTTCACCCCGCCCACCCCCACCCCCACCCCGCCGTCCGTCCAGACCACAGGATTCATATTCATCCCTCAATAACGTTTAATTAGTAATGCCAAATTCATTAACCTGCACCGCTGTTACGCTAACCTCAGCCATAAATTGGCTTAATGTGAGCAGACATATTGCAGCTGTAATAAGGGACATAAAACTGAAAGAGAAACACAGAGCGTTCCTTCCATAGTCATGGATCATTGTAACTCAGCAGTGTTTTAGAGGAGCGTTCCTTTTTTTTAAAAGTGTAGCAGCTCTTTAGCAGCTTTTAACTATACACCCATCAAACACACAAGTAATGAAACTTATTTAATATTATGGAAAATATTATGAAAGCCATTACTCATAACCAGCAGCAGTTTCATCACCATGTCTCACCTCAAGATTTCTTAAGGCTGTAACGACAATATTGACGGCTGTAATATTTCGAGGTATTTATGTGGAAATTTAAAATCCAACACATGTCGGTTATGCAGCGGTTAATGAAAATCCTGAGTGAATTACCTAAATATTAAGGCCTGTCAATATTTGTGTGAGTTCCTGTTGTTTACACGAGTCAGGAGAGATACACAATGATATCTGTGAACGAGATGCAAGAAACAATTTTAACAGCCCCTGAGAACCTCTGCAGTCTAATTGGTCCAACTCTAATTGGCCGTTTTGTTTGTGTTTATTCAATCAGTGGTGAAGACGTGTATATTTTGGCTGTGTGTCAGGTCAGCCCTTATTAGTAGCATTTTGTGAAAATCTCATTTTCTTTTCACAAACGTTAAAAAAAACAGAGATTAAGTTTTTGTTTCTCAAGCAGACGTGCGGATTCAGGAAACAAATGGCCATTGTAAAAACCACAGACAACCTTCACTGTCCTAGGATTACACATTGACCTTTCTGCTCCTCTATCCCCCAGTGATCTCGCCTAACAACTCGCACCAAAGAGCCTATTAGACCTGGATCCCACTTTGTTGTTAAAAAGGGTCTTGTCCTTTCAGAACACTCACTTCCTTGCTTGCTGTTTTTCAAGCATAGGTGGTGAAGGAACACAAGTTCATTGTTCCCTCGCAGATGGAAGTTAGAGTTACCAGGGTAACAGCTCTAATCCTTCTTTTTCACCATTTCTTTCATATTAACAGCCTATCGAGTGCTACCTTTTAAGTCACAGGCAGGAGCGCTCACTCACTTTGAATTAGCTATGATTCTGTTTTCCAGGAGACAGCATGATGAGCTAATCGAAATTTACGAAATAATGACGTACTGCGAGCAGCTACTTCTTTCTCCTGAGGCCTGCTCCAAGAATAACAATAATGAGGCCATTATCGAGGATTGCACTTTAAAACGCTGCCCTGCCACCAAAACAGAGGACATAATTGTTCTGGTGTTTTCCGTACAATCAACAACCCATTGTGGATGACTTGAGAACTAAAGGAGCAAAGAATGGGTGCCATAATGATTGGTCTGTGCTGCCATGAAGATCCTGTACAAAGTGTCCACTGAGGAAGGAGCTCGATAGACTACTGATTTGCTTGGGTTGTGGATGGAAGACAACTGTCTGGCTTTGTAGAAAAATGTCCTCTCTGCTTTTTGTGTCTCTCTTTGCCGCTCAAACAACCCGCAGGCCACATTAGAGAAGACCCATTCATATGGTGAAAAGCTCAGAGTCACACAGCCTCATGTGAAGGGGCCACGTAGTTGGTGGAGAGAATGGCCATTTATATAACCTCCATCTATTTGAGACAAATATAATTGATCTCTAATAGAAGATAATAAAAAGGTGTGACTATAAACAATAATGTGTTTATGCTTCACCGGTTTTAGTTCACCGATCACGTCAACCAAGCTTGAATTACTGTTGAAGTTTAGCCGTATGCAAATTAAAATATCCCTGAAAGTTGAGGCTGGAACTAAAATATTTTATCAAAAAGTTGTAAACTTGCTGTGAGTGAGCTCTGTGGGGTTGTACAAACACGGTGCTGCACCTATTAGCTGTGCTCTATTGTAAAGAGAGTAAGAGAGACAGAGCTTGAGGGCAGAAGGAATGCTAAGTGGGCCCCTTAGCCTAGTCAACCTTCAGTGGGTTTCATTTATCTTCATCTTGTTAGACTAAATTAATTAACAATCTCAATGTTACACACTTTCTCCTTTCATTACATCAAATAATGGCAGAAATGTAGGGGGAGGTCCTGCCCACTGGGAGCAGAAAGAGACTTGAAGGCATCTCTCTCTCTCTCTCTCTCTCTCTACCTCTCTTTCTTTGCGTATCCCTCGCTCTCTCTCTCTCTCTGTGTGTTCACATGTCGGTAGTCTTCCTTCCCCTTTTTCTCTCAGACTCTTATTTTCCCAGTCTCTATGACTACACAAACAAAAAAACCTATTAAATGTCTTTCATAAACACATAAAAAATTGATCTATTTTCTCTTCAGCTCTTCACAATAAGGTAAGCATGAATAATAGTTTGCACACTAAAGACTCTGAGTACATTGTATACTGTACTTTGGAAAACTTTTGCTTTAGAATTTTAAACAGTCTTTTTTAAAAAAAAACAGATACAATACAAAAGCTTTGAGTTGTGCGTAAAATAAGTTTAGACGTGAGTTTGATGTATTTTTCATGACGGCTGTGTATCAGGTATGAAACAGTGTTTGTCAAAAATGAAAGTGGATACTTTTACAGCTATTAAAATTCTCTCTGTATGTCTGACTCAAAACAAAACTCCTGACTCATTACGTTCATGAAAGGCCCATCTGGGGTGCTAACCGTAACAGCATAAAAAGTCAATAACAATGCTGATATGAAATGAGTGCGTTCCTCTGACCGAATTCTGCTGCTTTAGAAGAGATACTGAGATTCTTCGGCGAAGGAATGTCTTAACTGCCACATCCATCCGCCCCTGTTTCTATCCTTTCCTCCCCTTTTACACCCCTACCCCTCACCCCCACCCCACTGCCCACTCCAGGACACAAGTCTTATCAAAGCAAAAGGGCTAACCCTAAAGCAAAGCCTGCCTTTAATCTTGGCCTGATTGTTGAGGCCTCCAATCTGCAGCCAGTGTGCGTGATATCTTTCTGCTGCTGCTTCTCCTTTAATTAAAACAGACATTGACAGAAGGATGTGGATTAGCAGTGCAATAATGTGTTTACTTAGAATAATCACAGTGTTTTCTCAAAGCCATGAGAACAAAAGCAAATTGTTGAGAAGCAGCCAAGGTCAAAGGTCATTTTATTTCCTCCTCTCTGTTCTTTTGCTACATGTGGGATGTAGAAATATCACAGTGAGATATGTTCCTGCCAGCACCCTTCACTATCCAACCCTAATCCTGCAGCACACAGGATACAGTTCATTTTTAGTGCAGATAGTTATCCACCAAACTGGTTTCGACAGGTGGTGAGAGTTAAACGCTGTCATCCACTTTGTAGTGTAAGTCTAAAAAAGCGGAAATGAGCAATGGCAGTGCGCTTTCAAAAATTTAACATGCTGTATATGCCTGAATAACTCCTGTCAAACTGTAGCACGTATACCACACCAAATAAATTGGTGCCATACCCTGAAAGATAAAACAAATACTGTACATATTTACATCCCAGATTTAACAAACCGTAATAAATATATACTAAAAAGGCATTTATATGAAAGAATAAATGTTCACGGTCAGATAAAAAATTTAAAAATATAATTCATACAGTAAGACTCTGCAGGATTGACTTTATTACTGGTATTGTTCCTGATATTTCATTCAGAAGCTTATAAATGTTGAAGTCTATTGAATTCTACAGATAAATTAAATTAATTTAAAGAATTAAATGAAAGAATTTCCAATTGAATTCCTGAAGGACATTTGACTAGTGAGAGTAATGGTATCAAATTGTCCTTTCTTTTTAAAATGCCCCCAACAGTTCTGAGAGAAAAAAAATGCTGTTAATTTAATCAAATAAGTGACCTTTTGAAAAAGAAATCAAAGAGGATTCATTAGCTTTAGTAAAGTTTGGCTGACAGCAGCTTTGAAAGGCAGATGCTGCTGCTGTGGCTTTTAATGAGCCAACCCTAATTAGGGAGCAACACTGGAGCCTAGAGAAGGTGGTTGACTAGGAAAGGAGCCAATGGTAAATAAGCTCTCTTATTTACTTCCTCTGTGTGTAATGACAGCACAAATTTTTAATTAGAATCACAGGAAGGGTAAAGACAAAAATGTAAATCTTTATGTTAGGCTGAATACAAACACAAAACACAACAGGGGGGGGAAAGCATCACAAGACCTATATGACAGCATCTGCCCCCCACCCATACAACCCCAACTAGCCCTGATTAGGGTGGATAGTAAGGGAAGGCATGAGGAGGGTGGTCAGACACAAACATGCAGTCTAAAGACATATACAGCCTGACCTGCAGGTTCTTAAAGCCGTGAAATGGAGAGGAAAGGGGGGAAAAATAGGACAGCTCATGTGCATATCTCCCTTAGGCTGTTGATGTGTGCTTTCAGTCTGACTCACATTGAGCATGCTACACTACACGAACACAACCATAACACACAGCTCGGGTAAATATGTCATAATCCAATGTTTGACAGTGTTCAAATATACAGATACATGCGCACACACAAACATGTGCACGCACACGTGGGACAAAGTCTAAAGCTAACAGTGTGTCAGAGAATTTAACCCCTTTTTAGCCCAACTACACCACCCCTGCCCGACCTATGAACCTGAATGGCAACAACGGAAATGAAACTAACCTCAGTAAAAAGCTGCTACGAAGAAAGCCCTCCATGTCAGCGTGTGGGGTTTCTGGCAGGAGAAATCACAGAGAACCATTTTCACTTTGAAACAAGCAATAATCAAGAAAGAAGAACAAGGAGGAAGGAGGGAGAAAGAAGGAGGAAATGAAGGAAAGAAAAACACACAGATTATACATCTTCCTCTTATATAAGATCATATGTCTTTAATTAAAGCAAAAATATGACTAGGAACCCATCCTAACTTTTTATGAACTGACATCATTAATTATACCTCTTTCCATGGAGGGAGTGGATTTGCATACAACATCGGTTTGCACTGAGAGCCTGATGATATGTTTGCATCAAATAAACTGCTGCCTGCTGATCTCTATACAGTCCATTTCCACCACTGTGTGCGGATATATGCATGTACATCCAACAACTGTAACCACAGATCTCAGAGCAGCGCCAGTCTGTTCGGAGTAGCCAACGGTGGTCCAGCTGCAGCCCATGTGTGGCGAGGGTGCTGCGGCTTCTGGAAGCTCAGCCGCAAGGGACCCAAGCTGGGACTCAGAGCGCCAATGAGGCAAAAGGATGTGGTCATGATGTCATCACTTGCAGGGGTCGTTCAGAAGCCTTAGCCACAAAATACTGGAGACACATGGCTAAAATTGACTTACAACAGGTTTCCATTAGCATATGTTATTGGTCTGTATAATATGCACTTTTATTGTGTTAAGATTGGCTGAAAGTTGATTAGGACTTCCACGCGCTTTGTTTAAAGTGGTAAAAGCGAGCACCAGTTTCAAGGAACAGATTTGTCAGTGGAAATTTTATCAGTGGTTGAAATTTAAATGTCTCTCAGATCTCACAAGGAGCCTTACAAACATGTTCAGCCTCTGAAATATGGCAGGGGTATCTTGCAAAAATATTTTCAGCATTATACCAAAGCATCATGCTTCAACGTTTCATCTCTCCACTGTCTTTTTATTCAATTTCATAACTTTAAAATTCACGAGCTGCATAAAGTCCAGATACCAAAATTCCTGCTGTGAAAATCACTACTTTTTAACGGGAGTGGAAAGAAAAATACTCTTGTCTTGAACTTCTGCTGTTACAGCACTCCCTCGTCATCAGAAATAACACAAAATGCAAAAGCAAATGACATCTCAGCCCTTAAACACCTTAAGTTTTAGTGACATGGGTGTAATTTGGCATTTTCTCCCCCTTGCTCTTTTGGCTTGCGAGACAAAGCCTCTGAGAGAATGGAAAGAATGAGCTGGGCCCAAGGACACTGTGCCTTTCAGTCTGGCCAGCACTTAGCGAGGCAGTGGATCCACAAGGCCCAGAGGGCTCAGCTGAGACTTTTCTCACAATAAGGTGTCTGGGGAGGCGGGAGTGGCATAGCCAGGGGCACTGCAGCTCTGCTCTTTTCTCCACTCAGCTGGGCCCAGCGCACATAATACCATCACCACACCACAGCACACCAAGCCAGTGACAACGTGAGAAAACAACCGTCAAACAGTGCAGAGCAGATCAAGCGTGTCTCCTCACTTCTCTGAGTGCAAAAAGCACACATACTCCACTGCATGTACACACAAACTTGACAATTATCAGCACAAATATGAATTCACTTTCAAATCACAACAAAATAACTCTGATATACATCTTCATCATATCATCAAACATATATCTGCATGTGTGTTCATGCATTCACTGCCACCTGAATCCTAAAATAGTAAAGCAGAAGAAGAGAAAATGAAAAAAAAAATTAGACTGTGCTCAGTTTCTATCTTTATCTTTGGTTGTATTCCATAACCTTTGTTGTTTCACTCTGTGTGCTTGTGTTTCCTCAGCTGTGCCTGCTGTCCACAGTCCCATTGTGGTCAGAAACAACTGAACTTAGTCTGTGGCAGCAAAGGTGCGGTTTGGAGAGCAAATGACCAAACTAAGGAAAAAGTGACTGAGCCACATTGTCTTGTGCTCCTCTCTACACACAAAAAACAAGAATGTCTTTAAATTGCCGTTAAGCCGCATCTCAAGGGCAGGCTTTTTGGTGAGGCAGAAGCAAGGAGGATAGACATCAGTAAGTTGGCCTGGACCAGTCTGAGCAGCACGGCAGCCCTTTCGAAGAATGAGCCTCTGCCAAAAGCTGCCTCTGCCTAACCAAGTCTCCCACCATCTGCAACAAATGTGCTCTATTAAAGCAGTACCATATGGACAACAAGCTAGCTATTAACACGGCTTCAGCACATCCCCTTAACCTAGCCCAGATTTCAAACTTCCAGTCAAATTGACTGCTGATTTAATGCACCGCCAGCAGCCATGTGGGTCTTGGCACGAGACGGCACTCTCAGCCTTCAGTCATTAACAGGCTCACATAGTGCGCAACGCACAGCAAGGCACAGAAGTCAGCTACACACATACTAGCAGTAACTACATCCCAAGCTACTTGGTACATCCCTTTAATTAACCCAAAATATCCAAAGAGGAGGACACAGAGAACGAGAGCCACCTCTTTAAGACAAGTAAACCCGGGCTCCAAACACTCTATTGTACTGAGTGGAAACAAGCTTATGGAGAGCATCTACCCACAAAGCTGCTTCAGTGGCAGCCTAACTGGTGGCTTATGTCTCAGTTGTTCCACGGCGATGGAGAGTGCATTTGCTCCCTCTGCATGGATCCAAAATGGCAGTGATTAACCCTGCAGGGTGGAGGGTGGAGGGGGCGTACTTTAATCCCTGTGGACCAGGCGGCCATGTTGACGCCTCTCCTTTCTCTGAGTCACAGGGCGACCCACCCTCCGCTCACAAAGCCATGCTCTCTTCTCTACGATCATGACGCCACGGCTATGAGCCCTCTGTTCTATGACCCAGAGACAACACACACACATACACACACACACACACCAAATCAATTACAGTTCTGTGGTTTTAACCCGACTCCAGAGTTCAGTAAATTTTGTTTATTTTTTCTTCTTCTGTCTGAGCTGCTTAGATACTGTACATAATTAGAGTGGAAACACATTTCTTCTCTCTGAATACTGAATGTATACAGTGCATTGGACTTGGCAAAACTAGTTTGAAAACATCATTTATTTTGATAGTTTGGATCAGCAACAGCTGAAAGGCAGTTTCTAAAATAAAGTTTTTAAACCCTAACCATCATGAGATCATTGTTCCACGGCATCTCTGTTAGTAGTGTCCCTATGCAAATTGGAGTGATAAGCTAAAGACTGCTTGATGACAGTCTAATTAAATAAGCCTTTCGGTGCTCTCGGTGGAGCAGTGTGATGTGTGAAAAGGTACTGTTGGTTTCAGAGGAGGGAGATCCATGGAAGGAAAAGAAAACCTGTCCAAATAATCCCAACAGCTCAGCTTCACGCCAACTCAACACCCAGTCCCCTCAATATGCTGATACCTGGTCCAACACATGTCCATACACACACACACTGTGCGCTATACACATAGTATGGTGCACTGGAATGCACACACACACACACCTTACGTGCCTCCTTTACTAATGGCAATAGTGTCCCAGTGCCCCCCTCCCCTCATCCCTCCCCTCCCCCAGACATCTACGCGGCACACACATGGACGCTTGCATGTACATGCAGACACACACATCTCAGTCAGAGCTGCCAGATGAGTAGTGAATTAATTTGTGTGAGCCACTCCAACATTAGGAAGGTGTGTTGAAAGGTGTCTGCTCATGTTTCAAATTAAACGCGCTGCTGGTCAGCATTAGCACCTCGCCACCCGTCGGCAACTGACACTTAGGGGGCTGTGGTGGGGGGTGTGGGGTGTGGGAGGAAGGAGGGGAGACCATCCGCCGTTCACACTGGAATAATTAGAACATGTCAGGAAGAATTAATTTCCTCATTTTTCAAAAGGATACACAGAAATTACCATGTTATTATATGACAGGGTCCCTGGGAGGATTGGATTAAATTTGATTTCTTGCGCAGCCCACACAACAAATTAAAGTCATAAATAAGATGGAAAGAAACGGGGCACAGAGCATATGTTTATGGCAATGAGTGAAGCCAAGGGAGCAGAAACAACTATCTTCATTTCATTTTATTTAAATCAGGCCGACACCGTGTGTCTGAATGACAGCAGTTGCTAATGGGTCGAGATTAGAGGCTCCTTGATATTAACACAGAGATCCAACAACTTCAGCTAAAGAGCAATGGGATGTAAAGTGTTGATGCTATAGATGAGGCTATTCTGCAAAGCTATTGCTTCATATATACAACACACACACACAACAGAACATTCTGAAGTTACTTTGTCAAATGATGTCTGACGACATGCAAACTTTAGGAGTTGCAGTGGCATTTTTTTGCCTGT
Source organism: Parambassis ranga (assembly GCF_900634625.1). NCBI lineage: Eukaryota > Metazoa > Chordata > Actinopteri > Ambassidae > Parambassis > Parambassis ranga. The sequence goes on along the minus strand of NC_041024.1, from coordinate 11,132,349 downwards.
TCAAGTCAGACAGTCCTTATTATTTTAAAGGCAATAAACACACATTTTCAGTTAGTCTTCCCCAGATTGAAAGAACACCTCACAAAGCTTTCAAAAGCACAATAAAATTAGATATTACATTTTAAATGTAATCCATCCCTCTATAAAAGAGCATTATTCGGCTGACCCGGTCTAACACAATATTTGACACTCACATCTCCCGCCTCGGGTCTCAGATTAGACTTGTTAGCTTACTATAACGATTTAACACTGGCTTGCCTGGGAAGAGTTTTTCAGCTCTTTCAAATGGGGCTGTCATTAGAGCTTAGCACTCCCCTGGGCACCACAAACTTTAAATAATTTGCGAATCAATTAACTGGCTACTCTCAACGCAACAGGGATTTCACACTCCGAGGTCGTGGTGCATTATCAGTTGGAGACGATTCATGGCTTTTTGGGAGAAAAGTTCATGGTTGAAACCGTTAATTCATTTTACCGGACTTTTAGTTATGCATTACTTTCCACAGCTGGGGTAGCAAGAAGATTAATGGCATGTTCTTTGGTCCTGTTTTCTGACGTGTATATTCACTAGGGTGAAACTCCGTCCTACAGCACAGGGGAACATACTTTGAGAAGCAGGACGGCAGCCAAATCCATATACTAGTTTTTTATTCTTCTCACAGTTCACATTCAAACCAGACAACAATTAAATTGTCAATGCATATTTTAGTTGAAACATTTCAAATGAGGTCATTCGTGATTAATACAGAGTGCAAGCTATTAATTGAATGTGGAGTTTAGGGAGATAAATAAAGTTCAGGCAGCTTTTACACATTCTTGCCAGGTAGTGACACGTGCAACAATTAGTATTCCAAATTCACTCAGGGATCCTCTGAAGTAATTTAGTCTGATGAAATTAAAATCTTTGTTAGGCAGTCTTTGTCAAGCCATCTCTCTTCGGCATTTTGACCATAATCATTGCAGGGTCAGTGGACTGAAGAGGCTCATTTAATAAATAATGATGATGAGAATAACCATTCAAAGGTTATTCATTTTCATTTTATGGTGAAGTGCTGTTTATATAATTTTGGACAAAATGGTAACCCACATCCTCCCCTCCAGTCGAAGCATCAATAGTGGGCTCATAAGCTGTGAGACTGTGCGGCTGTGGTTTATTAGATAAATGGCACGAATCAACAAAGAGTGCACACGACCTATTCAGATGGTCTAACGTACCCTCAGGTGTTTCCAAATGAGGTTGCATCAGTTTAATTAAACATGTTATAGAAGCAAAACAAGATTACTTCCTCTAATTTTTTTGTGATTAATTAAAACTGGAGGTTAAAGGATCCAGATTTTAGAGGACCAATGTGTCAAAAGAGCTTGTTGAAACTGCTGGTACTAGAGCTTAATGTTGCATTTGCCTCATAATAAATAGGTTCTGGACATAACACCGACATAATCATTAAGACGCTTTATTATGAAAAACTTTAGGGGTCAATTTATCTGTACCAGTTGGCATTTGGTGTTGTTGGCAACCTGCACACATAGGATTATTCATTGTCCTGTTAGGTTTTCGCAGCATCAACATTTTCAGACTTCTTCACTGGCTCAAGATGTTGTTTTGTTTCTCACAGACAGGCAACTTTTTACAGACAGACTGCTGCAACCAATACAGAAACATTTAGACCTTATGATTTGTAGTACACTAGAAGGTACACGGAAAAAAAAATGAAGCAGACTAGAGATATGAAAAATTAGAATCTACTATACAGTATTCTGAAGTGAGACCAAGTCTGTTGTTATCCACATCTCTCATTGTTACTGCACGGTTATAACTAGTGCTATTTATGTTTACAGTATCATGTAGAGTGTGATCAGACTGAGCTCAACATGCAGCAGCAGAGGTGGGATGATGATGGCAGGCAGGTGCATGTTTGTCTGAGCAGAAAACGCTGCGGGATGTGAAATGCCACGATTAAACAATGGTAAATGGCCATGAACTTTGAATTCAGGGAGGCATTTTCGAGCTGTTATTGAAGAGCTTCCCAGTCACATTAATATGATTCCCATGATATCGATAGCTCCAACTGACATTTGGAAGAAAAAGAATAATAACTTAGTTCCTCACCTTTATTTGTTTAATAGGATACATTTTTATTAGAAAACTGGCACTTGTAGCAGCTGTGCGAAGACTTTTAAAGTGATATTATACCGATGCAGAGAGAACCCGGGTATTCATTTTTAAGCAAAATGCCATATTTAATACAAACTGTCTCACTATATTGCTTTGAAAAAAATTCACGGAACTGATGTTTTGGAGCAGAGGTGGCTCTTAGACTTTAGACCAGGTGAAACAACACCGTGATGTATTCTCTTGATTGCATTCGTTATTTATTATTATCTAATTTTATTCTTAAATGTTGTTACATCAACTCCAGTTACACAGTTACAATCACAAAAGTTAAAATCTCTCAGCATATATGCAGAGTTGTGAAGCTTCAACATAAAGGTTGACTTAAAATAATAAGCACTTGACATCATGATTTGATCTTAAAATCACAACATCCACTAGAGAAAATGGAAAAAAATAGCAAATGTGGAAAAGAAAACATCACAATGCTGAGGGAGAAGCAAGAAAAATAAGTTTGAGGGTCAAATGTTTAAAAGGTCTGTCAGTAACTTTGTGCCAATGTAACTGTCTAATTGTGCATACATTGTGTGCCTATCCAATTGTCCACCTCATTTAATGCAGGTGTTCAGTGTGGGTGAAAGACAGCAGGGGTGTATGAGACATGCGTCAAAGACAGAAACAGCTGAAGAGGCAAATTGATACTTACAAAAACTGAAAGACTCAATCCCCAGCTTTCAGCAATCACTGGTTGGTTGGTTTTGAATTCATGTAAATAACCTGGAACGTAAGCACAAATAAGATAGAAGGAGTCTATTTAAGCGTGTCCTTGTATGAAACATCATTTTTAATTACTTTTAATGAATTAAAAGATTTGACACATAAAGCAATCGTCTAAGATATAGACATGGAACAGTTAAAGAGTTAGAGAATTGGAACCATATTGACTGTTGGCTGAGGGTCAGACTCTCCACAGCTGAGTTGAAACAGCTTTGTTAGTGTCTGACCTCCAGTCCTTACAGCTGTCACCAATGGGAATCCGTCCTAGACAATGTTTAAAATCCACTTCTCTGCTACTTCATTAATCTGTCTTCCAGTCGGCGCGCTCCTATAATAAACAGTTTTCATAGAAGCCGATTGTTTTATTTAATTTTGCTCCCTTTCATCAGGCACTGCCTGCTAATGATTTATTTAAGGGCCATACTCTGCTAGTTTCAGCATGTCTGTGGAAATGCTGCAACCTAAGAGCCGTGTTAAAGAGCACACACAGACTAATACAGCACAAGTTCACAGTTCTAAGCACCATCTGTGCCAAACATAAGTGCACCAGGAGTGAAGCATAATGACAAAATAAAGAAAAGCAATTCACTGATCTACTGTGGAGATGAAAAAGCACTAAACTCATTCATGTTCATTTCCTCATATTATCTTGTTTTTCACAATAAGCCAAGATCTCATTACCATCTGATTTATACAGTTTATTAGTCTGCTTCAACACTACCAATTAAACAAGGACAAGGTTTTTTTTCTTTCTCTTTTTTTCTTTCATTCTTTTTTTTCTTTTTCCACGCTTAATTGAACTGTCACTAATTTGCACTACAGCACCTCAGTCTTTTATTGCCGAGGCCAATAAGGCACCAACAAGACTGGATGTACGGAGCACTGTTACTTTGTTGCAGAGTCTGCTGCGTGGGAGACTGAAGGGCAGAACGAAAAAGAAACAGATAAAAAGTATCAGACAGGTTTGAATGTGGTAGCCTTGAGGCTGGAAATGACAATGGGAGACCCAGGTGACCCCCCCCCTTCTCCCCCTCTCAGTTGAATAGAAAGCTGTTACATGGTACCATTATGACAAAATATATTTTTTCCTCAGTGAAAGATCCTTTTTCATATTGACGATACGTTATTAAATAAAGTTTAATCATTGGGACACAGCAGGAATTCAGTTAAAAAGGGAGAGCAAATGTTATTTTTTTGTCACGGTGGAAGCAATATACTGGTGTAGCTGCATGAATGGCACCTCTCAGTTTAAAAGTTTACCGTTACCTCTTAAATACAACTACAGTGTTCCACTGTTCTGAACTATGCTCCAGCTGCACCCACCCACTCCTGGATTCACACGCACACGTACGATTAACTGATATTAGTAGCCATTCAGTCTACACACCAACAATCCCTGCCTGCCGGATAAACTACATATTACATGGATGGTAATTCAATACACTCTTTGTCTTCGCCAAACATCTGACTATAGGCTGAATTCCTGTTGTGTCTAAATAAACGAGAGCTCTTATAATTACAGAGACTGGATATTAACGAACCTTTGAATTCATAATTTGATGTTAATTGAGAACAATGAGGTAAATAATACATGGGGAGATGTATTCCTTATTCATTGCTTATTTAAGTTAATTATTTGTGTGAGCGGAGAGGGAAAAAAAACAACAAAACAATTGCAAATAATTGCAAATAACGAGCCAATCCAAATGATATTATAATGAAGCAAGTGCCATAATCCCTGTGGTGTAATAAGAGTCAGTGTCGACTGGCCTATTGTAGCAGCGTGTTGCAGCTCTTTTCCTGCTGTGAATTACACCTAGATCACATTACACATGCACTCTCCATTCCCAATTACAAGATCAGAGACTTATTACACCCAATTCCAGTCAATGCTAAATTCTAATTATTAGTTTCATTAAATTGTCAACACACAAAACCAATGTATTTTTTTTCTTTTACATCGTCACAAATGAACGGTCAATGTCAGACACAAAGACAGAGAAGGCTTAACTCTCATGTACAAAAATCTGGAACAGGCTGATGCAACTAACATCAAAGGAGAGCTCACAGCCACCTGTGGCATTTCTGTCAAAGAGTGGCCTTTTCTCTAGCTTTGGCTCATCATAGCAACTGCACACACACACGCACACACACAAAATAAATATGCAAACATGTAACATATGCTAAATGGAAGCTTTCATATACAGTGCAATCCAAAAAAGATGCACACACACACACATCCATAGAGCTGTAATGAAACAAAACTGGAATCCAGAACTAGACACCACTCCACTTGCACTAAAACTAAGCAGAAACTTTCTTGTATATCTTTATATTACACATCAGGCGCATGTGCCTGCTGGATTTCTCATTTGAGCATGAACCTCTTGTACGGCGCACGAAGGAAAGCAGTTTTACTACCCCAGCTCACAGAGATTCACTTTCAAATCAACTGAACCTTCAAATTCCAGACATGTGTTTATGTACGGTGTGGGCTACGCTTGATTTAATTTTCCCTGTCCATAACAGAGAGCTGTGTTTTTCAGCCATCATGTGACAGTGGCTCAGCATCACCACATACAGCACTGAGGAGTTTATACTGCTTTATATCTGTCGTGACCAAATTCAGATTTATTTATGTACTTGACTTAAAAACCTGTCCTGTACGTACTGTATGCATCTACTGCATGCATACATGCACACTGTATGTATCTTCCTCTAACTGTGTGTGTGTGCATGGATATGCATGAGCAAGCCAAAACTTGTGCTTCAACTTCTGTTTGGAATTTATCCAGATCTGCAGCATGTTAAAAAAAACGTCCTCTCAATCCTCCATTCCAAATCCTCACTCTCCCCTGCGTCCAAACACACTAAAGTAGGAATTCTGCAGAGTTAGTTATTTTGACAATAGAGGTAATCTATGCCATCAGCAGGCTGCTCCCTACCTGGATGCAGTGTGGTTATCTCTGCAGAAGCAGCAGCCACACAGTCAGTCGGGCTTGGGGGTGGGTGGGGGGGAGTTTGGGATGCAATGAGGTGGGGCTATAACAGAGGTCCCTGAGGAAATAGGGAAATAGGAGGAAGAGGAAGGGGGAGCATTGGAGGCAAAGTGCAGAACATTCTGGCACAGAAATGTCTGATAGAGTAATTGAACACATGTGATTGTCTGTTAAATATCCAGTTCCATAAAGTCAATTTGCTCTGTAGTAGCATCATCTGTGAAATTTGAAACGACAGCTTTCGTGCAATGAGTAATCACCATAGCCGGGAATGAGAGGACATTACTTGTCAGGAAGCAGCTAGAGTTCAGGTAGGCTGTGGAAATGTGTTTACTTTCTGCTCCACACTTTGGATCAAAAGTCCAGAAGTGTCTTGTCAGTAAGATAAGCTGTACTTCCACAAGAGATCCAGCGTATCATTGAGTTATTTGGTGTTGGAAACATGGTCAGTGACGTGCAAACAGCTGTTTCATGCACCGACACACCCTTAACTGTCAACCTTTACAAATGTCTCTTTTCTTTTCATCTTCGCCCTCTGTGCCTCTCGGGCTGCGTTCTTCTGCGCCTGACACCGAAGCAGACGAGACGCTCACAAAATGTCTAGCACCAGGTTGTTAAGAAGGGCCGCCAGAGTGTCAGTTAAAATATCTTTGTTGCAACTCAAACTGTGACCGGTATTTTGAGGGTGCTGAAAGTGTAATAATGTCAAAAAACAAGCAGCTATTCTTTTCTGAGTGTGTTACATACAATACAGTGCGGGGACTGAACCAGGCTTTCATGTGCAGCTTGGCAAATACATTAACTGTCATTTCCTCTGTGACAAATAACAAGAATAAAATACTATTTGCTGAGCGACTGGCCGGGTAAAGGGAGAGAACGACCAGCAAACTGAATGTTTTCCTCCATGGTGGACGCCATTCAGTCCCCAATGCTTCTAACAGGCGAGCGTGCAACCTATCAATTCTCTTTGATTTCCTCTCACATATATTTTTTTTTACTCCAAAGACTGTAAAGACACACAATAGGCTTGTTTTCTGCACACCAATGAGGCCTCTTTTCTTAACTTATATACTCAGATATTTTCTTTTCCTTTTTTCATCCTTTGTCTCTTTCTTATTCTGGGCTGGCTTTGTATTTTCTGTGTAATGTTGGGGGGCAGGGGCATGAAAACAAGTCTCTCCCTCTCTCCCAGGTAATGTGTTTATTTTCCTGGACCCATCTTCTAGTTTACTGCGTGGTGGCGTTTCTCCCCTCTTATCGCCTGGCCCTCGCGGGGCACTTTAGCCCCTCAAATCCTGTTCACCACATACTGGTTTTAGAATCTGTGAAATGAGTGCTAGAGAAGCGTGGCCACAATGTCTGCCTGTGTTGCTACTGGACTCAAATGGGCTTGGTGCTTTTTTTGTCCAGGGAGATGCATAAATGGAAGTTTTTAACACCTCAAAGGAGGCTGGGCCTTTGTGGAGCCACACTAGAGAAGCCTGCCAGTCTCCTGAGGAGGCAGACACACTGAGTGCTGCAGGACAAAGAGCTAGAGGAGCAGAATCAGCAGGGGCATCACTCTGCTTTGGGCACCAGCCACACACACACACATATATGGCTGCACTTACATACAGCATACACACGAACATCTGCATGCACACTAAGGTTACAAAGAACAAAATATGTTCCAACAACAGCTGCCTGGAAGCATTATAACAAAACAGATAGTGTAAAATATATCATAACAGTTGTATTATAGCTAAAATCTGATTCATTAAATTCATCTCACACCTGGTTACAGGTAGAAAATCGAAACAGCCTGCAGGAATAACCAAATAAGATGAATATAAACACTGTATTTCCAGCAGTTACAATGCATTGCTAACTGTAAATAGATTCATATGTGATTGTACAAACATATTCAATACAAATATATAACCACCACACATCCATTTCCTACTTATTGATTTCAGCTCCACTGTTTGAAAATAATTTCCTCATTTCCATCCCAATTTTCCTTATTGAAATTCTTTTTTTTTTATTCACGAGTACAGCCCAACAGCTGGCATTTACAATCAGTCTTTATGCTGTTTAGATGTCTACAATAAGCATTTAGATGCAAATATCTCTGCCTTGTACAAAGGACTTGCAACTTCTGTCAGAAGCAACATAATCAACCTGCAATTGTCTCCTGGCTCCAAGTGGTTTCCAGTGACAAGGCCTAAGCCGTAAGCATCTGTATTCAAATGATTCCCTATTTCAGGCACAGTTTAGTGTGGATATTTCCAACAGTACTGCACTGAAAATCAATCACATGGTGAATTAAACCAGAAAGGAAACAACTGATCCATAAATGATCAGGTTACAACGAGGCATTGGTGTCCACAAATTATTCAGTGTTTTCCTTGTTCGAGTAGAAGCTGGGACGCCTCTTTTTTATGGTCTTTTCCACCTGTGACTTGTGCTACTGTCACTTTTTTTTTCTGCAAAAACCAGTTTAAGTTGACAGATAATTATTTTTAGTGGCAAGATCAGTACAACCCTGGCAGACAAGTGAGATGCAGGAAACCTAAGAAGAAAATCGTACAAAAAAAGTCCATGTTGGAAAATTACTCCATCTTATATTTATGTAAAACAACACATGCTGCAATATAACAGCATTTCACAACATAGACTGAAATAATAAAGAAGCAGTCTTTCTTTTTTTTAGTGGAAGCAAATAACAAAAAAAGGAGGAGATGCACAGATTCCAAAAAATCTAAACAAAGCCTCTAAGTGGCCTCTGTGTAAACCTGACAGTGATGGACAGCTGCACTTCACTATGGCTCCATTGCCCCTGTACAGCCATCTTAACAATTTACATTATAACCTCTTTAACTTTTATAACCTTTTTGCTTCTTTTATTTACAATTGCAGAGGTCATTTGTCTTTTCTTTTTTTTTATGAAACCCACAATTAATCGCAGCGTTTGCAAATGCAAATGAGCCCATTCAGGGGGAGGGAAAATGATCAGTTTGAGAATATTTCTGCCTTCTTAATCTTCTAAAGAGGGAAATGATTTAAAAGGAGGACACAAATCTCCAGTGACATGGCAGGAACTGTAGGGCACTTGCCTCTCTCCCTCGCTTTCCGTTCTCCCTTTTCTCATCTCACTCACGTCTCCCTCTGCCCTTCCACCCCACCCACCCATCACCATTTCTTTCTCCTCCTAATTTACCTCTCCCCCCCACACCCTCCCTCCCCCTTGTTGCCCTGTAGGGGTAGAAGGGCCAGGAGTCAGAGACAAGGAGCTGAGGGCAGGGCTGTACTTGGCTTGTCCCCTCAGAGGAAACAAATGTAGTGTTTTAACCACTGATCACTGGTATAATTGAGTTTAACACTCCTTTTCTGGATTAAAAAAGGGCCTTTGAAATGAAAGGTCAAATTACCTCTACAGTCAGGCAATAAATAAGTCAAACAAGGTAAGAGGTTCCTGCCAGCATATGTTAGTGGCAAATCTAATTAGCGGAAAAACAGGATGCTCTTCCATTCCATACTGTATGGGAAAAAAGACAGTGAGAGTCTCAATTGTACGACAAAGGAACAGAAATACATTATTTGTAAAGAACATATGTTCTAATAGTTAAAGAAATACAGACTAATGTCACAAGATTAGATATCCACAGCATTACACTGGGAAAGTCTGGGTAATATTTTTGGCCCTTCACACTTTAAATGCTTCATTTTTCCCATTATGTAAGATATCCTATAGTTCCATTGTCCATTGACTGTGGCACAAAGAAAGGAAGGGCATAAAGTAAGGTTGCAGTCTGGACTGAAAGCACAGAAGGTGGCCAAGCAAGGCACAGAGCAAGAGAATGAGAGAGGGAGAGAGAAAGAGGGAGAGAGGGAGACAACACTACACCCAACTAGCTACAATGTGGCCTTTGTGACATAAACCACTCCACACAGCAGATTGTGGAAAATAATCCAAAATTTACTGGTTTGCATATCCAGCAATAACAACTGACATCACAACCTGTACCATATATTCCATGTTTCTGGACACATTTCACATTTAGTGGAGAATCAGGGGGGTAAGAACAACATTGTCAAGCAGTTATTATGTTCCCACCATGTCCTGGGAGCCCATTACAGCATGGCACAAGCAACGGTAAAACTGAGAAACCCTGCAAGCTGACTCTACAGGCAGAGGGTTGGGGAGCACTTACAGGCTCACAGTACTGCACGCTGCTAACTGGTGGAGATAAATGCAGTTCAAACAAACACTTTGCACCTACAGATTAGGTGTGTTTAAATTCTACTATAAGGTTTATGTTTTCTGTTCAAGTATGTAGTTGGCTTCTGTGCATTGCTGCTAGTGTAAAAATGCAAAAGAGAGCAGGAACAACTCTTATAAGCAGCTGTCCAGATAGTATTAATCTGAGTCTGGTGTTAAAAGCACAACAGGTGGATCGAATGAAAAATGTTTTCCTTTCACTTGTGAACACATGCTTCCCATTATTCTATAAGAAAAGCTGACGTTGCTCCAAACAAAAGAAAAGACGGCCCTCAATGGCCACTACTGCTCACCACAAACTACTTTTCAAGTATATCTTCCATTACATATGAGTATACATGTTGAAGCTGAGTATACTTTCAACATTCCAGTGGGGGGGGGGGGGGGGTAATGAAAATGTAAATAGATTAAATTGCGTGTTCAAATATGGAATAAGTCCTGGAAGGTAAGTATAATTTATGTAATAATAGAAAAATGCTTTTCAGATTTTTTTCTTCTTCTGTAATGCACTCAGTTGCTATTGAATTTGCCAAGCAGACTTTTAAATAACACTTTCTGACCAGTTCCCACAACCCTTAGAAATGTGAGTTAAATATATACTGAATAAAATATAATAACAAATAAATGTGCTGAAATCTGTGACTTCCATCCATCTAACAAAAAGCCCACAGCTGTACAATTTCAATATTTCAATTCAACAAAAAAAATCTAAAAAAAAAAAAAATCCAAAGAACAGCCATGGGCACTGCGTGTGTGTGTGTGTGTGTTGAATGTGTGTGCATACCAGCTCTCCACAACAGCCCCCAAACGTGGTTTTGGGCAGAGTGCGGCCTAACAGTAAAATGTTGAAATTGGAAAAAATATTACCCTTCTTTCTCTTGAATAGCTGAGAGATAAGCACCCTTTAGCAATGAAGCCAGTGGAGTTTAAGCTTATTATGAATACCTCTCAGAGCGCAGAAGCATGTACTGTAGAAATCAAAGGGAGTAATAGGCAGGTAAGCCAGTGTCATTTTAAGGAGGAAGTCAGTTGTGAAATTGTAAAATCGCGAGGCCCTGCTGACAATCTCCTGCCCTCAGAACACTCCCATAAATGATTTCTAATGGCTGTGGCTATCAGATATCTGAAAAAGTTAGAAGTTTGTGAGGCGAAAAGAAAAGAAAATCCAATGCTAATCTCTCCATTGATGGAGACTAATAATAATACCACCATTTATCTCTTTGATTAAACAGAGCATACTCTGAAGTTCACAAGAATGTGTGATTCTTTGCAAGTGCCCTAAGCTTCCCAAAGTAGACCCGGCTCTGCAGAACATTCCTCATGGTTTCATGTTCAATTGGCTGTGAAAGTCCTCTCTGACGTGCTGCACTGAAACCGTAAAAAACACCTAACCTTCACAGTGTTTGGAATACAAGAGCTGCTCATCAAAAAAAAAATCTAAATTCTTACATTCATCCTATTAACATCAGCTGAAGGGTTGCACATAGTAGTTTTTGCATTCTGTTCCTAATAGCTTAAGTGGTAATGTTCCCCCACTGAGATGATATCATAACACGGCTGCTCCGAGGCAGCCCGGACTCTGTAGTGTCTCTACAAAGGCACACACGTGAAAACACCCACAGGCTACTGTGCTTTTCTTCTCTGAATATTCATCCATGTTTCCACATCATCTGCAGGTCTCCTAATCATAGTCACTTCCCCTTTAATCACAGGGCTCTAATTAGGTCCTAATAAACCATTTTGCCATCCTCTTGGAGCGCCTCTGTGTCACTCACACATCAAACCATGAAATACGATATTAAGGGGCTGTCAACCTCAAAGGAAATGCTCCTCCAGCAGCAGTAATACAGATACTGCAGGCACACCCTCTTACACTAATTGAAATTATTGAAAGCTCTGCTTACATGTGACACTTGGCCATGTCTGAAACCATGGCCTGAAGTATGGCAGTCAAAAGCGCCCTGGTTGTGCCAACGCTGAGGCTCTACTGGTTTCTCTGATGTCGGATAATTGTTTAAACCTGAGTGGATATGGCACAGGGCCTCATGCTGCGTATTCTGCCAAGAAAAGGAAAAAAAAACATGTTCTCACTAGCACTTTCCTCCTCTGTTTCTTCTATTCTAATTCAGTCCAGCATGGGCTTCAAGGAAAGCCTCAATGATTCCATGTTCATCTTGGAGAACCAGTTGGGGACGATGATCACTGACCACAAGTTGATAATGATGACTGTTTAATTAGAAGCCTTTCTTTGGCCTGGCCATAACCCAAGCTCCTCCACCCTGCAGATGGTAACCAATAAATTTAGCTTTGCTGAGGATGAGGAGGAACATTGTACGTCCCAGCGTACCCTCAACCCCACCCCTAACCAAGGGCACAAAGCCTTTCTCCTCACTGACACAAGAAATCTGTCTTTATAGTATGTGTTGGTATATGGTCCAAATTTCTACTGATTATTTTCATTCTATTTTTGAGAGCCTTTTCTGTTTCTGATCAACATATCATTGTCATTTTTCCTCTTGCAAGAAAAGCATGATTACTTTTTCTATGGTTGTGTTTCGGCAACTGAAAGTAATTGGATAGAGTTGGGAAAACACTGTGGTCATGGTGAGTGCATTTGGGTTAGGTTGGGAACCTAAAACACTTTGTTATGGTTGGGAAGAATAGGGTGAGCATGGTAAATGTTAAAAAAAAGGATCTAAAGCTCAGTCACCACCATAGACGTCATATGCTTGTCCATCCTCCCTGACCTCCTTCAGCAGTTTAGCTGCAGTTAAAAAAATTATGCAAATACGTTTTGACAGTGAATATAAATTGTTATTGTAAATGACTGCAAGAAGGTTTGTAAGCATCTTTACTTGTTGCAGCACAGTGTCATTCTTTGGAAATGTTTTGTAGCCGCCTCTAGTGTCTCCTCATCCAACTCCTGTCAATCACCCTCCTTTTATACAAGTCTCCTCTCAGAGGTTTCTACACTGGTAATGCCTGGCAGAAATGCCTCTCTGTGTTGTGTGTGTGTATATATATTATATGTGGGCGGGTGGCGTGTGCCAGAGTGGCTATCCCTTCAGATTGTCAAAGAGGCTCATGGGAAATTTGTTATATGGTCCAAACCACAGCCTTTCTCTATCATTTCAGCAGATTTCTCTTTTTTAGTCCCATTCAAGAAAGAGATTATCACAGGCGGTACTTTTTTTTCTCAGGCTCTGGAGTTTTTTGTTTGTTTTTTTTTGTTTTTTTAGCTTGCTTATAAATGTGCAGCTGAGGCTATCAGAGATTTTCAGTGTTTCCATGGCCTCCAATGGTTGTTCTTAAAGTGTGATTGTTATTGGCCAAAACCGCCTAAGAATAAACAGATCACTACTTAAATTTGGTTTGAGTTGAAGGTTCATATTTTCCACAAGTTTCTCTGTTATGGTTATATAATGGTTAAAGTAGGCAGAGTGATGGATACAGTTACTCCAGCCATTTGGCAACAAATGAAAGCTGCTCATCGAGTGCTACTTCTAAGTACAATAAATATCTTCAACCACCTTAAAAATACAAAACTCTACTTTCTAAAAGAAACGGCAATTGTGGGTCAGGACAAAAAAATCTATTTGATAGACTGAAGAAGACTGAGTTTGATGTACTTACTCAACATCAGAGGGATGTGAGGCAACATGAACATTTACATCATTATTTGTGCTGAATCCTTAGTTGTGTAATGTCTCAGAAAAAAATCTGCTCTTCGCTCATCTTTTCACCAACAGGCCCCAAACACCCTCCTCCCTTTACTTACACAGTGAGCAGTGAGAGAGAGAGACAGAGCGAGAGAGAATAACAAAGACAGAGAGAGAGAGAGAGAGAAAGAGAGGAGAAAGCTTGTGGTCGAGTCTGCTGAAGCCATTTTCTCATAATGCACATTAAGAGCAAAGCCTTGTAACACATCCAAGTTAGTGTATAAAGAAATTATTCAAAGAGCAAACAAAAGACCTGGGCAAGAACAGATGCTATGGTTAACTTCATCAGAACTTTAGCCACAAGACCCTTTCCGTCTACTCCCTCTGTCTCTTTGATTTATTTTTGGCATTGTGCATTAGCATTTTCCACAGGAAAAACTGTTGTGAATCTGATTTCTGGCCTGATGCATCCTTTCTTTTCCGTGACTTTCTGGCCTGTTTTAGATGTCACAGTAGCTGCTCCATGATGCAAGTGGTCTATCAGTATTTGTTTCCATCCAACAGCGCTAACACATGCTATCTGGAGAGCTTAAAAGTAGGCAGTAGCAAAGACAACGTGTGCTGAGGTGAGATGTCTCAGTTCAGTTTTAAATTCATGTGATTATGCATTGTAGATTAACAGGTCAATCAAACAATCTGCTGTTTGTATCATGGATCAAGGTTCCACATGGTCAGAAAGACAGCACAGAGTGTACACACACACACACACACTATGTATGAGCACATGTGCAAATTTATGCATAAAAACTAATCTGATTTAAAAACAGTCAAGTGCCAACAAAGCAGCTCCCAGCATCCTTAAAGCTGGACCATGGAGTAATGAAACCAGATTGGCTGGCTTAGTCATGACTCCGGAGCATATTTTACATCTCATGTCAGATCAGGCTGGCAGATGCCAAGACGGCTGTTAACCTCCACCAATTGGATAATGTCTAATTGTTCAGCTTTAACAGACCGTGGAGACCTGTGTAGCTACTAATACTGCCTTCTAAAATCTCTGTTATCACAGTCGGTAAATGATTTGAACCTTGTGACTCATGCTCATGCTCTAAATGTTAAAGCAATTCATGATTTTTTTCTTGCCTGCACTAGGCTTATTTATAACAAATAAGAAATTCAAATGTGCCGCATGCCATAATTGCGCTTCTTCTCCCTTATTAGAGGTTTTTAGGGCATTCTTTCACATTATATTTACATGAGTGTCACAGCTGCCCATGCTGGCACTCAAGTTATAATTTTATGGAGTCCTTTAACGCTTCCTCCAAGGCAGCCGCTCACCCATGGGATGGCCTGATCCAAGCACAATTGGGGTGGAGGAGGAGGAGGGGAAGGAGGAAGAGGAGGGTGGCTGTCACACAAGGAAAGAGCGTGTTGTGACGCTTTTGTGTGTAAGCAGCGCATAAGCCCACATTACACTAATCTCTTTTCCCTTGTTCACTCACAAGACACAATCTCAGGTCTTCAGAGCTTCTCCAATTCTAGCAGGACAGAAATCCCTGGAGGCGAGAGATCACAGCTTCTTCTTCTTTTTGATTCGTCTCAGAGTTCAGAAGCAAGGTCACTCATGCACACATATGACGACCGTATATCTAATGTATCTGTCTATAGAATGCTGATAAGCATTTTTTTCTATTAGAGTTTAGGATTAGTGTGACTTAATCCAATAAAAAATATTACAGATTAATATTAATTAACACACACGACTCTCAAATTGTAGGTAACAAAATGGTTGCCATAAAAGCAAAGAAAACTAGCTTTTTTTTTTCTTTCTTTTTGCTTTGAATTCTGTGGCCAAATATCTGCAAAGGGAACATGGGGGCGACACGAGTGTTTGTTTAAAATTCAGCTTCAACCACCTGCACTCTTTTCACACGACCTGATAGTTCTCAGCCTTGGGTTATATGCTTTGTGTGTGTGTGTTTGTGTGTGTGTGTGTGTGAGAGAGAGAGAGAGAGAGAGAGAACATGTGTGTGTGTGTGCAGAGACTCCAAAATCCACCACATTTTAATTACTGCCCGGCTGCACTGTGTGCTTCTTTGATATGGTAATAGAGGCAACCATCTTCACAGAGCCACTGTACAAATCTTCATCTGATTCATAAAAAACAATGAGCCCGACTAATTCCTCCACCTGATTACTGTCCCAGACCTGTGTCACAGACATGCGGCCACTAACGCCCTTCCAATTAATTCTACATATTAATGTGTGATTTAAAAAAAAAAACTCAACAGAGGCCACTTACCATAGCCTGGACTGTTGCATTTTGAAGTCAAAGTTAATTATGCACAACTATGCTATGGACTGAAAGAAAATGTCCAATTATTTTGAGAAAAACTTCATTCGGTGGGAGAGTGAATGATACAGATCAAAATGAGCCACTTAGGTTACTTGTGCAATTATACAGCTCCTGTGATGATACATATATTTAGATTTTTTTTTTCATCTGTAATCCTTTAATGTCAGCAATACTGTTCACTTAGAGCAGCCAGAGGGAGATCTAATAGAGCAGGAAAAAAAACTGCCGCTGCTCTTGTTGATGTTCAGTAAGTGTTGGCGAACATAGGTGCTGTTTCATTCCGCATAAAAAAAAACATGTAATCAAGTTGAATCTTTGACATTAAAGGAACCTGCGTTCAGCAAAAAAAAGATATATTTAAAGAAAATCAGCATCCAGGGCTTTATGAAATCAAAATGTTGAAGCGCCTGATGCTTTTCACACTGTCTTCCCGCTGTCTGTCTGCTCACAGCTTTTCAAACGGTGACTTTATGTCCCCACTGTCTGCTCTGCCTGTCTGACTCAGCTGACCCCTCATTTCATCAGTATGTCTCCTCTATAGGATGTCACTAACATAAGCCATGATGAATGTGCTGACATTAATTAGTGACTTGTTACCAACTTGTCAAAAACTTCTTGTCTGAGGGAAGGAATTACCAAAAAAAATGGCTATGGCATATCCCCATCAGTTTTGATCATTGTTGAAATATTCTACAAGCAAATTAGATAACACTTAGAAAGACAGATGTCACAACATGTGCTGCCACATTTATTATCTCCTGCAGTCCTCCAACCTTCTGCTGCCCCCCTCCTCTACCTTTACCAGGCCTGCTGTTGTTTACCTCTTCTCATCTTGTTTACCATCAAGCCTCAGCCACAAAGAGAAGAAGACTAGTACCTGTGTACCCCTCAGCCGCCCCCGACTGTCCACATCCCTGCCTCGTCTTGTCACTTGCAAACAAAATAGCTGTCTTTCTGCCAACCACAATGTATGTGGAAGGAACACACAGAGTGTAAGGTCTCAGTTATGCAGTCAAAACTGATGTTTGGTCGCGAGAAGACGAGAGGGGTGGCTTTTTGGATTTTGACGTTTCAAATCAAAATCAACAGTAGTGTTTTTCTGTGTCAGGAGTGAAGACATTTTCACACAAAAAATCTGAGGCGGAAAGCAGCACTCATGCGTGCCAATGCATAAAGGAGCTCTTTTTCTCATGCACACATATACACACACCCCAAGCCCCTCTCACACACACACACACTAGAATAATAAAACAATTACAGATTTAGAAGAATTTAAAATATCAAGGACTGGAACGACAAGTGCAGCCACACCACGATGCTCATTTTGTATAAAAAATAATCACCACATTATTACGACCACTCTATCTGCATATGACGACAGAAATGTGTCAGTATTGGAATGTTTTTCCCCTTCTCCGCACATGAAATCAGCTTATCATGAGTGGTTGTAATATCATTAAAGAATTCATTCTGGCAGGGGAATACACTCCGGGTAAAACTGTTAACAGAAGAGCAGAGGCCGTAAAACGAAACCAACACACACCAGCACTTTAATTTGCATCACTGCGTGGTTTAAACATACAGCGGATTTCTCTTTGGCAGTGGAATAAAATCACACTTAATAATGACAAATGTCACCACAGATACAGCCTTTTTTCTTTAGTTTTCTTTTCTTTTTTCCTTGCTTTTGGTGCCACATTTACAATTAAATTCCAAATGCACAGACTGTATTAAACGAATGTAATGATTACACATATGAATATATATTCAAACAGATTCTTTCTGCATCTCTTTCCACTCTTCTCTCTCGCCCCTCCTCTCTGTCTATCCTGCTTTTTCTTTGATCCCACTAATTGCTGGCACATGAGCTTTAAGCAAATCCTACCTGTAGATGATGAGGACAGTGAAAAGTAGGACTGCAGGTAAAGTCACACTATGGTGTTTAGTCCTAACAAAATTTAAGATCAGACTCATTCCCTACATACCCCCCTTTTCAATTAAAAACAAATAGCTTCTAATGTATGATAATGAGGGGGGAAAAGTCTCAGATGCTTTTGCAAGAGAAGAGACATTGGACTTGGACAGAGTGCAGGATTTGTTTAGACAAGTGAGCCAGGTTTGCCCCCCCCCCTTCATGACAAAATGAAAGTCCTAAAAATCTTTGAACTTACTGGCACATCAGCGTCAGCGACTCTTATATCTTATGCTGAGTCCAGGTGGGAAATGCTGCCTTATTTCTCAGTCTTGCAAAAAAAAACTCAAGTCACCCCGAGATCCACCCGCAGATAAGTCCTTAAAAATACAGAAAATGTGCATGTGACATGTGATCAATAGGATATCATTACCTTGCAGTTTGTTTTACACACACATAAAATTGTCAGTTTTTGAATCGGCTGCAATCACTACGAAAGAAATGCGCAATATCTGCCCTGCACAATATTAATAAAAATGCAAAAACAATCAGAAGAGAATCACACTGACAAGATTAGTTACACTTCACGTTTCTCCGATTATTAATCGTAACAATTGCAGAGAAGTGTATAGAGGGATAAGGTGGTTAATTAAGATGCCGGTAGTTCACGTGTGCAACAAAAAAATGAGTGTAAAATGTTCAATAAAAGCCAAGCGCGGCTGGCATCAAAGGGCTGAAATGCCGCTTTTCACTCTTTCCTCTCTCTCTCTCTCTCTCTCTCTCTCTCGCTCTCTCTCTTTTAGTGAGCGACACGCTGAGCTGCACAAGCCGTCAGAGTCAAACTCTTATAGAGACAGAGCCGAGTGTCCCTGTATAGCAATCAGGACAATGTGCTGAATGGGCAGTCTAATTATAAATGTGCCATTTAGACTTGCGTTTGGTCTCCAGGACCGCCTTACCTTATGAGGAAACCTGCGTTTAACACAGGCAACAGTTAAGACTTCCAAACTAAAAACGCAAAAAAAACAAAACTTCCCTTCCACACGGCAGCAGCAGCCGGTGAGGATTCTGAAGCTTCTTTCTGTTGGTTGACTTTTTTTTTAATGGAACAGGCTGTAAATAATTATAGTCTCATTAATTAGCCACAGGTGTGTTAATTGTGTGGTCAAAAACCGCACATGTGTATTAAATAAAAGAAAGTGTGCTGCTGGGTCTGACGCTGCTGTCACTGCTCATTCTCCTCCTGTTAGAATGTTATTTTAACTCCCGCACCAGTTTTAGGGCTCTGCTGCTTTTTTTTTGTTGCACACAGGGAGTGTGTCTAATTTTGGAAAACATCTTAAAATGAGGCTCCGCGCTACACACGCACATATCATCCTCTGATAATTCCCTACATTTATCATAAAGTTGAAAAATTATTGTTGAAGTTTGTGTTACATTAATATTTCTTTACAGACATAAAATTAAATGTTTTCTTTATATTCATATTGAGCGTAGCTTATATTATGCTGTAAAAATATCTGAGTGATAATTTTAGTTTGTGTAAAAAGCCTGATTATTAATATTTTTTCTTAAGTGTTCTTAAAGAGCACTTTTCACCAGAGGACTTGTGTCTGTTCAGTCCGGGAGCGCCGAGCTTCAGAGCTTTCGTCTTAAATGGAAAACTGTCTGTTCGAGTACATGTTCTCTAAATGGACAAGCCTTGCGATTGTTGAATTTAATTTATGGCTGATGCATTCTTTAGAGGTCAATTCCCCTGACCCCCCCGAGAAAGTTAAGGAAGAGCAAATTCCCAGGCTGCACGGCTTTCAGGATCTCTGCTTTTTTTCTGACATAAGAAGAAGAAGAAGAAGAAAAACAACATGACAAATGCCTCCACATAGACGCAGTTTAGGGTGCAGAGAGCGCCGGGATGTATAAAGGTATAATGAGACACTCGCGAAAGCTTCAAATAAACTTGTCCACCTCACACGCAGAGACAGGAAACCTACCAGGGCGCACGTCATTGACAATGAATGGTACCGCTGTGTGGACAAAAGTGAAACTGCCGTCAGCAGAAGAAAGTTACGGGACATGTAAACACAGACACTAAACCTCTAAATGTTTAACGGCTGATTAAGAATCGCCACTTAGTCGTGATGGTTAGTGAATAGTTCTCGGTGACAGCAACCCGTTTACACACAGCAGCAGCCTGTGTCCGCTCGCACGGCTTCACGTTTGTTCAAACAGCAGATTTAAAGACAAGAAAACATGATTTCAAACCTTCAAAACCGACGGGGCCGTGGCGGAATGAAGTTCAGATGAACTTAAGATGTTGTGTATAAAGCAGATTCGCTGATTCCGAGGTGAAGCCGAGCCGCTCCGAGCCAGCACGTAACGCGCCTCTCTCCTCTCGCGTGTGGACTTGGCTTGTTTTGGTGAAAGCGACGCATCAGACAGTCGCAATAATCAAAGTTTGACAGTCATTCTCCTCGCCACAAACTCCGCGGATCCGCGTCTGTTGAACACATACACGACTTTCTAATAACTGTTTTAAAGCGACATGCGCGCACGGTGCCGGGACATGTCACTGACTGCGCGTTCCACTTTTAAGGGACCAGCAATAAAGACAAGGTGAAAATATCAGGACAACAACAGCATGTCAAGAGGGGAAAAAGTGCAGCAAACATGTTTTACCTGGATGATGTGAGCCGTGGAGAAGATATCTGTGCGTCCTTTCCCGTGCGTAAAGAATACTAGACTCGGCTACACTTTGTAGAAAATGATCACTGAGCTATCTGTTGAGCGAAAACTTAAGTCTGCTCGCACGGGGCCATGCAGGAGGGGATCCCGTACACACTCTCTGTGAAGTTCTGTTGTCCGAAACTACACAACTACCTTTTGTTGTTAGTCTGTCTGTTCTTTATCTTCCTCTGCCTCTCTCTCTCTCTCTCACACACACTAAGACAGGAGAAGACGATGGGTAGAGCTGCTGTCAATCTTGGCAATCAATGCGCGCAGCCATGTCGCAAGTATTCAAAGCATTTCCCGTCGTGCAACATCAGAAAGTGAGTGGCCAGGGCATTGATCTGAGGAAGGCAAAGAGGCAGGACTCCCCCTCCTCCTCCCAGACAAGAGATGCGAGAGAGAGAGAGAGAGAGAGAGAGGGAGGGAGAGAGAGAGAGAGAGAGAGAGAGAGGTGGCGAAATAAAAGTGGAGACAGGGAGGATGGTTGTTACTGCCCGCTTTTACTAAGTTTAATAAGCTTGCTTAAATGAACGTCACTTACAGGCTGCAGTGCGACTGCAATGTTGAGGACGCCTTTTTCCCTGAAGAGAAGCTGCACTTTCTTTTAGTGACACTTCTTCGTGTTGTAAGAAGACAAACCAGGCTGTGACCTCTCTCTAACTAACTTCAATGAAAAAAAACATACATTCAGCTGATATTAGAAAATGAGAGCAGGTGAGCGGAACGCTGTAAGAGGCTAAAGAGTTCAGGGAGTAGATGTGTGATACAACAGAATTTATTTGCATTCATTGATTTCGCACTTAAAAATACACCAACACCGCCTTCTCATTATGACTTTCTTATGTTATCCTCTGAGAAACTAATAGTTTCCATTTGCCGTCCAGCCACACGGCTCCAGACCCCTTTTTTTTCAGATTATAACAGATTTCATGGACTGGATGTCACATTATTAATCTTTTTTTTCCTCATTAAAATAATTATTTTTGGCGTATTATCTTATAAAAGAAGTGATCAACACACACATTCTCACCATCCAACGCGTTTTATTTAATGGGAGGACGTCTGTTTATCGCTTGATTGAATTATTGTGTTTTAAAAGACGTGTCAGAGAGGGAGCTTTATTTTAGAGAGATTTTAGAGTCCCACGGCTTGAATTTATACGCCGATTTAAAAAAATAAAATAAAACTTATTAGTAATTTTAAAAAAATAAAATGCTGTCAAGAGGAACATAAGAAAATGCCTTTTCCTCTAAATTAATTTTGTACTTTAGTTTGGGTTTTTTTTGCAATAATGTACATTTATGAAAACAAAATAATTATGATGGCATTCATTAAAATAACTCTTGTGTTTTACAAAATTAAAAAAAAAAAACTATTTGACATCATGATATTGAAGCAATGATCCAGCGGCTGACCCAGGCAGCCCACAGGTTGCGATCACTTGCCATAAGAGGAGCTGTTACAAAGAGGCATTTATCTGTCCTGAATGAGCACATGTTCCTGCTTCTCAGCTGGGCTCAGAGCAGGCCCGCAGATGTCAAACAAAAGAAATGTGTGCACATATCAGAAAACAGAACCAACACCAGCGAGGCAACTGACACAAAAGTTGTAAGCTATAAATCAGCAGCAGCATTTTTTATGACATGCAGAAAAAACAGACAACACATCCCTCAGCCATGCCATATAGTGACACATAATAGAAATCAGAAAGTTACTTACAAAGAGAGGAGACAGCAGGAGAAAATTCTGATTGTTAACAGCAGAGTGACATAGAGCTAAAAGAGGGAGGAGAAGGAGAGAGAGAGGGAGAGGGAGAGAGAGGGGGGGGTACACTCAACCACAACATCGTATCAGCTCAGACTCCTGAGCGCCTGACTCCCCTTTCATTTGAGTCCAGGTGAAGTAAAACACACCTTATCTCAATCTAAGATCATCACAAAGCTGCTGTTTACGCACACATTAATTTATCTGTTCTCTCTTGTAGTTTGAAATACGCAGTGTGTGGTAGGGAGGGCTGTGGTAGCTGGAAAGAAGGGAAAAAAGAAACCTTTATAAAATAAACTTTTCCTGCACTTTGAACTTGACCCCGTTTGATTCTTAGTGTGAATCTAATCATCTCATTTAACAACAGAAGCCGCACGCAGAGTGATGATGAACCTTCTTAATGGTGAAATTCTAAATAAGTCTCTAACAACCCGACTCTGTATTTTCCTTGATGAATCAGAAAGCTGCTATCTGCTGCTCTTCACGGAGCCGACTGTTCCTCTCACCGCCTGGGATGAAACCTGTGTTGGACGTGTCTTATACGCCACCTTTTGGACACTTAGGGAAGTACACACTAAAATCCACATCATAAAAAAAAGACAAAATCGCAGTTTATAGGCCACAGCCTTTTGTTGTCTCATAGTGAACACACACTTGTTTTTAATTAGTTGTATTTCTAAAAATGAATTGGCAGTGCCTCCAAAAACCATTTCTTTAAATCAGCCAGAGACTGATTATGTAAAAATAAGAATACAAAAAGACATGAGTCATTGCAATAATTTATTTAATGACTTCGAACTGCACAAAGCAGGGACAGATGATTGTGCAGATGAGCCAGACAGTTCTCAAAAAACACAAATATAGGATGCTATTTTTACAGATGTGACTGTAATGGCTTCCTCTTTACAGCCTCAGATGGCACAGTGCATGAAGCTTGCACGAAGAGCAAAAAAAAAAAAAAAAGACAGTCCAACTTGTTGGGGGGTAAAGGCAGACACATTTGCATACCCTGTGAGTCTTTGATGCATCTTGAAATTCAAGTCTAGCCCATAAATATTTGAAAAGGAGAGTGCATGAAAATCAACATTTTTGTTACATTAAATTAACATGTGTTCTTCTCCTGTTCTGCATGGTTAATTAGAGAACACCATTCAGTCAGTGAGTGAGGATGAAGGAAGGGGAAGAGTGGGGTGGGGGTGTAGGGGTGTAGGGGTGCTGCTTTGATTACAGTGCAGCCCGAGCAGGTTTCAAAGGTGTGCAGCTGATTCATGCTTAGGCATACAGTGATTAGTATTCTCGACAAGGGTTCGCAATTATCTAAATTATAAAAGAAGATTCTGAAAGTTGTTCTTTTAAACCTTCGACTACGATATTAAACCAGTTAAGGCTAATGTGTCTCTGGACATGAGATATTTTAGCATTCATAAGCAGCGTATTCACAAATAATGATTATTTATACACACTCTGATGCAGTTGTAAGCAGATTAGCATGCCCTGTCTTCAGTTAAGAGTGGATGCTCATAGTGTAATAATGACCATGGTTTGGTTTCCTTTTTGTTTTATTCACCAATGAGAATATGTTCTCAAGCATTAGTGACACATCAGCGAGCCGTGGCCTTACTGGAAGAACATATTGGTTTTACAGTTCATCCATCAGTAATCTGGCTTGTCCTAATTGTCCTGAGTTTCAGCAGCATAACATACTGTACATCCACCTCCACAGATGTAAACAAGCAGAACCTCCACAAAACCAACATGACTTAGTCATTACTGCATTCCAAATGATGCAATTAACTCAAACACTATTTGCATACATGCAAATAAATCCTTCTCTCTCTTTCTCTCTCTCTCCCCCATTTGGACTTGTGCAATGTGGGATGCTCTGTTCTCATTAGATGACCCAAATCCCCTATACATGTAACTCTGGATTTCATCAAAGTTTAGTCAGGATCTAATATTTCCTTTCAAGTTAACAGCAAACCACTGATTAATCATGTTGAAATAAGGGCCGCAACATGCCAATTCTAATTATACAGTTATCAGGGACATCATCGCACAGCCCCGTGCCAGCTGTACTACACATTTACACATATACCACAAACAAAAGCTTGTGAATATTGATCGATAAAGGAGGATGTTTGCACGCCATCATTAGAGGTCCCAGAATATTTCCTCTACAGCAACTAAATAAACAGTTTCATGTGTTCCAGTAAACTCACAATTTCAACTTACAGGACTTCCCTTAAGCAAATAATGCATGTATTAATATGTGTATTACCTTGTTTTATAGATCTTTTCATTGAAGTCACTGAATGTAGAACAGTAAATTTCCCCTAGTTTAGTGTGTGCATGTAGATGCTAGATTAAAAAAGAGGCCCAGGGGCATTTGGTTCATTTACAAGAGCAATTGCTTTTATGTACAAAAAGCCCAATTCACTGTAGGTATTGTAAAAGCCTTCCATTTAAGGAACACAAGACTAATTCATTGTTCAACAGAACACCTTCTCAACTCACACTTAATCATTTATGTTGGAGGAATTGTGTTCTCTTGCTATTTAATGTAGTAAACGTAATATTCAATATTTAACATGTTTATCTCCCAAATGACACCACAATTGAAAAA
Organism: Parambassis ranga; assembly: GCF_900634625.1. Lineage (NCBI taxonomy): Eukaryota > Metazoa > Chordata > Actinopteri > Ambassidae > Parambassis > Parambassis ranga. The sequence goes on along the minus strand of NC_041024.1, from coordinate 11,107,158 downwards.
AGGGTTAAATAATAAAAAAGGTATTGTTTTAAGTTTAAGTGGATACTGCAGCATGACTGTAAGTCAGCCTTCCCTCTATTCTTTTTATAGCGTGCACACACGTTGGGAAGAATATTCAGTGATTCCTAACTCTTCAATTATTCAACAAATTCCATTTCTTACATATTAAAAAATGTACCGTATGTGGGACTTGGAAATGATAAAACAGCATAAAATACTATTTTGAAATCAAAGCACCTATTGCATTGGCTTTCTTGGTTTTGTATTTGTACAATTGGACTACAATCTGGATCCCCACGGTGTGCGTAGCAGGGCACCCCGGCTGCGTTTCCACTGTAGTGTAATCCTCAGACATTCAATGCAAGTAACAATAATATTTATGTGATTGAAATATGTATCACTGGGACTCACTGTCAGATTTCCTTCTCTGTGCGCCTATCATGGGAAAACTGTGAATATGTTACACATGCATTGTGCAGTGTAGTGAACAATATAGATCTGAGAACAAGGTCAGGCTCCTCAGCATGCTGTCAAGAGGCTCGCTTTTGCAAACACAGGGCAGGTAAAAAAAAAAAGTCAAAGCCGAATCAATGTCACTTTCAAGATACTATAAACAGACAGAGGCTCTTACAGGTTAGGATTTTAAATGAAGACATTTTATTTATTATATTTTATTTAAGGTACAAAAACTACTTGACTTGAAAACATCCCTGTCAGGATACCAAGCAGCAGACTCTCCTCCTCTGAAGAAGCATTTCTGAAGCCAGTAAGTATTTAGTAAAGGATTAATGCGGGAGGCCTTGATTGCGTTTAACAGAACAGGACCCAATTAGCATAATAGGCCCTCTTTCATTCTCTTTGAAGTCCAGAGCATAGAATAACAAATGTATATGAACCACCAGCCAAACGTCAATACATGGAAATGCCACAATCCTCAGTGGAGGGTCTTGGGTGATTTTTTTTTTATTTATTTATTTTTTTGCAGGAGGAGGGAAAAACATCCTATTTTATTGCAAAATAAGCAAAACAGAGGATGCGATTGGTCTTCTAGCCACCAGGGCCAGCATGCTCTGTGGGGCCCTGATCCTGGAGGAGAGATGGAAGCAGAGAGAGGATGTGGCTGCCAAAGGGAGGTGCATCCTCCCTCTCAGGTGTTTTTCAAAGCACACCGCGATGCGGATGAGTGAAAGTAATTGCTCTCCAATTAAAAATAAAGATGTCACTTGGGAGGGAGCCGCAAACACAAAGGCTAAGTGAGCAAAAGGGAGGGCGAGGGCACAGTATCCTTTAAAAGGGAGCGCATCACATCCTGGTGTTAATGTGGCGGGGTGATTCATGAGAAATGCAACTTGATAAATATTTGTGTTGAAAACTGCTGTATTTGGTAATAACCGCACAGTTGCAGATTCTATTTAAAAACGTACTCATGCATACATATATTATTTTCCTTTTGAATCAGAAGTTCAATACATGAATTTCTCGGAGGTTTCTTTTACAATTGCAACAGAGACATAGTTCATGATTTAAAGATATGAATTCTGTACTTCAGAATCCGGAGTTATTAGTATCCACCTTCTTGGTTGAAAATACACGGAATTAAAAATGCCCTTTTGAGATGGAAAAAGCTTTGAACTTAAGAAACATTTCAAGAAGCCTCTCCTTTTTTTGTATTGAAAGTTCACCTCCTTTGAGCATGCCATAGTTTGGTTCCTTTTTCAAATAATAGACTCAAGTTTAATAGGTCAAGGCAATCAATGTGAAGGTTCAAAGAGAATCTTGGAGCTATGAAGAGTGCACATTTTGTACTTTTCCTTTGTACATGATTTGAATAAAAACAGTCGATAAACAGAATCAGTGAAATATAATGAAGAACAAAGGCCTGTGCCAGGTTAAAAGATAACAGTTTTAAATGCAGGTCTGGAATTTAAAGAGCAACACTATCCTGCTCCTGCAGTGGAATGCGACCGACCACTCAGAACTCAGACTGAATGACTTTATTGTTCGTCATTATGTCGATTATAACATCTAATGAAGAGCATTAGATGTTTTTTCCCCTTAATGTTGAAGCTATGCCTGCCTCACACTGGAGACTTTTACATCTTTTTCTGCAGTGTGATGCTTTGTTGGTGACTTTGAAACCTTTCTGTGGCCTGTCAGCGGTGACCTTGCCAGTTGTCTAATGTGTGTGCTTCTAACTGGCTGTACAAGATACACAAATGTTGTAGTCTCCGCTTACAATGTTTAAATTCTCATTTTTTTCCACCACAACATCCTCTCCTAGCACAGCCACCGTGTTCTTGTGGTTAATATGCCTTCGAGACTGAGGTAATAGGTCATACTCATTCAAATAAATTTGCTATAAATAATATACAAAGAAGCAAACACTTAAAATAATGAAATAAATACATATGTGAAGGAGCAGATACTGTGTTAATATCTTTAATATTTACCTTTTTTATAAATTTTCATTGTCCAACCCTCCCAAGTCACACAAAAAATATGTGAAAGGTTATTCTTATCCTGATGTAAGCAAAAATAAAATTCATTTTGGCAAGCCTAAAGGAGACTGGCAGTGCTACAGGTACATACATACACATGAGACTTCAAGTGGTTTGGTGTAAGAATAATATTGACAAAAATACTATCATCATGATGCATTTAGTACTGCTTCTTCTTTTGTACCTGAAGAAAAAAAGTTTCCAATATCGATCACACTGCAAGAAAATGCATTTCAGTCATGACAGTGTACAATTCAAAGTGCAATGCCTTGTATAAAACATCTCGTTATCATTGTCAGATTAACATTTGTTAGACACTTCCATGGTTAATAATAAGCACAGCAGCTCCCACGGTAAAGTCTTCTCAGGAAAGTTGCTTTCAGCAGCTTAGGAACATTTTAATGAGTCGATGCTGTGTGAGCCTCAAACAGCAAATGAAATGTTTGCTACTTTTTTCTTTCTATTGCTGTATATAAAGATGTCACAAAAACTTGAAAATCCCATGGAGAATCTGGTGGTTTGTTGTCATCGTGGATTAGCACCTCAGTGTCCAGAAATTGCTTGAGCTGAAAGATAAGAAATGAGTACAAAATAAGAACAAAATAAGCAAAAAGATATCATGCTACAATTTGTAGATTAACCAAATGAATTCTGCTTTGAGATGTTTGGAATAGATTCGAGCTGATTTATAGGGATGCACCCCAGTCAGTACAGAGTTTACAAGAGCTCTGCAGTGGTGAGTGTGTAAAGTAACTTCCATTCAGACAAACTGTAGTAAGTGTATCATTGTAGTGACCTGCAGTTTCAGTGTGTTCATACATCCTCAATACACAGTTTCAGTGTGTGTATTTGGTTTCATTCTTGATTTTATTTCTGACTGAAAGTCAATGGGGAAACCTGATGACTTCTGACACAGTGGAGGGTTTTTTCTGATGAATGACAGCTGCCACACATGATTTTATAAATAGTGTTTACAAATAACTAAACTGTGTGTTCTACAAAATCAAAATGTAGTTTCACAATAATTTAATACACAGCTGGATGTGTGTGGGCACTATAAGCAGCACTGCTTGCTAGAAGAGCCTATATCTTTGTATAAGAAGGGGCAGACTAAAGTAATCACTTTATCTGAGCTGCCAGCCATTTCCTTCCTGTCAAACAACTACAACTGTCATATGTGTCTGGTCTCGTTTACATAAGTAAATGTGATAAAAAAAAGGAGGGGACTGCTCCTTTACGATTGTCAGTAGGTAGTCATGCATTAAAACTCAAAGCTGAATGCACAACATTCAAACACTGAAAGGAAGACAGATTGAATTAGTAGCAGAAAGATGCACCAGAAAAGTGGGGAAAAATGATGATGTGTACATTCAGACATCAATCAGAGCTTTGTGGCTTCAGGCTGAAGTTAGTAGTGACCCCTGAATACATGCAACTGTCATATTAATGCAGCCCTAAACACATGATATATAAAATATTAAAGCCTCACACACAGAACAACAGCAAATGAAAGACCATGCAGATGCACATGTTTGCAAGGAATAAAAAAATCTTATAAAGTATGACACAGTCTTGATACAATAGCTGCACTGTACTGATAGTGGAGGGGTACTGGTCATATAAATTAATTACTAGGAAGTTAATTCAGTGATAAAATATGTTAGCATTGGCTGATTTTTTTTTAAAGTGATAAAGCAGCCTTCTTCTTCCTGTACTTACAGTAACAACAGTGATATTGCACTGTTTGGCTGCCAGGCTACAGATGGGGAGCTAATTGGTGCTGAGGAATACAGCTGTGCCGACTACTGATCTGTCAAGGTGCTAAATCAAAAGGTGTCTCTTTTGTTAATTATACACAATGCTACAAACAGTCGTGCTTGTTTCAGCCCTTTCTTTCCTCAGCCATCCATAAATATTTTGGCAGTGATACAAAAAAAAAAAACAATTTACACACAATTATCACAGTGGGTTGAGCAGACTGCCTGCAGATGTTTGTTTTGATTATAATGGGAGCAGAGGCAGGCTTTTCCTAACCTAGACAAGATGTGTGTTTCCAACAATCACAACAGAGCAGTGAGCGTGCAGAGAGCTGCGAAGCTGAGGATAAGTGGAAAAAAAAAAACATTAACGTCATAAGACATGCAGGTAGCGGCCTTACTTTATTTATATTATTGTTTTTGTCGTGTTAGACAAATGTGTAGTGAATTCCGTTGTTTAGAGGAGAGGGAGGCGCCAGAGATACAGGAGGAAGAGGAGGAGGAGGAGGAGGAGGTGGTGGAGGAGGAGGAGGGGGCGGGGGAGGAGGGTTAGGGAAGTTAACCTGTGGTGGGACTGCAGCGTGAGGAGAGGACAAAAGGAAAAGAGAGAGGACAGAATGTTAGTGTTTAGTCAACCGGAGAGTTTTAAGGCAATATTGAAAACACAGAACAGCGAAGTATCAAACTGTTGAAAGTCTGTCACTATATTTTTTATTGTTTATCTCTCTTTAATGGTTTAGTTTTATTGCTACTCTGGAAAGTCAGCTCAGAGGCCATTTCCTCTAGGTTGAGATTAGATGAGAGCTAAAAAAAATTCACAAATCAAGATAATTGATCTCGTGACACTAAATGAATGGCTGGTTTTATCGCAGCAACCATTTCATCTCATCTCTTGACTCAATGTTGAAAATAAGCAATGCAAAATTCACATACACAGTGAAACTGTGATACCATATATAAATGGTATTAATATTTGTACTATTTTTTACAGTGTCATCAAATATAGAGGACAAGGTTGCAACTCCAAATTCACTGTGAAACAGCATCTGAAATGGCTTATTTACATGATATTTACATTAAGTTTACAAACTCTATGTGCTTTTTTTCACCTTCATGCTGTAACCTGCAATTTTTGTGAAACATTTCAAGATGTCTGATGAGAAAAAAAGCGCATTAGGGAGGTAAATGGGTGTAGTTAATATCTTCCATCACATCAGTCATAAAAAAAACAGCAATGAATAGCTGAAGAGGTACTACACAAAATTTGGGATTTGTTTCAACATCCCTGACAAGTAATTACCCAATGATTTATCAGCTCTGAATAACAAATTAAACAATCAAAAACACCTTTTTAATACATACTGTATGTAATTGCAGTGATAAATATATCTGCTTTCATGGTGGCATTACTGAAGGCTCTCATGCATAATACTGAAAAAAAAGCCTCTTTTAATTTGGGGATTTGAAAGTGCACCGACATCCCTCACTTTAACACCAAAGGGAGAGAAAAGTCATTGATTCAGTCTCCACTGACAAGATGCCACTAGTTATATTCTCTGGCATTTCTCTATGCTGGAAATAATGTTATAATTGTTGACTTTGCTTCACTGTGCATATTAAGCTTCCACATGTGCTGACAGCTTGAGTGTTACTGTGTGTGACAGATATATGTGTGCATAGGTGAGTGTGTGTGTGTGTGTGTGTGTGTGTGTGTGTGTGTGTGTCTCAGCTAGGCATACAGACTGACAATCTGCTGCAGCTACAGTGAAAATTAACTTGCCTGTCTGCTGTGGAGTATGAAAGGGATGAGATGTGAGCGCTGTGTCTTTTATGCAGGTTCAGAGCTGCGTTCAAAGCAGCAGCAGCAATGGTATGCAGATGGAGAGTAGAGTTTGACTGGGTCATTGATCAGCTCACAAAATGGCCTCATCAAGAGATTCCTCCCCTGTCTAAAAGATTCTACACGGATTGCAATTAGAGACCATGTGAGCTCCTAATAAGGAATAATGTTCACTTATTAGGAAATGAACAGCCGTATTGCTCGACTGTGCACCTTACACCCTTCTCATCAATGCAGCATTCTTGAAAGGCTGCTTCCCTCTCTTTATCCCTTTTTTTACCCTAAAAGATGTCAATTTGATGCCAAGATAGATTTCACTCAAACTGCCAGCACTGGTGCCTTTTTTTTACATTTACAGATACAGTAATCATTCATGTGGAATCATTTTTCACTACCTTTACCGATCTACACTCTCAAATGGACAGTAAAACTTTTAAATTACATAAACGACCAACCTGCCACAAGTTTGCTTTTAAGTGAAGCCTCTGAGGCGAGAGCGTAGGACATGGTGATGATCCTCTCCTGCTCCTGTAGCGCTGAGTCCAGTGCCACCAGCCCCACCTCTGGCTTTTCCACAGTCACTGTTGGTGTTATGTTTTGCACACTGTCCCAGAAGAGAAATAAAACCACCAAATTACCAACACACACGTCTTGCTGTACACAGTGAAAGACTGTATTCAAGCGGCTAGATGTAAGAAAATCTAATAATAATACATGAGAAGTTTATTTTAAATTAGTCTGCACTTAAACTCTACCTGGACTTTGCCAAGATGCTTTTGATGCGCTCCACCTTACGATGACGCTCCTCCACCTCCTGAGGACTAAGTGGCTCCTCAGGCTCTGAATCGACATAGCGCTCTGGAATCAAGACTTTCTGAGGCTTGGATAGCTAGAAAACAGACGTAGTGTGTGCACTTAGCCACAAATCTGCTTAAAAATCAGGAATTGTACAAGTAGAGGTAGGCATGAGCAAAATGATAATAGGCAAGGAACTTGCATAGATAGAAGAGGATTTTCATAAACTGTATTTTCAGAGCACTCCATCACTCAAGTGTATTAAAGTTAAATCCTAACTTGTACAGTCTTTATGGTTTAACTTAAAGGAATACATCATGTTTTTGCACTCTTGTGTTCCACCAGCACCAGTAGCCCAATGACTTTGTAATTTCAGTTATCTTCATCAGCTGTACTTCCTAGAAAAGGAAATTTACCTCTTTGCCGAGGTCCAGGTCATAGTCCAGTGGTTCCAGGTCGACCTCGTGGGTGGGGGTGGGTGTAGCCATGGAGCGGAAGGTCAGCCATTCATCAGAGTGCGAGCGGGGTCTCTCTTTGTGCTCTGGAGGTCTTTCCTCCCCCTGGACACTCCTAACTCCCTGAGCCTCCTCCCCCTGCACAGCCCTCTCGAGCAACTGCAGGTCAAACTCCTGCTCTCTCTTCCACTGCACAACGCACACAGGAAAAATACAGACTGTGAAACAAACCCCAGGATGCTGCCATCAAGTCGTCTTGACATACAGTACTATACAACACTTTAGTTATCACTTGCAAAATGAAAAGCCTGCAGAGTGTTTGTGTGTGTTTCACTGTGTGTATGGGTGTGAAGAAGAAAAAAACGGGTACATGCATAGAGTATGCATGCATGCATAAAAAGAAAATAAACACAACATGCTCAACTTCTCTACAACAGTGATAAGAAAGACAGGACAAACAGGAAAGAACGCTTCACTCAAACTGCTGACAGTTCTGCCAAACACACCCTTATCAGTTGCAGTCATGGAGAAAATATAATCAATGAAAAACATGGCAATGAGAGTTCTTCAGAAAATAACTTTTATTTTTGCAAACACATTTTATAAAGTAAGGTTCCTCTAACTAGCATTAATTAGCAGATAAACCCACTGAGCAAACACTGAAATCAATTAGCCTGTGTGCTGATATGAATATCATACAAGGTGTTATCCAAATAAAATGCTTCCTCTCATAAAGTAAATGGGGACACTAGGCCCCAAACCATAAACACTCAGTCAATCTTTATGGACTGCCAAGATGAAGCTGAGATGAGAGGGACTTAAGTAGCTCAGCGTATGAAAATGTTTTGGTCAGTAGAAAATAAGTAGACACTTTCTTTGTCATATACATTCACACACACTCACACTAACAGAGATTAGACACCACAACAGCAGACTTAAACATCTAAATGAGGAGAGACAGGACACACAGTGTGGTAGTATTGTGTTAGAGTGAAATCAACCATAGCCTAAAAATGAGAAGATCACTGATGGAGAGAGATGGACAGTGAAGAACAGTGTTGAATGTGATGGTAGCATGTATCTGAGGTAATTAGTGTGTTATGTGTTTGACAGGCAAGATATATTTATTTCTGCTAATTTTTAGCATCCCATATTTCATGCAATGACATATGTCATCGTCTTTGTGCTACAGTTTGTAAAGCAGAGCCTGTTATCCACTTATCTCTATAGGACTTTTTTTCACATTTCACATTTTAACATGGTACATAAGCCCAAGCACATTTGTAAATAATTCAAATTAATAACGACATTCAGTTATATTGGAAGGTCCTAGTTTTTGCATGTTGGCACGCTGACATTCTTTGCACCTACTGAGCCAACATTAGTATTATTAGAATAACCATTCTTTTTCTACTTTCACAAGTCAAAATGTCTGAAAAGTCTGTAAACAACTTTTTAAATAAGCGCAGTTAGAGTCACAAAGTAAATTATCATACTGCACTATATGGTTTAATCGACTGCACTGAGTGAAGGCATGCATGTAGATCGCCGCTCTCGGTTTGGTTGTCATCATGCAGAAGTGTGATATCTGTTCTAGTAACATACTGATCCCAAGTCTGCGGAGAGCGGGCGCGTCGAGCGCGATGACGAAGAAGAGGCGTGGCGGTCTCCGTGGCTCAGGGTGCGTTTGCGCTGACGGACGAGGGCCTTCTGGTGCCTCTTCATCCTCTCTAGCTGCTCATCAGCACTCATTTTCCCCCTCTGCTGCTGCGCCGGGTCCCCAGAGTACAGACGCTCCAAGGCACTTTTTGGTCTCTCCTGAGAGGGAGGAGGAGGAGGAGGAGGAAGGAAAGTTGACAACAAGAGCAAAAGGTGCAGTGGAAGGCAAAGACAAGAAAGTAAATACAAGCAAACCTCACAGGACAGTAAAACACACAGCAACATTCAAAAGTACAAATAATTATACATTTTTGAAATTTTGATATATGGTCATTTTGTTGGTTATTAGTTCTTATTACTGTTTATCTACAAGATTGTAGTTCTTATTTCAAAATATGTTCTTATATCAAATTTCATCTTAAATCTTAAATTGCATGACAATAAAGACCTTTAGTGGCGTTGTCCCCACTAAAATACTTTTTATTTAATACTCCCCTCACTAACTCCCCACCTGTGAACGCTTCCATGATGGAGCACTTGAGAGAGTCTCAGAAGTATTAATGTGAGCTCCAAATTTCAAAGATTTCAACTCCTGATTAATTCATTCTTGAATATCATTGATGTTGTCAAGAAATGGCGTGACATATTCTTCTATGTCTGTGTATCTGCTGTGACTATTGATCTGCTGTGACTATTGATCTGGGTATTCACTCTGTTCTTTGGAGCCTTACCTTCATGCCAGCTGCTGAGGTCGCTCTTCGGAGGGTCACATATGAGGAAATGCTTGACGACTGATTTACCCTTAGCGAGGAGCCAGCAATTCCTGGGTGGAAGCCAAAAAATATTAAAACACTGCTCTCTTAGTAGTGTAGTTAAAAAGACAAAAAACTAATCCACTCCACCTCTGCTAGGCAGAGTCTGGTAACCTCCATCATGAGCAGACACAAAAACACTGCAGTCTCCAGCTCCCATGAGCTCTGGATCACTTAGGAAAGGCCTAAGTTCCACCTGAGATTCACAGAGAGCTTATGTTAGAGATGCATTCAGACATTACAGCGTACACACATAAAACACATACACACATACTGTATGTACCTTACTGTCTCCATTCGTGTGCTGGCCAGTCTCTCTGTCCCTTTTGCGTTCATCTGACTGTCGTTTGAGGCCGCGTACAGAGGTGTGTCTGATGACTGTCGTCTCCCGGGGCAACGGAGGCACCGCAGGAGGGTGCTCATCAGGACTGTAGAGCTGAGGTAGAGGAGGTCTGGGAGGCACATCTTCCTCACTCTGAAAGAGGATGACTACTGATAAAAGCACGCTATTATTCTAATCAACAGGAGACAGTGACATGCTTTATGTAAGCCAACGCAGGTGAGATAGAGGTAGACTAAACAATGCCTACAGTCGACATTAACATTTAGATTTACATAACATTTACTGTATGTTTTTTAGTACAAAACTTAACATCTGTTTTGTTAAAACTTTCAATAATCAAAAACAAATACATCAATAAATGATTTAATCACCAAAAGATTTATCAATACAGATATTGATTTTCTTTTCTATTTAAATGTCAAATGCATTTATTGGGTTTATTTATGTATTTACAAATGTAATCATTTATGTATCATTTTTTTCTTTGGAGTTCCCCCATTTTTTCCCTCACTGCAATATATGCAAATTAGGGGGCATTTAAAGTGTGCCACGAGGTCAACAATAATAAACATTTACTTCCTGAGTCTTTTTGGCAGTTCTTTCCCTTATATGTATTCACTATATGTGTATCCCTTTTTACATTTTATGAACTAAGCAGTAAATGTATTATTGGGGGGTTAAAAAAAACATATTTATGATCAAATTAGAAAAATTGCCACCACCACTGTTGAAAATTTTAATAGTAGTCTAGTAATTTATGATGATTAATAAATTAATAAATAAATAAATGAAAAATGTGCTGCTAAACTGACGCAGAATAGCATAGAATAAAAATGTATGTCTGTGACAGGGGCCACTTACCCATTTAACCCCACTGATGACAGAGTGGTGTAATGGCTGCTGACTGGGACTGGAGGAGAGCGTAGGGGCGTGGCTGCTGGGGCTGAGGTGGGGGCTGTGCTGCGGCTGATGCTGGGACAATCTCATCTCCATAGCAGACGGGCTCCCAGACACAGAAGGCACTGACGACACCGACACTGAAGGCACAAATTTCCTCTCTGGGGAATTCAGTGTGTATGAACATGTAACATGAATACAAACACACACATGCTGTAAAGACAGTGTTTTCTTTTCCCTGTGGGAACTGTTCAATGCTTTAGCACAGAGCATATAGCTAAGAGCTATAATGATAAGACACAGTAGCAAGAACAGCTGGTTCAATATGTATCACACAGTCAGCTTGTAGCTGGCTTTGTGCAGTCTCACCTGGGTTGGTGACAGAGGAGATAGTGACTTTGTAGTTGGCTTTACTGGTGCTGAGGCCTGCAATGACATCCTCAATCCTCCACAGCTCCTTTCTGATCTGGACCTTTTCTTGCTGTTCAAAGAACCACAAACACATTAACACATTTTCTTTTTTGTAAACTTACTCCTGCAGAGCTTTTTGCCAAAATACATATTTTAATTTGAATCTGATGCGGGATCTTCTAAAAAGATATGAACCACTTATAAAACCTGCTTTTCCTGTGCATATGAAATCAGCAGTTGATCTTTACTATCAACACCATCTGTGAAAGTGACTGCTTGAGTTCACAGAGATGACAGAGTCACAGACCTGAGACAGATCGCTGCGGGTCATCTGTCCCTGAAGGGCTGACTTGAGCCAGTCTACATCTTTCTCCAGCTGGCTGTACTCATTCCATGCATTCTCCATCTCCTGTAGAACAAAACATAACACACCTCATGTGGCAGTAAGGTGTTCAAAGCTGGACTCTTCTGATGCTACTTTAACGGGTTTATGCTCAACCAGCGTGTTTACTTTCATCTTGTCTTGCGGTTTATTTTGTGTTCTTTTAAAACCCGGCTTTTTCACTTTAGCACTAAATATTTTGAATATTAGTGAACATGTTAAGCAAATCATTTTCTGCGATTGGCAGAGAAAGCTTCCCATAAGTTTGTCTGTAGTATCAGGTTTGTCCCCGAAGACTCATTCTGATAGTGACAGTCAACCTGAAACAATGTGCCCGTTACAGAAACCATCAAAAAGGAACAGCTAAAATTAGAAGAGAACAACTTGTCAACATACAGTGCACAGAGTGTAGAAGCATGAAGAGGTTTTTTATTGTAAGTATAATGAACTGTTGCAGTTTGGGTCTTACTGTGGAGAGTTGGGAGATTTCAGCTCTGATGTGGACCACGTCCTCTTGTAGTAATTTTTGCTGATAAGCAATTTTCTCAGCATGAGCCGGCTGATCTCTGTACTCCTCCATCTGCTGGTGGGAAACATCCAGCACAGACTCCAACTTGTCCTACAGAGGGACATGAAAGACACTGTCATAGCATTACAAGGACCATGTACAGACCACACTTAAAGAGCTACTTTATATACAGTGTGTAAGGCAAAAACCTTATCTTCCTTCAAAGTGCGTATTCTGGTCTCTAGTTCTTGCAGAATCTTGTCTTGTTCACACAGTCGACTTAATTTCACCTACAAAAAAAAGACGTTGAAATAATAAAAACACAGGAAAACAAAGGATGCTGCCCATATCTACATCGACTTTATTTTATCCACTGTTTACTTGCACTGAATACAGAGGAGAAAAAATACGAGGATGATAAGATACAGCATCTGTTTACAACACAGACGGACTCCATTCTTGTCTTCATTCAACAGTATTCTACAGTGCAGCCAGATGAGACAAATTGATCGTCTACTGTAGTCTCCTCTGCCTGTCAATAAGGCTCATCTATGTAAAAAGCCCCAAGGAATTCCTCTCATCAGCGCAGTGAGAAATATCAAAAGGCTCTATACTGTCTAGTTTGGGGGCAAGAGCTGGTAATACCCATTATGAGTAATCATAATCAAAAATCCATATTTTCAAATTCACTTTTGGAGAAAGCCGTGTTTACTGAGAGTGACAGATTTGTTTTCCCAGAAATGGGTTATGTGTTTGTGAAAACAACATAAGGCTGCCTAGTTCACAGTCTTTCTCACACAGTGCATTTTTTTTCTCAGATCTATTTATCATTCTGTTCAATTAATAATTAAGCTGTTTTTATTTTGCTGCCATATATTGTTGTTTTTAATTGCATGAAATATTCATTGTTCAGACAAATTTACTGGCAATTTCTTATAAATTGTTAAAGTGGAACAATGCTAATGATGAAAAGCCAGGACATCCATCTTATTTACCTCTATTCAGCAGAAAACAAAGCATGAGAAAAGCAGGATCAGGCTAATCAAACTGAAAAATTTAACAGCTCAACATCTAAAACTCCCATTACATGTATTTTTCCCTTTAAATTGGAAGGAGGAAAATAAAAGCTGTGGTCGATACTCTCAGGCCCTCGTGGTGCAGTGTGGAAGGGTGTCCCCACAGTGTTGCATCGTACATACGTTCCCGTCTCTCTGCACCCTCTTGTTTACCACAACTTAAGGACACACACACACAGACAAACCGCACTAAAACACACAGTAAAGTCAGACTAAAGTCAGCCGTTTCTTTGTAGTGGATTGTCAGAAGTTGGAAATGGAGATCTTAAAGAATAAGAAAAGACGGATAAACAGGGTGCTTATCTGTCTGTTTCTGTAAACCCTGAGAACATAATGATTCACTTACATCTGCGTCACTCTCTGCTATTTTCACAGGCCTTGATGGTCTTTCTTTTTTTAAACTCTCACGTCCAGTAACCTGAAATATTATAATAGTCATTAATAAATTAAAATGTTTAATAACACTACTGAAAATAACATTGATATTAATAATCTCAATTATATGTGAAGCATACAGCGAGACTGCTGAATGAAATTGTGAACAAAGAAAACATGAGCTGGGGGAAAAAAAGCTTTGTGCTTGAAGCTGAGCGAAAACACGTTTGTGTATAAGAGTTTCTGCATCTTTGTGTTTTGAAATGGAAAAAAAAACAATAATTATATAAATAAATAAAAAACCCAAAACTGCTCTTTCCTTGCTCATTATTACTGTCTATTAAACAAGAAGGATATTTTCTTTAAATCATGTTTGTTTGACTTTTAAAATCAGTGTGTCTTTAATGTTGAACTGTGAAGTTATTAGGGCCTCTAATTTCATTTAAATGTGGAAAGTGGGCATGTACAGTCTATATATAGAATAGACTACATTAAGGTGTCAGATTTATTTTGTAAGTTCATAAGTTTGAATTAATTTAGAAAGAATAAAGTATGAAATAACACCCAACATGGAGTGGCATACAGTACATATCGTAATATATATCTAGAGAGCGATGATTGATGGGCCATTAACCCGAGGTGTCTTTATTACATGTGTGGTTTTAAGGCAGAGAGCTTGAAGTCAATAGCTTTTGTATATATCATGGTAAATAAAATTCAGTCATGTCAATCCATCCAACAGTTAGTGAGATATTTTAATCAGTCAAATCAAATTTAGCAAGGTTAAATAAATGTGTCTGGATTTTAGTTTTCCTTTGTATATTACTTCCATTATACGTGTAAAACAATAATACTTCTTCTATTGTTGTTTTAGTTATGATGTTTCTCTCATAATTAGTGTAACACTATGTACAGAACATATAGAGATGGTCAGTCTGAGCGTCCCAGCCAGACATTTTCCAGATAAGTGAGAATTTGTCGACCTTTTTCAGTCACAGTTAGTGATGCATAGAGCTACAAAGTGTGGGTGGATTATTCATGAGACGCCCACACTCAGAATCACCACACCCAACGCAGCAGTCAGGAGAAGTGTGACCGGGAAACTTGGTTAAAGGGCTATTCCTTTTATTTTACATGTCAAAGTCAATTACTATAAATCCTATAAGGGAAGCTTAATAATGTATTCTGTGGTTGTAGAGGGATCTTTCTCAAGTGTGGGAAAATTATTCAAGTGTTCACCAGGATTCCTTTTCTTAGGTTAGGAAATATTATGACAGTCTCATACATGAGGGGCACTGAGATAAAGGATGTCTGTTCAGAAGTATCAATCATCAACCATCAGTACTAGTTACCACAATGAAACTAGAGGCCCTAGAACACATCGCAATCAATATCTGTTTATTTCTCAAAGAGCACAGTTGGGTCATTTCTTTTACTCTAAGGGGCAAAACAAAAGCAAAGTGAAGGTTTCAAATAGACATTCACTGAAATGCTAAATGGCATGCACGGAAGCCCTGTTCCATTCCAACCTCCTTCTAGTCATCTCAAATCTCATAACAGCGACGAAGCATTGCATGGTGGATGATCAGATGGAGGAATTCATGTGCAAAATCCAGCATAATCTCCAGAGATGCATCACATTCCATTTGAAAAGCAGGTCTAGTTCACTTTGTATGCACACCATCCTTACATTCCAACAATACCCAAAACTTGATGTGGGGTTTTCAAACTCATTGTGTACTGAAACGATCATCGGGTCAATACTTTGGATCTGTTTTGAAACAGGAAATGGAGAGGTGTTACAGGCTGTGTTGAACCTTACTGGATGACTGCCCTCCATTCCAAAACATTTTATTTTCCACTGATGCAATGTGGTGTTAAACATACAAATCAATTAGGATCAAATGCTTTGCACAGCTGTGAATGGGATATTTGGCAATAGCTAGTTAAATACAGCAGAGGAGAGGGGAGGCAGTTTCCCTACTTCTAACACTACCATAGGGAATGAAGCACACATGACTTATTTTAGAAACAGTCATGTGGTTGTGAAACTTTATACTATTCATCAGATTATTAATGCAACAAATAGCATTTACACAATAAGAAGACAGTTAAAAGACTTCCATCAGGAGGAGACAATAAAAAGCACAGCGCAGAACAGAGGACAGACAGGGACAGAGGAAACGGGGAGGCAGATGTCAGAGGCAGCAGCAGGAAAACCAGATTGCAGTCCAGAGAGGGGAGATGAAGAAGAGGATGAAAAGGATAAAGTGGCATTTACTTTGTTGGAGCCCACCTTCAGATCTAGATACTCCAGGTCCTTCTTCAGTTGTATGTAAGTATCATCAGCCTTTGAATGAGCAGGGGAGAGATAAATCATTTGGAATGAAGCTGCAAAGGATAATGGGTGACCAGATGAATCCTGAGGCCTTTATTTGCTGTTTAAGCTTTGCTAACAGAACTTTAATTAACTTGCTCTCAATTACAGTGTTCATCTACCTCAGTATTTTTATCTACAGTTAGTAAAGCCAAACTCTAATTAAGTGATCATGTAGTCTCTGAGCTGGTTTAATGCCTCGTGTTTGACCTCATACACAACTGAGCAACGCAGCTTTTGTGCATGACATGTGGTCAAACCGAGCGTTTATATTTCTTCATAAGCATGGAGAATGGCCAGAGGATGGTTGGATGTCAGAAACTGGGTGGAGTCGTCATTACTGAGCACCATTGCAGCTTCGCTGTGGTCGGTTTGTTTTAGAGCAATGTACTTTTTTATTTTACAGATTCTGGCCCGATGGCTGCTTCAGAATGATAACACCAAGAACAAAAGATTCATCCAGCACTCAGATATCTGGATAAAATGTGCTCATGTATTTTTTTTTCTTTTTTTTTTGTAGATGTAGAAAAAAATATATGTATTAATGGGTAGTATGAAATACAAGCACAGTAGTCAGGCAACATGCTTCAAATATGGGATATCATTTTTTACAAATATCACACAAGGCTGTGACAGTAAGTGAAAACTACAAACATAGAAGTTTGATACAGTCCATGCCAACATGGCTGCATAAACAAAACAATTGAGCCATACAAACAGTCTTTCAGAATGACAGGGAGTAATGTAGGGGACTAACAGGGGCAGTGGGGGGGGGCACAATGCACTAGCAGGAGATGCATTAGCACTGCCTTAGGGAAGTATGAGGGTCCCTGACCTGCATGCTGGGGCCTAGAAGGCCGTTGTGCTGGTACTGCTGCAGGTGTGCGAACGCATTGCTGGGGCTTTGCACACCAGCCATCTTGGCCTGGTGTCTCCGAAGCTGAATTAGGAGCAGAGTCAGCTCCTCTGGCTGCAGCCAAGCCCAAGTTTAAGGGCCAGAGGCCAGTGAAAGCACAGAGGGATGAGAGAAAATATTTGATAACCATCTGGGCATTACAATGGCTGAGTTATAGTTGCTGAGAGAGCCAAGTGGTAGAAAGGCCAGTGTGCTGCTGCTTCTATTCATGTTCTCACTTGGAGGAAGGACATATTGGATTTATTAAAGCTGACAACACAGAAAAACATTATATGGTATAACAATTAAACCAGCTACAAAATCAGTGAGCTCTGATGAACCTGTTCAATTCTTGATTTTATGGACCGGCTTTTCTGTACTACTACATAACAGGCATGTTAAATAATGGCACATTATTAAGTTATGTAGTTACAGTAAAAGAGGATCATACCGTTTTTCCATGCAAGCTGGGAGCACTGACAGTGTGTGTGATGTAGCCCATGGCAGGAACGGACCTCCTCTCTAACTGCGAAGTCTGTGGAGAAAACGCAATTTATGGGCTTGTTATTACAGATTTTATAGGATCCAATCAAACAGAATGACTAATCCACTAAATAATCATCAATGGTGTGAGAGGTGGATGACTGTATCACACTGAATTAAAGTTAAACCATTGCCTCCAAGTCTGCAAACAAATCTGACGACACAGCAGATTTATTTTTTTTCATCTATCCCTTTCTCCCTTTCATCAGTCCTCCTCTTATTCGAAACAAGGTGCGCCCTGAGTTTGAGATGCTACAGGGCTTAGAAAATTTGACGTTTTTGCTTAACACACAGAATTAGCAAAAACCAGGCCCACTACAGAACCTTAAAAGGACACAAACAACAAGAGATTTAATTAACTACACATAAATTATACTAAACCTGCTTTCTTAAAATAACATTTGTTTGCTACCAGCAAGAGAAGCACTGTAAGCCATTCCCTCTGAGATTCCCATGCCATAATTTTTTTGCTGTATAATAGGTTTTTTATTTAAATGCAAGATCAGAAGAAAGAGACCGCCGCTGATGTTTGAGATACAGTAGAGATGTTTATAGGGTGCTGAGGAGCCCTGGGCAAATTGGATTAGCTGCTAATAAAACATACTTCTTAATGATATTCCACAGAGGCATACAGATTGCTATTACTTAAGCGTACTCTAGCCAGAGAACACTATCAGCCTCAAAGATGCTGGGTGCACCAAAACTAAGTGTCGACTAAATTTAGTTCCCATCCCAAACATCGCTCTTGCACAGTCACTGTGGCTACCTTTGTTATAAATGTATGTTCCTCTAAAGAGGTTTCCATAATTGTGCATCGCTCTGTTTTATAGTTGTAATTAGTGTCTTGACACTTGGGTGACTGATGGAGGAAACAGAGCGTCTGTGACACTTTGTTTACTTGTGCAGGGCCAACGGGTTGGTTACAAGGCTTGTGTGTGCTGGCAAATGTGGTGATGGTTTGGAGGGAGATCTTTTCACATGTGGAGGGTGTGGTCAGGAGACAGCGTAGGGTGTGGATAACAGGACGTCCCCTCGCTCCGTCTCCTGTGGCGGCAGTGGTGCTGTCTGAGCACTGCGACGGTTTAAGGGAACGGCAGAGTTTTGAGTCACATATGCTCACACCACCTGTGGAGCGGGCCTGGGTGTGGACTGTGTGAATCTGCAGATGATTCACATGAGAATCAAAGTGTGTGCTGGAAAGTTGGAGCCTTCTCATGCTCCTCATGCTAATCTTCCCATGGTGTTCCTGTGTGTGAGCTCACAACATCAATACACACCTCACATCCACTATCCGAAGCTACCGTGAGAATGGGACCTTTTGTTATTCAGCTCACTGCATGTGACCAATGACAGGCTACTGATGTTTGCTGTGGGCTAGTATTACAGCTCCAATGACTGACTATCACTATGGCTGGCATATGAGTGTAGCTTACGATGAGTGTGAACACTCACTTATCACTCTTATTTTTCCACCTAAATAGCCCTGTTCCCAGCTTTACATGACACAAACTACTACAAAGATTTCTAGAAAACATTAAATTGATAATCAAATTAATGGCTAATCTAATTTATGTTGATCGATGAATAAATGACTCAATAACTTATTTCAGACTCAGGGCAAACCACCTTTTTTCTTATGTGTAAGTGTCGTACCTGAGAAAGATGTGCACAAAAATGGCCGGGGGAGTTTGATCTTGTGCTGTCCCCAGGAGCAATTTCATCCAGGGGCCTGACTGTGCGTCTGTCTGAAGGCGTGTGTGGCCTGCGTGGGGACAGTGGTTTGAAAGAGGGGGGCACTGATGGTGGGACTTCACATGGTGATGGAGGGACAGAGATGGAGCGTGGCATCTCCACAGTAACTCTGAAGGACGAAGAGTCTGTAAAGTTAGGCCCAGTGTAGATAGGAGCGGTGGGGCTGCCATGGCGGAACTGCTGCCTCTGCTGCCACTCATACAACTGCCATACCATCCCCTCCTTGGAGGCCATTCGCTCATCGGTGGACATACGGAAGTGGCTGAGGCGGTCGTGGGCGTACTTATAGTCACTTGGCAGGTTGCATGTTGCAGGAGGTGAGCTGCTGCCAGATGGGAGACGGGGGGACTTTGGCAATGACTGATAGGTGATGTCTGCTGTGCTGCATTTGGGTTTTAGAGGAGGAGTTCGTTGAGGGAGGTTGTACTCAGCAGAGGAAGCACTGTTACACAGAGACACAAAAAGGTCTTGTAATAGCCACTAGAGGGAGCCAGTTATTCAAGGATGTTCAACACTAGCCAAGCTACTGCCATAGAGAAAGGTGAGGTGATGCACAATGACTGTGTGAAGGCAAACTGACCTTTTTGGTGGGTCCCCTTTTTGAACTTTGACCCACTGCTCCACCTGAGCCAGCGTGTTCTTCCTCTGCACGTGTTTTTCTGGATCTGTCCTCGAAACAAAACTCCTCTGGTAGACAAGATTTCCATTTTGTTCTGGTGGTAGAGCCACTTGGATCACAGTCTGCTGTCCACTTTTGTGACTGGCACCATTGACAGCATCTGGAGACAGTCTTTCTACTCTTTCCTGTGGGGCTGACTGACTGACTTTCCCCTGAATCTCTAATCCATACCTCACCTCATCTGCATGAGCCAGTCTGATACCATTGTTCTGGATTTCCTCTCTATCTGTCCTTTGAATGCTTTCTGACTGACTGACTGAGTTCTGGTTGAGGTGGATGTGGTTGGTCTGTGGGACTGCCTGCTGTGCAGTCTTCTCTGGTTTCTCCACCTCTCTGTGGAAAAGTGAAACAAGATGATTAAGTAAATTAACAAAAAGTCATATAAAAATGAAATGAGCTGCTTTGGATACACTGGTCTTGAATGACAAAGAGCATGAGCTCAAATGTTATTACACTTACAATTATTTGACCGTCATTTAATTCCACTTCTTGACAATTTAGTATGATGAAGTGCAGCACTATTGTTGAAGCAAGGGATTACACAGCATTAAACAGTGAAATGAGAACACAATGGGCACTTCAATTAACCTTAACTGAACCTAAAGGTAATTTTCTAATCCATTTCCAGACTGTGCATATGGTCGGATTAATTACTGAGCTACTTTCTGAACAATAACAGGAGTTATTCATTCAATTTCTATCTACACCTTTTTATACATTTCAGTGGAGAGGAAAGCTGGAGAGCCATTGCAGAGCAAATCCCCCGGGAGCTGCACTGACAGTCACTTTGTCTTCATCAAATAGCGTGGCTTAGCATTCCACCATTCTTAATGTGTTCAAATGATAGGACTTGAATTTCATTTTTCATTGTTATCGTTATCTTACTGTTACTAAGGCAATGATTTTAAACATCTATTTTTTTATTGTTATCAACAATTTCCAATTTCATACAACTGAAGGTTGTTAATATTATTTTACTGTAGATAATTAAGACAGATTACTTCCCACCAAACTCTGAGGATTTTTACTGTTCATTTATTTTACTGTACTATGTATTTATTGTACTATGATATTTGTCTCTAAGCAGGGATACAACTAGAAATGTAACATTGTACAAGTACTGACTTACAATGGCCTCTAGGTGGCAATACTGCATCACCCATTCAAACTATGCAGTACATTCAGATACTTTTAAAGGTGTCTAAATGTAGTTCGTAATGCATCTACCACAGATGCAGTATGCATTAAAGATTAGACTATAACTGCAAAGAAAACAATTTTGCTTAAATCTGCTTAGCAGCAGAGAGTCTACTGTTGGGTATGAGCTGGCAATATGATGCAACACATCACATCTGCAGTTCAGCAGGTCAAGATACAGTATGCACACACACACACACATATACAGAGTATATACTGCATCAGTTGCCTCCTTAGCACTGCAGTCCAACACTGAAGTTTCTACCTCAAACAGTAACTGAGGTATCGACACTGTGTTAGTGAGTCACTGTCACTAACACAGCAGATGATTAAATACTTCTATTTGAGTGTAACTGTGACAACCAAGTTCCTTCTCTAATATAACCTACAGACATATTCAGTTCACAGAGAATGTTGTGCTTTATGGAAAGTGCTGGCACTGCTAGAAGCCCAACCAATTGGAAAGGTGGATCCTCTTCTCTGTGGAGCAAGACCAACCTCTTTATAGTGTGACTCTGCTGCATCAGTGCAGCCTGGTTCATGGCCCGGATCCAGCCATTCATGTCCTCCTGTGTGTCCGCACTGAAGAAATATGTCCGCATCCCGCAGTGTTCCGCCTGTGAGCCAATCACAGAGTTCTTATTGTAAATGTAGGAGCGCATTCCAGTATGGCTCGCCTATCAAAGAGACAGAGAGAAAGAGAAATGGAGAGGATAAATATGAAAGCTTTTCACTGAAGACATTAAAAAGCTGCCATGGAGCCTGCAAAGTGAAAGTGTTTACTGACAGCTGTCAACTTGGTGAAGTTTACAGCATTTTACTTTAAAAAAAGGGGGGAAAGGGAGAAATTTGCTGCAGTAGAAACACCATTTTGTTGTTTCTTGCAAAAAAATCATAACACAGGATATATTTCCCCACTGCTTTAAAAAATCCCCCCTTAGCATACAGAAGTTAAGACACGAACTGCAGGGAACGACCACACAGCAGCAAAGGAAATGCAGTTATGGGCTCCTTTCACTACTACAGTCAGGACACACATACACACAAAACCATGCATCAAAAGTATTAGCTTACCTTTTATATCATAACTTCTGTATGGTGCTGTAAATCTAATAGCTTGTGTTTGCAAACGAAATGAGTCATGATGCTGTTAAGCAACCATGTCACAGTAAAGTTGCATTCAACAGTTTTTGCACATTTTAGTTTATGTACTGTTGTTTCACTTGAATATAACTTTGGCATCGCTCCATTGATATGCAATGCAATTAGAGAGGAGAGTGAAGAAAATGGCCACCCCCTCTCTGCCATGATGATGGAGATGTGATAACGGATAAGTAGCTTGACAAGACAAATACCAGAGCCACTCATCTTACATGTGATGTGAGTAATCATCCAGCAGAATAATCTCTTACAACTAACCAGATTTGTAAAATTAGCAACTGATTGATTAACTTACTAAATATCTGGACTGTCTATACATTTTCTTTTTGACTCAGTGGTTCATAGTATCGAATGTGAAATTAATGTGAGGATTATTGCTGACTCTTTCTTTGAATATTATACACCTGTACTGGATGAGCATTGCACCATTTTTGTGGACCTCACACTGTGCCTACAAAGACAGTCCTTTGATGAATATGCAATTTTCTCTACCCAATTTGCTCACAGAGAGCACGAAAATAATCACAAATACATCACTGTCCAAACTCATATGGACTGCACTGTACACGTAAAATAACCAATAACAACCTCACGGCTAAATTAGCCTTCATATGTGCTCTGGCATTGTCCATAGATGACTTGCTGTAGTCATGGCCATTCATGATACAACTTAAATGCACATTTTGCAATGTGCATTCAGTAGCTAGATGGCAAATATGAATCAAAATGAGGTGAGGATGTGTTCTCCACTGATGAGTCCAGAGTTAAATCAAATACCTATTCATGCAAGACTCCTGCGTGATTCAGGACGGCCGACCACAGAGAACAGTACTCACTCCGCCCGCGCAAACACACCGGGTCACAATGGGAGGCAATTGACAAACAGGGAATGAGAGAAACACAGTGAGATGAGCAAAAAATAGGAGAACAGAAAACAACAGGAAGTTACAGCTGATAAGTGCTGGATCAAAAAAAAAAGACAGAAATGGCTCCAGCAGGAATGAGTAACCGTGGCAGCCTCACAGGGGCTTTGATAGTTTACAATCAGACACATCCTTGTGGAATCACAGCACAAAGTATCAAAGCACGTTCCTAAAACTTCAATCAAATTCATTTGGAGAATAATTTTCTCACCATCACCATCTTACATAGCTCTAACAGTCTGAAACGACACCATCTCCTGAGCTGTTGTCATGCTTGCTTAACAGCAACAGACATTTTCCAAAGCACCTCACATATATGTAATGAAATCCTGTTCTTTAATGCATGATGGCTCAGGGTGAAATGAAGAAAAAGTGGGGGTGGTGGGTGGGTCCCCTAAATATAGGTTGGTACAGCCGAGCCCTAACTCATCTTACCTAACCTTACAGATACTCCCTGACAAGCAGGAGGAGACGGTGAACTGGCTGAATGTATAATTAATATTCCAAGCAGCACACTTATCATACAAATTCTATTGTATGTAATGTGGTCTTTAAAAGGCAGGAGATACAGTACAATATACAGTGCAAGCGCACACATTAACATTCACACTGGGGGCATGCACACAGACACACAGAATCCAAAATCCCAAGTACAAAGGAGCTGAAAGGATTGCAGCAGAATGCCCTGAAGCTGCAGTGGTGCATCAGATGCTCGGGCACAGTTGGTCTCTGTGTTTCCACAAAGTAAGAGTTAGATAATGTCAACCTACAAAGACACATGAACACCTATGCTGTTTTTGCCCAAAGCTCAGGAGTTAGCACATATGTTTTGTAATTAGCCATACATTTACCAATCTGTTGCTTTAAATATAAATTGAAATCATCATGCACGGCAGTACTGCAGCACCTAAACACAGTTACAATGTACATTCTTACATCCATTTATAACCCATGTCAGGTATGCTAACGTGATCAGGTCGTCTTCTGCAGACTGTGACCAGAATACTTAAATAGCAGTACTGTAAACCTGCAAGTCTGTTAAAAGTTTCATCAGACTTACTGTTATACAAGAAGCCATAAAAGTAAATAAAATCATCCATCTCTTCACACAAGTACAAGACAGAAAAAAGACCATCAGTAGCAGTGAATTATTTTCGAAAACAAAATGACAGGGATACGACAGCAGGAAATTTCTAACCAGAGGACACCTGCGAAGAGCGCAGTGTGAAAGGAGTGGTCACAAATACATTACAAGCTACATTTCTACACGATAACTTCATTTACAGAGCTTACTCAGTAACACTTCAGCGTTACCTTGAAAGCATATTTGCGGTTTATGTGGTCATCAGGGTCAACGGGTGAAATGACATAACTGGGCAGAGGGATGCTGCCAAGCACTGTTTCTTCTCGGCTGTCTGTGAAGTGAGAACACACACAGACACACAGAGTTATTGTGTTGTGTGTGTTATATGTTGTCACAGGCATTCAAAACAACATCTAATTCTGCCAAAATCTACGAGTGGCTTTAAATTTACGAACAGCAGGCAAATTAGTGAAGGCATAATTCATGGGTGACTCTATCTGTCTCTATGAGGTTATGTGGCAGCATGTGGCACAATGTGGCTTATCTATTATTCAGTATGATTAATGGAAGAGTGGAGGTAGATGCTATGGCAACACAAGCATAGACTACACCCTGTAATAAAAAGCTCAAGTTTATGAGAAAGGAAAAGTTGAAGGAAGAGAAAGCTGAGGGAGAGTAGGAGATAGCAGGAGGTGGCATGCATTTAATTACATGTGTCATTGATCAAAATGACAGCAGAGGAGATCACTAGGTGCCTGATTTCATTTTTTTGCCAGTTAAACCCTGACCAAGTGTCCTTTTCACAGACTCACCTTTGTAGTAAAACAAGCAGTAGTCTGACAAAACAAACCACTTCCGTTTCCACAGTCGCATTCCAGAGCTGTCCTGGAGGTGAAGGAGGAAACGCAGCACACAGTGTATTTAGAACTCCTCCTTGCAGGGACACATTTTAATTCTCACTTTAATTAAAAAGTGTAGTTTGGGAATAGCATGCTCGTTAGCAGTGATCAAGGGGAGAGGAGTGTGTGCATATTATTAGAACAATAATTCAACTTGTTTTATAAAAGCTGCAGCCTCTACAGTGCTGTAGCTCTCACTTTTGTACTTTTTTTTGGACTGTGTAAGGGTAATTGAAGCATTCATGAAATGAAATACAATGATGGATCATTTGTTCCCTGCTGTAATCAGTTATACAGTAAATGGAAGTTATTTGTGATTATGCCAATGTGTTTGTGCTGTCTTTTGGATAAGCTCACCTGTTTATAGAGCCAGCCTCTTACCACAACTGGGATGTTGAGGTTTCTTTTAATAGCATGATCTCTCTTGCCAAAACTGTGTACTTTACCGCCACCTCTGGAGCCCTGCAGGAAACAAAGAAAACCCCCAAAGAGCTTATTGTGTGAGCACTCCATTACCACTGACATATTTTGGATGTTAATGTATAATATGCACAATGTTTGGCCTTGGTCCAGTATTGAGTTAAAGCACATGAACACCATGTTGTTGTTGCATCCCTGTCAGTACACTACACTACTGCAGACCTCTGTATGACTTCTACCTGTGAAACTGAATAAGAAATCCTGGAAGGGCTTTGTTGTCTTTTGTTGACCTGGGATCAGATCACAAAAATATGGCAGCAAAAAACAACTGGCTATTTCTGTGGATCCGTGTGTCTACTTATAAAATCGGGTGTATTTTTAGACAAGGTCTCCATTTCTCAGTAGTGTTTTTTTTTCTACAAAATTATGTAGACAATTATGTAGTGGTGTGCAAAATGGGCAATTCTTATATAGAATGTAATTGCAGCTTTTTTTAGAGTGCAAATACAAGTTGTTCTAATACATTTTCACAGCAAATAAATGTTATAAAAATGAATAATTATACATTAGAAAAAGATTAATAGGATAATGGTCTGATTAAACCAACCAACCGAAAATATATTTTATTCTGCTGTAAATTTAAGAACATCCACAAGTAAAACACTCTTGATATGAATGGTGGCTAGACCCTTAAAAATAAGAAACACTAATGCTCACCTTTGACCCTGAGGTGACATCCACTGCTGCTGAGGTCACCGCCTTGGAGGACTCTGTGACCATGCCGGGAGATCTCTGATTGGCCGCTGACTTGGACATACGGGATTCTATCCTACAGTTGAGAAAACAGCGTAGGAGATCAGTGACACAGACAGGATGAGAAACACTGGACAGAGATTTTCCCTCTCAGCGACTCTGACAAGCTACAGACATGTAATGAACTACAGTGCAGCCCTGTGCTGAGCTTTCAGATACGAAGGATACGACTGTTTCCTGACACCAACACGAGACTTATCACAGCCAATGGCTTTGCAGCGGATGTGTCAACAGTGACCACAACACCTCAGTAGCACTTGGACTCACATTCACCCCAGGTCATAGATCTTATACACAGGAAAAATAACACCTGTTAGGTACATCACTCCTGGCCTATTGACAGCTGGTATAGGTTCCAACTCCCCATCAATGAGATCTCATTGCCAAAGTGGCATGGATATTATCTAAGTCTATTATCTACTTAAATTTGGGGGAATACTGGGCATGTGTTTTTGGTACATGGGAACAAGGTGATGATATTTTTAACCTAGAGTTCCACAGTTAGCATTGATGATAGCACTGTTATCAGAAACATTCTGGATTATGGAGTTTCTTTAAGGATGAGTGTGAAAGAATTGGTGACATCTAGTGGATAGGCCACAGACTACCAAATGACCCGGTCACCGCGTCCTGTAAAACACTAAAGATTGCTTTACAGTAAATTTCACAATAGGCTACTTGCAGACATCCGAGGCTTGTAATGATGCACTAGTTATCTTGATGGCCTCTTTACAAGATGTTACATCATGACCACATTTTCAATGGCTTGCATCATAACTACTCAACAATAAGCTTATTTAATCTTGGGAGAATTTTAGAATAACAAGATAGTGAGGCAGCCTAATGATTGCAGTTAGTGTAGCACGACTCTCCCTATTGGCCAAAACATATCTCAAGTACAATGGGCATGAAAAGATTTAGTATGTACATAGTTCAGCGAGGATGTTAATATAACAAGAAGCAAAAGCAATATACGTTAAAATCACAATACTGGAAAACCATATTTTTCAAAGCTTGATCTGTGTAAACCACCGATGACAACGCAGACTCTAGCACATTCAAGGTACCAGTTTTGACACAGTTTTACTGGCCATCTTTTTGCTTTAAGAAAACACTAAGAAAACCAAGAAGTGGTGCAGTAAGTCATTGACAACCTTTGTATGGTGTGCCAGCAAAAGTAGTCCATTAATGTTCCCATTTACTGCCACTATTAATGTAAATAGTTCAGCATCTTGTATTGTCTACTTTATACACTGAGTTGTAGCAACATGACTTGCATTAATGATCTAACCTTGGTTTCCACTATCCATTCATTTATTTTCTCTCTCACTGGCCTACAAAATAACTCACACTTAATCTCTTTCTAAGAAGGTATAACACTTCTAGGCAACATCAAAACCTGATCTTACAACAGAAAACAATGTGTGACATAACAATGCAGCCAGAAACTGGCTGAATCATTCCAGGAAGGGGTTAAAAGCAGTACTGAAGCTGTTGTTTTTTTTCCTGTTTTATGTGCTGCACTGCTTTATGTAAGGAAAATGAGATAAGGTAGAGATGTATGTCAGAGACTATGGCAAAATAATAGCAGTAAAGGAAAAAGAGAGAAAGAGAGAGACCACACTGGAACAAAACTTGCAGTATCTGCACTCAAAGCTTGGAGTGCAGCCAGAATTTTTACAGGATGTTTCTGTCGTATCAAGGGGATGCTGCTGTTTTATGTGAAGCTTTCATACTGTTTACCACCACTGTCATTGGAACAGTTCCCTAGGAGATTTGTTGTGGCATGTGGAGGAGAGGAGCAATATTTTACATTGTGTAGTGTCAGGAGTGGAAAGTCACTAAGCTCCATCTGTCCCTGGTTCGCTTGCTATGATTGAAATGAAGGCATATTTGACATTCAGGTGGTGGGCATGCATGAGGGGCGTTATAGTGTAATAATCCATGGCACACAACTCAGAGGCTTCAGGCTGATCGACCTCTCTGTGGGGAGTTGCCTCCTGCAGCTCCTTCCTCCTTCCTGCTCTGTCTTTGTCTCCAGGGAGAACATTGTGTTTCTCCTTACTTGGAAGTGAATTGGTGATTCATGGAAGAACCCCACTTCCTATCTAGATATCATTATACACTGACTAAACCTCATACTATCATTGTGCCATTAAATTGTCGAGGTTATTGTGAGGTTAAGCCTGCATTGCAACCATAAAACTGCAACCCAGCTGTCACACACTTACACATAAAATCTATTCTTTTCCGAGGAGGATAGAAAAGAATGGTGCAAAAACAAGTAAATGAAAAAACTGACATTCTTTCACAAATTCTTTCTTTTTGAAGTGAGTTTGTTCGTCACAAATAGCACAATATTGTGTTTCCTCTGGCTTTGGAATGAAAGAGAAAGTCTGTGTTACAAAATAATGATGCAGCATTTCCCATGGAGTGTCTACTGAGAGGTGTTTCAATAGTGTTGGTGTGATGTAAAAACATCAGTGTAAATTTTCCCCTTGTGTGGTGGAGGAAGTACTGAAGCTTGGTACTTAAGTAAAAGTACAAATAACCAGCAAAATATATACTTAATACATAAAAGTAGAAGTGCTACATCAACAATCCTACTTAAGTAAAGGTCTTAAGTACTTACTTTTAAATGTACTTAAAGTATTAAAAGTAAAAGTACTCATGCACCAAATATATATTATTGATTTCCATTGCAAAGGATACATGAACAGGTTAAAATAATCAAAGAAATTATCTTAAAATTAAAATTGACAATGTGTAGTTAATTTACATTTCCAGTACAGAACCAGCTATGGACAGGTCCGTGTGTCATGAGGCAGGCTGTGGGCATCAAGTGAACAGAGTGGCTGGTGATAAAAAAACAGGCATTCACCATTTTTACTGTGTAAGTATTCCTGCTGTAGATTAATGTTATGATTATTGTTAACCAGACATTAATGGATGGATTTGTGTTAGCAGAACAGTAGCTAACTAGTTAGCTAAATGAGCCAGTGCACCGGCATCATGATTGAGGCACAGAAACACAGCTAGCAGCGGTGATAATAGCTGCAAAATGCAATGGACTAAAAGTATAAAGTATGCACTATTTTTACTTAAGTAAAGTTACGAAGTACAAATACTTAGTTACATTCCACCACTGTCCATCATAACAAGTATATAGTCTCTATTAACTACTCTACTAGTATACCCAGCTATGAACACACAGGGAATGAGTTATTATCATTCATTGTTAAGACATTTAATTGTTGATTGATTTTATCCAAGTTAAATGCCTCTCTGCAGTCTAGCCCTTAAAACCCAGACATATCTGTCTTTCACTTCCCATGACTTGTCAGGTGTTTGTGGGCGGAGCACAAACCTGATGCCATTCTTACTATAACAAGTTTTACAAGAGTAGAAGTGTCATGTTGAAATAAGTATGCAAGTGAAGCACCCATAACTTAATAGTACACAAATCCATGGCTCACCAGATCAGGACTAGAGACAAATGAATGACAGTGTGGAAGATTCCGATGAATCACTTCAATCAGTTTCCTGCTGCTTTAAATGGCCAGAATGTGGAGGCCACATGCTTGTCTCTCAATGTGCTTCTGCTTATAGTGGAATCTTTGCTATGCACGATCATCTTACACCAACCAGCTTAAATACGATCACACACCTGCTGCCTTGTACTGTGTTCTAAACCTGTCGTGCAGCTTTAACGGCTTTACACGATGAGATTCAATAAATCCAACCGCCATGCCATGACAATATATATGGCAGTAAACAATGCAATCCTGCCATCCTCACACAATTCCAATTCTCAAAACATCATCGAGCACACGGTCTGTTTTTATGACTCGTTGAGAAGAACTGCTCAGGTGAACCAAAATATAATAAAAGCAGACATTTAAGCAGAACTTTGCTGATGGATGTGACAAATTTATGAACACATCATGGTCAAAAAAGCAGAAGAGCTGGCAGAATTCATATCCAGTGCCATTGGAGTGCAGTCAGTTTTACTTAAAGTATTGCAGTGCCCTTCATTTATTGTTCTATGACTGCTGCTCAATTCTGATGAACACTTAAATGGAAGTGGGCCGCTTTCACTGTTTGTCAGTACAGTCAGCGAGATGCATGAGGACTGAAAATAAAGGGAAATTTTGTTTCCCGGTTAATTTATATCAGTACACATTGCAAACTAAAGCATGCAGCATTCTGCATCCTTCATTTAAAAAGCCAACTCACCTATCTTGTAGTGTGTATTCTGTGTTTTCAGGGGAAATCTGTCCTGTTACAGGATGTCGAAATGATGTAGTCCTCAGGTTGTGGCTGCAAAAAGTGAAAAAAGAAGAAAATGAAACAGCTATAAAGTCATTAATCATATTCCTGACTGATCAACGCTCTGCACATCTGTTTCGCTACATCAATTTGAAGGACACTAGAAAACCAGAAGTTTCTAAGCTTACAATGACACCTCTGTAAAAAAATATAAATAAAAATAGCAGCATTACAGCCAGCCATGGCTCATATTCTTTTCCACCACATGTGTGGAACTCGGCACTCTTGCTAAGCCAGCTCCCCAAGCCTATTGATTTTAATTAGATGGGACCATTCATTGCTTTAAATAGAGCATAAACGTATGTTACTGTCACATGAAAAAGCGACAGTAGACAGTAGTGGTTGAACCAGAAGGTTTGGGCTTTGACACAGTTTTTGTTCATATGCATTAATCTATGATATACAGTATTTATCTATAGTTAAACTTCACATATGTTGAGATACTGTATTGCTATCTATTATCTCATCCCTCTAGATTAGCTAGGCTAACACTGCTTGGATATACAAGCATTAAAAAGAGAAATGTGCCATTGTTCTATTTAATTATGCACAAGCTCATATCTCAGGGGTCATTTTGGGTTTTTTGAGTAATCTGAAAGACAGTTACTATTTTTTATCTGGCAAAAAGACACACAGATTAACTCAGATTACTGTGTCTCTTGCCATTGCAAAGTGATGGAGTGCAGACACGGATGTCCTCTCGCTGCCCTTGGAATGGTTGGTTTTGTAGAATATTTCATGAAGGCTCTCTACCTATCAAACTTACTCTCTGCTAATAGTGTTATTGAGCATTTGTCTACTTTGTCATCTGTAAAACACGTCGTATCTGTGACATATCATTGTGGCATATCACCATACTACTAATACAGAGACTTCACCTGGCATTGTATAACTTGTTTGGCCATGAATTGATTGTAACAGGTGTTCATTTATATGCAAATGTACTACATTCTAGCTTTCAGATGCTGCTGGCTCTCTAACTCTTTTTTAGACGTGTAATTAAGTATAAGTGTTACACAACATGTCATAGGATAAAAAGTGCATCTTATCTGGTAAAATAATGAGACAAATGTCCATCATACAACAAGGACAACATAAGTCAGTGTTCTAGTTAGGTTAAAGACTGAGAGCTGTATTTGCAGTATTAACCAAAAAATTATGCTTTCAGGTTTTTGTGTGTGGTGCATTTAATTTCCCCTGACCCTCTTTGATTCTCTCCTATTATCATCATGCACAGTTTATTGATTCATCGAGGCTGGGTAATGCTGTGCACAAGCCTGCAACAAAAACACATTAAATACTGCTATGCAGAGGCATAACATCACAAACACAGCTCTGTATGCAAAGATAAACAAATGACTGAGATAAACATGTTTACACTATCTCCCCCTTAAAGTGTACCAAGAGCAAAGGAGTGACTGTATTCAGCAGTAAGCAGGCAATTCTCTAAAGGACAGAGTGATAGAAAGCAGAAAGCAGTTCTTCACTGCATCATCATGCAGCAAAGGGAGGAGAAACAAACTGAGCAGAGTGGAAAGATTTATGAGTTGACATTTCAGCAAAGTTCACAGGGAATGATGCAGTCCTGCCTGCACAAAAAGCATGACATCAAACACAAACAGCACTTTACATTTAGGTACAGTATACACTGTGTCATATATTCACAAAAACACAGAGAAACACACACACAGGCTACTAACAATACCAGTTACTGGTAACAGCTCATAATTTTCTGAGCTACATGGGGCTCATACAGCACTGCACCAGCCTCCCCTGTTAATTAGGAATCTGCATTCTTTGAGGCTTTTGTTTTAGCCGCATTACTTCTGAACTATTTGTCACGGAATTTGCAGCATCCCCAGTAAGTGTACAAACAGTGCAGCACAGTAGGTCTATTTGTTTGCAGAAAAATGGCTTCTATTGAGGCCTGACAGCACTGAGCTAAAGGGGAGATTTTACTTCTGCTGTACATAAACTACCAATCTGCACTAGTGTCTGCATTAGCTGTCAGAGCTAGTTGGATGCCATGTATGTCTGGAAATAATGGACTGCCTTCATATAAAACATTATCCAATGAAAAAGTGACACCACACAGATTATTTTATACATACAATACAAAAAATATCTTATTAAGTTAGTCATTGTGCAGAGGGAAGTTTTCATTCCAAAAACAGCCACTAACATGTTCTACTGCGCAAGAGCAACAATCATCAGGTCAAGTACAGTTTCTGTTTCCGTCAGGCCAGAAAAAGAAAACAAACAATAACAGGCATTTCTCCATGAAAACAGCTTTAAGAAGGCATCTCTCAGTGCCAAAAGAAATAGCTTTTTTCCTCCTTAGATCCTTAGAGCAGCTAATTAACAACTGTATATGCACTAAACTAATCTTGGCGTTTAGACGACTTTAACTGCGAATAGCATGAAATCTGAGACTAGTGTCAGTCTGGTTTAGATTCCAGCCACGGCTTAAATAAATATGTATAAACAGCAGCACTGCTACTCTCTCTCCTTGCTGCAACAACTGGGATCTGGATCCATACTTCAACCCTGGCATGCCTTTCCTTTTTTTTGCAGCAAAACAATAGGCTCAGAGTAATCCCTGTCCAACACAAGGGCTAAGTCTTGGCAGCAAGGGCAGCAAGGGCACCGCTCTGTGCACTGAATACCTCTCTCTTTCTCACACCAACAAAAACTGTACCCACTACAAGCACAACTCTCTGCTACTATTAACTCCTCACATGTCCCGGTCTACAATACAAATAGAGGAAACACTCTCACCTGTTGTGAGATTATGAATCATTATGAATCAGCTGCTGCGGTGCTGCAGGTCACGGAAATCCTCTCAGCATTACTGTGGCAGGTGGAAGATGCAGAGGGAGTCAGTCAGTGGCAGCTGGCATCCACAAAGAGCAGAGTAAAGTGGAGCCAGCAGGATGTGGGCTGAAGGGAACGCTCTTTATCTCCATATTCTCCTGTTTGAGCTTGCCGTCTGAGTTTCATCCCACACTTGCTGTGTGGCTGCAAAGAACTATCTCCCTCCCATCAGGGGAATGCCTCACTTGATTATCAGATCCTCCTCCCTTCCCACTTTCTTTTCTCCTCTTTCCAGTTCTCTCTACCTCTTTCTCAGAATTTACTAGATGTTATTTATTAATTAATGAAAGTGTGAGCTATGCAGGTAAAGCAGACATATGTTCATGTTGTTTATTTCCTAATTTTCTCAATGCAGCCATGCTTATTAACCAGTGTCAGGTTGCTACTACAATGTAAAAAAGATTGACAAACAATCTCAATGTGATTGTTTGTCACACATGTGTACCACTGCAAACCTCTGAGTGGCAGCATTGCAGCTAAAATAAAGAACACAAGAGGAAATGCTAATAATTTTGCTGTCCACAGTTAGCAGTTGCTAATTTATTGCTCTTTGTATGCTTTTAAAGCTCACATCAACAAAGAGTGAAGTTTCTGAAATATACCTTCACACATGCA
Source organism: Parambassis ranga (assembly GCF_900634625.1). NCBI lineage: Eukaryota > Metazoa > Chordata > Actinopteri > Ambassidae > Parambassis > Parambassis ranga. Next base: position 11,072,789 of record NC_041024.1, on the reverse strand, counting down.
CAGTATACCCACCGTGGACTATTTTAGAAAACCATTCAACACTTATATGAAACACACTATTTAAATCAAGGTCTAGAAATATAATGAAACCTGAAGAGTACATAACCCTTTGAACTTTTCAGGCATTTTCAAGGGCACCTCAGAGTATCTGATTTTTGAGGCTTAACAGTAACACTGACCTGTGACCTAAGATTGAAAGTAATCCTGGGGAATGCAGAGGGATCAGGTGGTACCAACACACTGTAGGCTTATAAGAAGATAGTGAATCTGACAGACAACCAATAGCTTGTGGGCTCAAAGTACAGTGGTACAACAAATGTCAGAAACAATAGCCTGCATTTGATCTTGCATTTTAAGTCTGAGTGAAGTAGGGGTGTGCGATTTGACGATAAATGATCGTGAAGGATTTGAACGTACCGGCGATCTACCAGAACGGAGAGATCGTTTTATCGTCCATAGAGCATGTTCTATTAATTGCAATTCTATGTTCGCGCAGACGCATGAGTTTTTTTTCCTCGGCCAACTCTCAGTGCGCTTAATGTGAACCTGACCAACCAATGACAGCCTCCCTGTTAGGAAGCTACGGCTGAAAACGAAAAGAGAACGGAGCAACTGGTCCCTAAAAACAAACTCCACCGTTATGTTCGGTGCTGCCGACAGCGGCGGCGCGTGTTCTAAGCCTGTGTGTGTGCGCGCGCGACGTGTGTCGCGGTGGAAGGGCCGCGTGTGTACGAATGTATGCTACGGGCTATGGGCAGCAGTGGCTCAGTGGGGGCAGCAGTGGGTCAGTGGTGAGCAGGGTTGTCCAATAACCGGAAGGTCGGCGGTTCGACCCCAGCTCCTCCCTAGTCATTGTTGTGTGTCCTTGGGCAAGGCACTTTACCCGCATTGCCTCCAGTGCACTCACTGGTGTATGAATGCGTATGAATGAATCGGCGGTGGTCGGAGAGGCCGTAGGCGCACCTTGGCAGCCACGTCTCCGTCAGTCTCCTGTGGCTACCACTGGTAGCTTACCACTGCCACTGTGTGAATGTGGTGTGAAAGAATAATGCATCTCAATGTAAGCGCTTTGAGTGCCTGCCCAACAGAGCAGAAAAGCGCAATATAAGACCAATGCATTATTATTATTACTACGAGCACGTACGCGCCCACCTCTCTGAACATTACCAGCTCGTTATATTCAGGTTCGCTGCTGTTGTGCCGTCAGCAGCTCTTCTAAACCTCTGTGTGTGTGTGTGTGTGTGTGTGTGCGCGCAGTGGGAGGGCCCCATGTGTACATCAGATGCAGACAGAGGCAACAGCTGATGACGTCACCAAAATAATAACGCAGGCATTTGATGAAGAGGCTCCATATGAGGACTAAACGGTGGACAGAGCTGACAGCAGCAGCTCCGTTTGTCCTTAGATATGATTCCCATGAAAGTTTGATCATTTGTTCTAAATCACATTGAACTTTAAGAGTTACTTAAGTCTCAATACTGTATTTATTGTTTAACCTTAGGAGGCACACTTCAGTCTGTTTAAATGACTGTTGAATAATACTTTACAGAACTACATTAGTCTTCCTTTTAACCTATTTGAAATAAAACTTTATTTTGTTCTGTAATTGTTATTTAAATTTTCATGTTTATTGTAAACTAATACTGAATGCACGTTGTTTGCCTTTAAAATCTACTGATAGTTTTTTTTTTGAGTAGGCTACCTGAAGTCATTTACACAGAAACATGCAAATTAGTGTCAATGTAAAAACAAATCGTGATAAAATCGAGATCATGATTTTATCATTAAAGAATCGTGATATAAATTTTTTGCCATATCGCCCACCCCTACTGAGCACTGCGTCGGACTTAAACCACCTCATCCATAAACTGTAAATAAAGATGGACAAAGTGGCTCCGCCTCCACCCGTTGAAGGTAACTCCACCTTGGAGCCAGAGAGAACATCACTCTCCTAATGTTTTCAGCATTGAGCTCAACACAAACAGGATGCAGTTTACTTAATGTTTCCCAATAGCATCATGCTAAGTTACAGTTAGCTGCTGAATGCTAGCTGGCCGTTTGTAAGCTGCTTGAATGTGTAATTAAAGCTAATGATTGGTCTGCTAATCATGTAAGCCTGCTGGGTAGGGTTGTTCAAATTAATTAAAATTTAGCATCCAGGTCTGCCTCGAGCCCCTAGCTTGTGGTGCTCTGTTTTCAAGATTCAAGATTCAAAGGGCTTATTGTCATGTGCACAGTATAGAAACTGGTTTCCCTGTACAATGAAATTCTTACTTTGCTGCTCACACTGAATGCCATAAAGGTTTAAGAAGTCAAAATAGAATAATTTGCAAAAGAGCAATTTGAAGAGCAAAAAGATGCAAATAAGTACACAAAAATATAAACTATGGAAGTAAATGAAGCTACATACATATACATGTAAATGTGCATGTGTGCTACATCAGCTGTTGTGCAAATTGAGCAGAGAATGAATCATAGTGCAACTGTCAGGAGGTAAACAGCTGTACATGTGCAGTTGGATTGGATATTAAGGTGCATAAAGAAAGAAATAGATAAACAGTATTGCAGTTACTGTTACTGCATGCAAACATGTCAGCATGTAAACAGTCAGTGTGTATGTGCAGGGTACAGTCCATTTTTTACTGTTGTGTGTGTGTGTGTAAAATTAGAAGGCTAGCAATCTAAGCTAGCATAGCCAGCCAGAAGTAACTTAGCTAAACTGCATATCTGCTAGCATCCTAACTAAAAAATGTACACTTGAAAACTCCTGCTGATCAGAACCTGTCACAAACATAAACTTATTTATTTGTCTTTCTATTTACTGTCATTAGGTTTTAATTTTTTTGTCTGAGTGTTTCGGTTTGGACACACCAAGCACTTGTTCAGAGGGTGCAACCCCCCATTAAAATACATGGGATCTGCCCTGAGAGGAGTAACAGGAGGCTGACACACCTCTCTCTCCAACATTACTTAAGCTTAATTAGGCAGGCAGAGCTGTTACCATGGTGACAGGCTGTCACACAAGAAGCATACAAAACAGCCATATTTGTAGTCTTTATCAGACTTTAGGCATTATATCTGTCATATTGATCATCCTTCAGCTGTATAGTATTCGGTATTACTTCTTTGTCAATCATTATGATATCTGCCATATTCATCGCTATGGAGCTGTTTGCTACATGTCCACATCGCATATACTGTGTTGTAGAGCAACATCTTGTGATTCTGGCGGTGTCCATATTTTTTGTCTGAAGGCTTCAGTTGGGACAAAAACAGAAGTTGTTTAGAGGGTGTTTTTACATTGGAAACACATTAGGAGGGGGACAGAGAGAGCTGCAGTCAGGGGCATTAAGAGCAGCAATAAACATTCAGGTTGCCATGGATACAGGCAGGCATGCCTTTGATTCAAAGGCATACCTTTGATCCTGTGTTAGCCTGTCACCACGGTAACAGCCCAAAGGTATATAAAGGTACACCTTTTTGCAATAAAGGTATTGTTGGTCAGTTCCAAAGACAGACACAGCAGGATATTTTGGGGAGTTCCGTGGAGACGAACCTGCCTGAAGTGCAAAGCAATAGGCGTCCTAAAGGAGAATAATTTCAAGCGTGATTACTGGACTAAACGCGGAGAACAGAAGGATCAGAGAAGAAGGAGAAACACATCTGCAGAGGAGGCTAACATCTTAGCAACAGGTTTCTTCATACAGTCAGATTCGTGGTGAGTACTAACAGTAGTGAGTGATAAGTGCAACTTCATCGCGTTCATTCAAAGAGAGAGAGGGAGAGAGAGTCGTGTGCATTTACGCACATGCTGTGTGTGTGTGTCTGTGCGTATTGGGGCGAACTCCATTCTGTGTGATAGAGAGACCAGAGAAATGTAAACCCAGGGACTGTAGAGACGGTGGAGCTCTCTGTGAAGTTACATTGATGTTAGACTCAACTCAAAAAAAAAGCTGGGAGGAAGCTGTTGTCTACTTAAAGTTACAGTAGATGGTATTATTTGGCTGATGATCTGTTGTTTGCCATATCTGCAATGGACATAAGGAGAAGGGTTACAGGCTGGAATTAGTAGATCTGATTCCAGAATCGCAAAACAACATGTCCACATAAAAATCATTTAGTCTCCCTAAGCCTCAGCTATTATTCCAAGATCAGACAATTCACCTCCTATTCAAAGCAATTATCCAGCTGCTGTTCAGATTAATTCAGCTGCTCTTATGACTGATTCAGCTTGTGTTCAGAGTAATTCAGCTCTTGTTCTGCCATTCAGCTTCTATTCATATGCATTCTGATGTGTTTTTTTAATATTTTTAGAGTTCAAAGCAATGCTTCAGCTTCTGCAATCAAGAGAGAAGCGCGAGAAGAAAGAGCGCCAAAAACAAGAGAAGCGTGCGATGAAAGAGCGCCAAGAACAAGAGAAGCGTGCGATGAAAGAGCGCCAAGAACAAGAGAAGCGCGAGAAGAAAGAGCGCCAAAAACAAGAGAAGCATGAGAAGAACGAGCGCCAAAAACAAGAGAAGCGTGCGATGAAAGAGCGCCAAGAACAAGAGAAGCAAGAGAAGAAAGAGTGCAAAGAACGAGAGAAGCGCGAGAAGAAAGGACAGACGGTGAAGCAGTTTATTGTGGAATCAGACGGCTTGATCACTGGACTGGAAAAGGCCAACGGGACCGTCCTCACAAAAGAAAATGAAAATCTCAGAAAGGCTGCCGAAGAACATACCCAGTGTTCTTCCAAGTATGAGGAGCTGGCCAACGAAGCCTGCACTCTGAGGAGTGACCTACAGAAGGCCAACAAGACTGTCCAGGAAAAAGACAGTGTGATAAACCAACTGTCAGAGGACAGGTCCTCCTCAGAAGATCAGTTGAAGGAGTGTGTACACCAGTCTCTGACTCTGCAGCAACAGGTGACTCTAGAGTCACGGGTAAAGTTGGAACAGCTCAGTGAAAACCTCAGAAAGGCTACCGAAAAATATACCCAGTGTTTTTCCAAGTGTGAGGAGCTGGTCAACGAGGTCTGCACCCTGAGGAGTGACCTACAGAAGGCCAACAAGACCGTCCAGGAAAAAGACAGTGTGATAAACCAACTGTCAGAGGACAGGTCCTCCTTCAAAGATCAGCTGAAACGTGAGCAGGAATCAAGAGAAAGCATTGAGATATACCTTGATGAGCTCAAGAAACATAACAGCAAACTTCATTCAGAGGTGGTTTATCAGGCTAATGTCATTACTGACCTGTCTGCTGAAAACACTCATGTCTGCAACGAACTGGCCAAGAGCAAGGCCAGGTTCAGACAGTTGAAGGAGTGTGTAGACCAGTCTCTGACTCTGCAGCTAAAGGTGACTCTAGAGTCAAGGGTAAAGTGGGAACAGCTCAGTGAAAACCACAGAAAGGCTACCGAAAAATATACCCAGTGTTTTTCCAAGTGTGAGGAGCTGGTCAACGAGGTCTGCACCCTGAGGAGTGACCTACAGAAGGCCAACAAGACCGTCCAGGAAAAAGACAGTGTGATAAACCAACTGTCAGAGGACAGGTCCTCCTTCAAAGATCAGCTGAAACAGGAGCAGGAAGCAAACGAACCAGAGGAGCTCAAGCAACGTGACAGTGACCTGATTGCTGAGAGCAAGGATCCCTGCAACCAACTGTCCAAGAGCAGGGCCAAGTATAGACCGTGGGACCAAAGAGCTGGTAGAAAGACTGCCAACACGATTAAAATCACTGTAACCTCCAAAGAGAGAATGTGTCACATAGACACCAGAACAGATCAAGGCCAAGGTCACACAGTTGGAGGACAGAGAGCAGGAAATCCTCCGTGCTCCAAGATGGAAAAAATTACAGAACCCACCAAAGAAAGAATGTGTCGCAGAGACACCAGAACACAAATGGGACAGGCTGTTCCACATACACGATCAAGGCTACCTAGACCAGGACAACCTACATGACCAGGAATACACAGACTACCAGGACAGCCGGGACTACAACAAAAGTGTAGACCACCAGGACCGATACAGCCTGGGCAACCCGAAGATGGGGATAGGGATAGTTGTGGAAAGGAGACAGGCGAAAGACAGACAGGAAGAAGTCGCGCGCGACGTGTGTCGCGGTGGAAGGGCCGCGTGTGTACGAATGTATGCTACGAGCACGTACGCGCCCACCTCTCTGAACATTACCAGCTCGTTATATTCAGGTTCGCTGCTGTTGTGCCGTCAGCAGCTGTTCTAAACCTCTGTGTGTGTGTGTGTGTGTGTAACCTATTTGAAATAAAACTTTATTTTGTTCTGTAATTGTTATTTAAATTTTCATGTTTATTGTAAACTAATACTGAGTGCACGTTGTTTGCCTTTAAAATCTACTGATAGTTTTTTTTTTGAGTAGGCTACCTGAAGTCATTTACACAGAAACATGCAAATTAGTGTCAATGTAAAAACAAATCGTGATAAAATCGAGATCGTGATTTTATCATTAAAGAATCGTGATATAAATTTTTTGCCATATCGCCCACCCCTACTGAGCACTGCGTCGGACTTAAACCACCTCATCCATAAACTGTAAATAAAGATGGACAAAGTGGCTCCGCCTCCACCCGTTGAAGGTAACTCCACCTTGGAGCCAGAGAGAACATCACTCTCCTAATGTTTTCAGCATTGAGCTCAACACAAACAGGATGCAGTTTACTTAATGTTTCCCAATAGCATCATGCTAAGTTACAGTTAGCTGCTGAATGCTAGCTGGCCGTTTGTAAGCTGCTTGAATGTGTAATTAAAGCTAATGATTGGTCTGCTAATCATGTAAGCCTGCTGGGTAGGGTTGTTCAAATTAATTAAAATTTAGCATCCAGGTCTGCCTCGAGCCCCTAGCTTGTGGTGCTCTGTTTTCAAGATTCAAGATTCAAAGGGCTTATTGTCATGTGCACAGTATAGAAACTGGTTTCCCTGTACAATGAAATTCTTACTTTGCTGCTCACACTGAATGCCATAAAGATTTAAGAAGTCAAAATAGAATAATTTGCAAAAGAGCAATTTGAAGAGCAAAAAGATGCAAATAAGTACACAAAAATATAAACTATGGAAGTAAATGAAGCTACATACATATACATGTAAATGTGCATGTGTGCTACATCAGCTGTTGTGCAAATTGAGCAGAGAATGAATCATAGTGCAACTGTCAGGAGGTAAACAGCTGTACATGTGCAGTTGGATTGGATATTAAGGTGCATAAAGAAAGAAATAGATAAACAGTATTGCAGTTACTGTTACTGCATGCAAACATGTCAGCATGTAAACAGTCAGTGTGTATGTGCAGGGTACAGTCCATTTTTTACTGTTGTGTGTGTGTGTGTAAAATTAGAAGGCTAGCAATCTAAGCTAGCATAGCCAGCCAGAAGTAACTTAGCTAAACTGCATATCTGCTAGCATCCTAACTAAAAAATGTACACTTGAAAACTCCTGCTGATCAGAACCTGTCACAAACATAAACTTATTTATTTGTCTTTCTATTTACTGTCATTAGGTTTTAATTTTTTTGTCTGAGTGTTTCGGTTTGGACACACCAAGCACTTGTTCAGAGGGTGCAACCCCCCATTAAAATACATGGGATCTGCCCTGAGAGGAGTAACAGGAGGCTGACACACCTCTCTCTCCAACATTACTTAAGCTTAATTAGGCAGGCAGAGCTGTTACCATGGTGACAGGCTGTCACACAAGAAGCATACAAAACAGCCATATTTGTAGTCTTTATCAGACTTTAGGCATTATATCTGTCATATTGATCATCCTTCAGCTGTATAGTATTCGGTATTACTTCTTTGTCAATCATTATGATATCTGCCATATTCATCGCTATGGAGCTGTTTGCTACATGTCCACATCGCATATACTGTGTTGTAGAGCAACATCTTGTGATTCTGGCGGTGTCCATATTTTTTGTCTGAAGGCTTCAGTTGGGACAAAAACAGAAGTTGTTTAGAGGGTGTTTTTACATTGGAAACACATTAGGAGGGGGACAGAGAGAGCTGCAGTCAGGGGCATTAAGAGCAGCAATAAACATTCAGGTTGCCATGGATACAGGCAGGCATGCCTTTGATTCAAAGGCATACCTTTGATCCTGTGTTAGCCTGTCACCACGGTAACAGCCCAAAGGTATATAAAGGTACACCTTTTTGCAATAAAGGTATTGTTGGTCAGTTCCAAAGACAGACACAGCAGGATATTTTGGGGAGTTCCGTGGAGACGAACCTGCCTGAAGTGCAAAGCAATAGGCGTCCTAAAGGAGAATAATTTCAAGCGTGATTACTGGACTAAACGCGGAGAACAGAAGGATCAGAGAAGAAGGAGAAACACATCTGCAGAGGAGGCTAACATCTTAGCAACAGGTTTCTTCATACAGTCAGATTCGTGGTGAGTACTAACAGTAGTGAGTGATAAGTGCAACTTCATCGCGTTCATTCAAAGAGAGAGAGGGAGAGAGAGTCGTGTGCATTTACGCACATGCTGTGTGTGTGTGTCTGTGCGTATTGGGGCGAACTCCATTCTGTGTGATAGAGAGACCAGAGAAATGTAAACCCAGGGACTGTAGAGACGGTGGAGCTCTCTGTGAAGTTACATTGATGTTAGACTCAACTCAAAAAAAAAAGCTGGGAGGAAGCTGTTGTCTACTTAAAGTTACAGTAGATGGTATTATTTGGCTGATGATCTGTTGTTTGCCATATCTGCAATGGACATAAGGAGAAGGGTTACAGGCTGGAATTAGTAGATCTGATTCCAGAATCGCAAAACAACATGTCCACATAAAAATCATTTAGTCTCCCTAAGCCTCAGCTATTATTCCAAGATCAGACAATTCACCTCCTATTCAAAGCAATTATCCAGCTGCTGTTCAGATTAATTCAGCTGCTCTTATGACTGATTCAGCTTGTGTTCAGAGTAATTCAGCTCTTGTTCTGCCATTCAGCTTCTATTCATATGCATTCTGATGTGTTTTTTTAATATTTTTAGAGTTCAAAGCAATGCTTCAGCTTCTGCAATCAAGAGAGAAGCGCGAGAAGAAAGAGCGCCAAAAACAAGAGAAGCGTGCGATGAAAGAGCGCCAAGAACAAGAGAAGCGTGCGATGAAAGAGCGCCAAGAACAAGAGAAGCGCGAGAAGAAAGAGCGCCAAAAACAAGAGAAGCATGAGAAGAACGAGCGCCAAAAACAAGAGAAGCGTGCGATGAAAGAGCGCCAAGAACAAGAGAAGCAAGAGAAGAAAGAGTGCAAAGAACGAGAGAAGCGCGAGAAGAAAGGACAGACGGTGAAGCAGTTTATTGTGGAATCAGACGGCTTGATCACTGGACTGGAAAAGGCCAACGGGACCGTCCTCACAAAAGAAAATGAAAATCTCAGAAAGGCTGCCGAAGAACATACCCAGTGTTCTTCCAAGTATGAGGAGCTGGCCAACGAAGCCTGCACTCTGAGGAGTGACCTACAGAAGGCCAACAAGACTGTCCAGGAAAAAGACAGTGTGATAAACCAACTGTCAGAGGACAGGTCCTCCTCAGAAGATCAGTTGAAGGAGTGTGTACACCAGTCTCTGACTCTGCAGCAACAGGTGACTCTAGAGTCACGGGTAAAGTTGGAACAGCTCAGTGAAAACCTCAGAAAGGCTACCGAAAAATATACCCAGTGTTTTTCCAAGTGTGAGGAGCTGGTCAACGAGGTCTGCACCCTGAGGAGTGACCTACAGAAGGCCAACAAGACCGTCCAGGAAAAAGACAGTGTGATAAACCAACTGTCAGAGGACAGGTCCTCCTTCAAAGATCAGCTGAAACGTGAGCAGGAATCAAGAGAAAGCATTGAGATATACCTTGATGAGCTCAAGAAACATAACAGCAAACTTCATTCAGAGGTGGTTTATCAGGCTAATGTCATTACTGACCTGTCTGCTGAAAACACTCATGTCTGCAACGAACTGGCCAAGAGCAAGGCCAGGTTCAGACAGTTGAAGGAGTGTGTAGACCAGTCTCTGACTCTGCAGCTAAAGGTGACTCTAGAGTCAAGGGTAAAGTGGGAACAGCTCAGTGAAAACCACAGAAAGGCTACCGAAAAATATACCCAGTGTTTTTCCAAGTGTGAGGAGCTGGTCAACGAGGTCTGCACCCTGAGGAGTGACCTACAGAAGGCCAACAAGACCGTCCAGGAAAAAGACAGTGTGATAAACCAACTGTCAGAGGACAGGTCCTCCTTCAAAGATCAGCTGAAACAGGAGCAGGAAGCAAACGAACCAGAGGAGCTCAAGCAACGTGACAGTGACCTGATTGCTGAGAGCAAGGATCCCTGCAACCAACTGTCCAAGAGCAGGGCCAAGTATAGACCGTGGGACCAAAGAGCTGGTAGAAAGACTGCCAACACGATTAAAATCACTGTAACCTCCAAAGAGAGAATGTGTCACATAGACACCAGAACAGATCAAGGCCAAGGTCACACAGTTGGAGGACAGAGAGCAGGAAATCCTCCGTGCTCCAAGATGGAAAAAATTACAGAACCCACCAAAGAAAGAATGTGTCGCAGAGACACCAGAACACAAATGGGACAGGCTGTTCCACATACACGATCAAGGCTACCTAGACCAGGACAACCTACATGACCAGGAATACACAGACTACCAGGACAGCCGGGACTACAACAAAAGTGTAGACCACCAGGACCGATACAGCCTGGGCAACCCGAAGATGGGGATAGGGATAGTTGTGGAAAGGAGACAGGCGAAAGACAGACAGGAAGAAGTCGCGCGCGACGTGTGTCGCGGTGGAAGGGCCGCGTGTGTACGAATGTATGCTACGAGCACGTACGCGCCCACCTCTCTGAACATTACCAGCTCGTTATATTCAGGTTCGCTGCTGTTGTGCCGTCAGCAGCTGTTCTAAACCTCTGTGTGTGTGTGTGTGTGTGTAACCTATTTGAAATAAAACTTTATTTTGTTCTGTAATTGTTATTTAAATTTTCATGTTTATTGTAAACTAATACTGAGTGCACGTTGTTTGCCTTTAAAATCTACTGATAGTTTTTTTTTTGAGTAGGCTACCTGAAGTCATTTACACAGAAACATGCAAATTAGTGTCAATGTAAAAACAAATCGTGATAAAATCGAGATCGTGATTTTATCATTAAAGAATCGTGATATAAATTTTTTGCCATATCGCCCACCCCTACTGAGCACTGCGTCGGACTTAAACCACCTCATCCATAAACTGTAAATAAAGATGGACAAAGTGGCTCCGCCTCCACCCGTTGAAGGTAACTCCACCTTGGAGCCAGAGAGAACATCACTCTCCTAATGTTTTCAGCATTGAGCTCAACACAAACAGGATGCAGTTTACTTAATGTTTCCCAATAGCATCATGCTAAGTTACAGTTAGCTGCTGAATGCTAGCTGGCCGTTTGTAAGCTGCTTGAATGTGTAATTAAAGCTAATGATTGGTCTGCTAATCATGTAAGCCTGCTGGGTAGGGTTGTTCAAATTAATTAAAATTTAGCATCCAGGTCTGCCTCGAGCCCCTAGCTTGTGGTGCTCTGTTTTCAAGATTCAAGATTCAAAGGGCTTATTGTCATGTGCACAGTATAGAAACTGGTTTCCCTGTACAATGAAATTCTTACTTTGCTGCTCACACTGAATGCCATAAAGGTTTAAGAAGTCAAAATAGAATAATTTGCAAAAGAGCAATTTGAAGAGCAAAAAGATGCAAATAAGTACACAAAAATATAAACTATGGAAGTAAATGAAGCTACATACATATACATGTAAATGTGCATGTGTGCTACATCAGCTGTTGTGCAAATTGAGCAGAGAATGAATCATAGTGCAACTGTCAGGAGGTAAACAGCTGTACATGTGCAGTTGGATTGGATATTAAGGTGCATAAAGAAAGAAATAGATAAACAGTATTGCAGTTACTGTTACTGCATGCAAACATGTCAGCATGTAAACAGTCAGTGTGTATGTGCAGGGTACAGTCCATTTTTTACTGTTGTGTGTGTGTGTGTAAAATTAGAAGGCTAGCAATCTAAGCTAGCATAGCCAGCCAGAAGTAACTTAGCTAAACTGCATATCTGCTAGCATCCTAACTAAAAAATGTACACTTGAAAACTCCTGCTGATCAGAACCTGTCACAAACATAAACTTATTTATTTGTCTTTCTATTTACTGTCATTAGGTTTTAATTTTTTGTCTGAGTGTTTCGGTTTGGACACACCAAGCACTTGTTCAGAGGGTGCAACCCCCCATTAAAATACATGGGATCTGCCCTGAGAGGAGTAACAGGAGGCTGACACACCTCTCTCTCCAACATTACTTAAGCTTAATTAGGCAGGCAGAGCTGTTACCATGGTGACAGGCTGTCACACAAGAAGCATACAAAACAGCCATATTTGTAGTCTTTATCAGACTTTAGGCATTATATCTGTCATATTGATCATCCTTCAGCTGTATAGTATTCGGTATTACTTCTTTGTCAATCATTATGATATCTGCCATATTCATCGCTATGGAGCTGTTTGCTACATGTCCACATCGCATATACTGTGTTGTAGAGCAACATCTTGTGATTCTGGCGGTGTCCATATTTTTTGTCTGAAGGCTTCAGTTGGGACAAAAACAGAAGTTGTTTAGAGGGTGTTTTTACATTGGAAACACATTAGGAGGGGGACAGAGAGAGCTGCAGTCAGGGGCATTAAGAGCAGCAATAAACATTCAGGTTGCCATGGATACAGGCAGGCATGCCTTTGATTCAAAGGCATACCTTTGATCCTGTGTTAGCCTGTCACCACGGTAACAGCCCAAAGGTATATAAAGGTACACCTTTTTGCAATAAAGGTATTGTTGGTCAGTTCCAAAGACAGACACAGCAGGATATTTTGGGGAGTTCCGTGGAGACGAACCTGCCTGAAGTGCAAAGCAATAGGCGTCCTAAAGGAGAATAATTTCAAGCGTGATTACTGGACTAAACGCGGAGAACAGAAGGATCAGAGAAGAAGGAGAAACACATCTGCAGAGGAGGCTAACATCTTAGCAACAGGTTTCTTCATACAGTCAGATTCGTGGTGAGTACTAACAGTAGTGAGTGATAAGTGCAACTTCATCGCGTTCATTCAAAGAGAGAGAGGGAGAGAGAGTCGTGTGCATTTACGCACATGCTGTGTGTGTGTGTCTGTGCGTATTGGGGCGAACTCCATTCTGTGTGATAGAGAGACCAGAGAAATGTAAACCCAGGGACTGTAGAGACGGTGGAGCTCTCTGTGAAGTTACATTGATGTTAGACTCAACTCAAAAAAAAAGCTGGGAGGAAGCTGTTGTCTACTTAAAGTTACAGTAGATGGTATTATTTGGCTGATGATCTGTTGTTTGCCATATCTGCAATGGACATAAGGAGAAGGGTTACAGGCTGGAATTAGTAGATCTGATTCCAGAATCGCAAAACAACATGTCCACATAAAAATCATTTAGTCTCCCTAAGCCTCAGCTATTATTCCAAGATCAGACAATTCACCTCCTATTCAAAGCAATTATCCAGCTGCTGTTCAGATTAATTCAGCTGCTCTTATGACTGATTCAGCTTGTGTTCAGAGTAATTCAGCTCTTGTTCTGCCATTCAGCTTCTATTCATATGCATTCTGATGTGTTTTTTTAATATTTTTAGAGTTCAAAGCAATGCTTCAGCTTCTGCAATCAAGAGAGAAGCGCGAGAAGAAAGAGCGCCAAAAACAAGAGAAGCGTGCGATGAAAGAGCGCCAAGAACAAGAGAAGCGTGCGATGAAAGAGCGCCAAGAACAAGAGAAGCGCGAGAAGAAAGAGCGCCAAAAACAAGAGAAGCATGAGAAGAACGAGCGCCAAAAACAAGAGAAGCGTGCGATGAAAGAGCGCCAAGAACAAGAGAAGCAAGAGAAGAAAGAGTGCAAAGAACGAGAGAAGCGCGAGAAGAAAGGACAGACGGTGAAGCAGTTTATTGTGGAATCAGACGGCTTGATCACTGGACTGGAAAAGGCCAACGGGACCGTCCTCACAAAAGAAAATGAAAATCTCAGAAAGGCTGCCGAAGAACATACCCAGTGTTCTTCCAAGTATGAGGAGCTGGCCAACGAAGCCTGCACTCTGAGGAGTGACCTACAGAAGGCCAACAAGACTGTCCAGGAAAAAGACAGTGTGATAAACCAACTGTCAGAGGACAGGTCCTCCTCAGAAGATCAGTTGAAGGAGTGTGTACACCAGTCTCTGACTCTGCAGCAACAGGTGACTCTAGAGTCACGGGTAAAGTTGGAACAGCTCAGTGAAAACCTCAGAAAGGCTACCGAAAAATATACCCAGTGTTTTTCCAAGTGTGAGGAGCTGGTCAACGAGGTCTGCACCCTGAGGAGTGACCTACAGAAGGCCAACAAGACCGTCCAGGAAAAAGACAGTGTGATAAACCAACTGTCAGAGGACAGGTCCTCCTTCAAAGATCAGCTGAAACGTGAGCAGGAATCAAGAGAAAGCATTGAGATATACCTTGATGAGCTCAAGAAACATAACAGCAAACTTCATTCAGAGGTGGTTTATCAGGCTAATGTCATTACTGACCTGTCTGCTGAAAACACTCATGTCTGCAACGAACTGGCCAAGAGCAAGGCCAGGTTCAGACAGTTGAAGGAGTGTGTAGACCAGTCTCTGACTCTGCAGCTAAAGGTGACTCTAGAGTCAAGGGTAAAGTGGGAACAGCTCAGTGAAAACCACAGAAAGGCTACCGAAAAATATACCCAGTGTTTTTCCAAGTGTGAGGAGCTGGTCAACGAGGTCTGCACCCTGAGGAGTGACCTACAGAAGGCCAACAAGACCGTCCAGGAAAAAGACAGTGTGATAAACCAACTGTCAGAGGACAGGTCCTCCTTCAAAGATCAGCTGAAACAGGAGCAGGAAGCAAACGAACCAGAGGAGCTCAAGCAACGTGACAGTGACCTGATTGCTGAGAGCAAGGATCCCTGCAACCAACTGTCCAAGAGCAGGGCCAAGTATAGACCGTGGGACCAAAGAGCTGGTAGAAAGACTGCCAACACGATTAAAATCACTGTAACCTCCAAAGAGAGAATGTGTCACATAGACACCAGAACAGATCAAGGCCAAGGTCACACAGTTGGAGGACAGAGAGCAGGAAATCCTCCGTGCTCCAAGATGGAAAAAATTACAGAACCCACCAAAGAAAGAATGTGTCGCAGAGACACCAGAACACAAATGGGACAGGCTGTTCCACATACACGATCAAGGCTACCTAGACCAGGACAACCTACATGACCAGGAATACACAGACTACCAGGACAGCCGGGACTACAACAAAAGTGTAGACCACCAGGACCGATACAGCCTGGGCAACCCGAAGATGGGGATAGGGATAGTTGTGGAAAGGAGACAGGCGAAAGACAGACAGGAAGAAGTCGCGCGCGACGTGTGTCGCGGTGGAAGGGCCGCGTGTGTACGAATGTATGCTACGAGCACGTACGCGCCCACCTCTCTGAACATTACCAGCTCGTTATATTCAGGTTCGCTGCTGTTGTGCCGTCAGCAGCTGTTCTAAACCTCTGTGTGTGTGTGTGTGTGTAACCTATTTGAAATAAAACTTTATTTTGTTCTGTAATTGTTATTTAAATTTTCATGTTTATTGTAAACTAATACTGAGTGCACGTTGTTTGCCTTTAAAATCTACTGATAGTTTTTTTTTTGAGTAGGCTACCTGAAGTCATTTACACAGAAACATGCAAATTAGTGTCAATGTAAAAAACAAATCGTGATAAAATCGAGATCGTGATTTTATCATTAAAGAATCGTGATATAAATTTTTTGCCATATCGCCCACCCCTACTGAGCACTGCGTCGGACTTAAACCACCTCATCCATAAACTGTAAATAAAGATGGACAAAGTGGCTCCGCCTCCACCCGTTGAAGGTAACTCCACCTTGGAGCCAGAGAGAACATCACTCTCCTAATGTTTTCAGCATTGAGCTCAACACAAACAGGATGCAGTTTACTTAATGTTTCCCAATAGCATCATGCTAAGTTACAGTTAGCTGCTGAATGCTAGCTGGCCGTTTGTAAGCTGCTTGAATGTGTAATTAAAGCTAATGATTGGTCTGCTAATCATGTAAGCCTGCTGGGTAGGGTTGTTCAAATTAATTAAAATTTAGCATCCAGGTCTGCCTCGAGCCCCTAGCTTGTGGTGCTCTGTTTTCAAGATTCAAGATTCAAAGGGCTTATTGTCATGTGCACAGTATAGAAACTGGTTTCCCTGTACAATGAAATTCTTACTTTGCTGCTCACACTGAATGCCATAAAGGTTTAAGAAGTCAAAATAGAATAATTTGCAAAAGAGCAATTTGAAGAGCAAAAAGATGCAAATAAGTACACAAAAATATAAACTATGGAAGTAAATGAAGCTACATACATATACATGTAAATGTGCATGTGTGCTACATCAGCTGTTGTGCAAATTGAGCAGAGAATGAATCATAGTGCAACTGTCAGGAGGTAAACAGCTGTACATGTGCAGTTGGATTGGATATTAAGGTGCATAAAGAAAGAAATAGATAAACAGTATTGCAGTTACTGTTACTGCATGCAAACATGTCAGCATGTAAACAGTCAGTGTGTATGTGCAGGGTACAGTCCATTTTTTACTGTTGTGTGTGTGTGTGTAAAATTAGAAGGCTAGCAATCTAAGCTAGCATAGCCAGCCAGAAGTAACTTAGCTAAACTGCATATCTGCTAGCATCCTAACTAAAAAATGTACACTTGAAAACTCCTGCTGATCAGAACCTGTCACAAACATAAACTTATTTATTTGTCTTTCTATTTACTGTCATTAGGTTTTAATTTTTTTGTCTGAGTGTTTCGGTTTGGACACACCAAGCACTTGTTCAGAGGGTGCAACCCCCCATTAAAATACATGGGATCTGCCCTGAGAGGAGTAACAGGAGGCTGACACACCTCTCTCTCCAACATTACTTAAGCTTAATTAGGCAGGCAGAGCTGTTACCATGGTGACAGGCTGTCACACAAGAAGCATACAAAACAGCCATATTTGTAGTCTTTATCAGACTTTAGGCATTATATCTGTCATATTGATCATCCTTCAGCTGTATAGTATTCGGTATTACTTCTTTGTCAATCATTATGATATCTGCCATATTCATCACTATGGAGCTGTTTGCTACATGTCCACATCGCATATACTGTGTTGTAGAGCAACATCTTGTGATTCTGGCGGTGTCCATATTTTTTGTCTGAAGGCTTCAGTTGGGACAAAAACAGAAGTTGTTTAGAGGGTGTTTTTACATTGGAAACACATTAGGAGGGGGACAGAGAGAGCTGCAGTCAGGGGCATTAAGAGCAGCAATAAACATTCAGGTTGCCATGGATACAGGCAGGCATGCCTTTGATTCAAAGGCATACCTTTGATCCTGTGTTAGCCTGTCACCACGGTAACAGCCCAAAGGTATATAAAGGTACACCTTTTTGCAATAAAGGTATTGTTGGTCAGTTCCAAAGACAGACACAGCAGGATATTTTGGGGAGTTCCGTGGAGACGAACCTGCCTGAAGTGCAAAGCAATAGGCGTCCTAAAGGA
This sequence comes from Parambassis ranga, assembly GCF_900634625.1. NCBI lineage: Eukaryota > Metazoa > Chordata > Actinopteri > Ambassidae > Parambassis > Parambassis ranga. The sequence continues at coordinate 11,055,173 of NC_041024.1, read as the reverse complement.
GAATAATTTCAAGCGTGATTACTGGACTAAACGCGGAGAACAGAAGGATCAGAGAAGAAGGAGAAACACATCTGCAGAGGAGGCTAACATCTTAGCAACAGGTTTCTTCATACAGTCAGATTCGTGGTGAGTACTAACAGTAGTGAGTGATAAGTGCAACTTCATCGCGTTCATTCAAAGAGAGAGAGGGAGAGAGAGTCGTGTGCATTTACGCACATGCTGTGTGTGTGTGTCTGTGCGTATTGGGGCGAACTCCATTCTGTGTGATAGAGAGACCAGAGAAATGTAAACCCAGGGACTGTAGAGACGGTGGAGCTCTCTGTGAAGTTACATTGATGTTAGACTCAACTCAAAAAAAAAGCTGGGAGGAAGCTGTTGTCTACTTAAAGTTACAGTAGATGGTATTATTTGGCTGATGATCTGTTGTTTGCCATATCTGCAATGGACATAAGGAGAAGGGTTACAGGCTGGAATTAGTAGATCTGATTCCAGAATCGCAAAACAACATGTCCACATAAAAATCATTTAGTCTCCCTAAGCCTCAGCTATTATTCCAAGATCAGACAATTCACCTCCTATTCAAAGCAATTATCCAGCTGCTGTTCAGATTAATTCAGCTGCTCTTATGACTGATTCAGCTTGTGTTCAGAGTAATTCAGCTCTTGTTCTGCCATTCAGCTTCTATTCATATGCATTCTGATGTGTTTTTTTAATATTTTTAGAGTTCAAAGCAATGCTTCAGCTTCTGCAATCAAGAGAGAAGCGCGAGAAGAAAGAGCGCCAAAAACAAGAGAAGCGTGCGATGAAAGAGCGCCAAGAACAAGAGAAGCGTGCGATGAAAGAGCGCCAAGAACAAGAGAAGCGCGAGAAGAAAGAGTGCCAAAAACAAGAGAAGCATGAGAAGAACGAGCGCCAAAAACAAGAGAAGCGTGCGATGAAAGAGCGCCAAGAACAAGAGAAGCAAGAGAAGAAAGAGTGCAAAGAACGAGAGAAGCGCGAGAAGAAAGGACAGACGGTGAAGCAGTTTATTGTGGAATCAGACGGCTTGATCACTGGACTGGAAAAGGCCAACGGGACCGTCCTCACAAAAGAAAATGAAAATCTCAGAAAGGCTGCCGAAGAACATACCCAGTGTTCTTCCAAGTATGAGGAGCTGGCCAACGAAGCCTGCACTCTGAGGAGTGACCTACAGAAGGCCAACAAGACTGTCCAGGAAAAAGACAGTGTGATAAACCAACTGTCAGAGGACAGGTCCTCCTCAGAAGATCAGTTGAAGGAGTGTGTACACCAGTCTCTGACTCTGCAGCAACAGGTGACTCTAGAGTCACGGGTAAAGTTGGAACAGCTCAGTGAAAACCTCAGAAAGGCTACCGAAAAATATACCCAGTGTTTTTCCAAGTGTGAGGAGCTGGTCAACGAGGTCTGCACCCTGAGGAGTGACCTACAGAAGGCCAACAAGACCGTCCAGGAAAAAGACAGTGTGATAAACCAACTGTCAGAGGACAGGTCCTCCTTCAAAGATCAGCTGAAACGTGAGCAGGAATCAAGAGAAAGCATTGAGATATACCTTGATGAGCTCAAGAAACATAACAGCAAACTTCATTCAGAGGTGGTTTATCAGGCTAATGTCATTACTGACCTGTCTGCTGAAAACACTCATGTCTGCAACGAACTGGCCAAGAGCAAGGCCAGGTTCAGACAGTTGAAGGAGTGTGTAGACCAGTCTCTGACTCTGCAGCTAAAGGTGACTCTAGAGTCAAGGGTAAAGTGGGAACAGCTCAGTGAAAACCACAGAAAGGCTACCGAAAAATATACCCAGTGTTTTTCCAAGTGTGAGGAGCTGGTCAACGAGGTCTGCACCCTGAGGAGTGACCTACAGAAGGCCAACAAGACCGTCCAGGAAAAAGACAGTGTGATAAACCAACTGTCAGAGGACAGGTCCTCCTTCAAAGATCAGCTGAAACAGGAGCAGGAAGCAAACGAACCAGAGGAGCTCAAGCAACGTGACAGTGACCTGATTGCTGAGAGCAAGGATCCCTGCAACCAACTGTCCAAGAGCAGGGCCAAGTATAGACCGTGGGACCAAAGAGCTGGTAGAAAGACTGCCAACACGATTAAAATCACTGTAACCTCCAAAGAGAGAATGTGTCACATAGACACCAGAACAGATCAAGGCCAAGGTCACACAGTTGGAGGACAGAGAGCAGGAAATCCTCCGTGCTCCAAGATGGAAAAAATTACAGAACCCACCAAAGAAAGAATGTGTCGCAGAGACACCAGAACACAAATGGGACAGGCTGTTCCACATACACGATCAAGGCTACCTAGACCAGGACAACCTACATGACCAGGAATACACAGACTACCAGGACAGCCGGGACTACAACAAAAGTGTAGACCACCAGGACCGATACAGCCTGGGCAACCCGAAGATGGGGATAGGGATAGTTGTGGAAAGGAGACAGGCGAAAGACAGACAGGAAGAAGTCGCGCGCGACGTGTGTCGCGGTGGAAGGGCCGCGTGTGTACGAATGTATGCTACGAGCACGTACGCGCCCACCTCTCTGAACATTACCAGCTCGTTATATTCAGGTTCGCTGCTGTTGTGCCGTCAGCAGCTGTTCTAAACCTCTGTGTGTGTGTGTGTGTGTAACCTATTTGAAATAAAACTTTATTTTGTTCTGTAATTGTTATTTAAATTTTCATGTTTATTGTAAACTAATACTGAGTGCACGTTGTTTGCCTTTAAAATCTACTGATAGTTTTTTTTTTGAGTAGGCTACCTGAAGTCATTTACACAGAAACATGCAAATTAGTGTCAATGTAAAAACAAATCGTGATAAAATCGAGATCGTGATTTTATCATTAAAGAATCGTGATATAAATTTTTTGCCATATCGCCCACCCCTACTGAGCACTGCGTCGGACTTAAACCACCTCATCCATAAACTGTAAATAAAGATGGACAAAGTGGCTCCGCCTCCACCCGTTGAAGGTAACTCCACCTTGGAGCCAGAGAGAACATCACTCTCCTAATGTTTTCAGCATTGAGCTCAACACAAACAGGATGCAGTTTACTTAATGTTTCCCAATAGCATCATGCTAAGTTACAGTTAGCTGCTGAATGCTAGCTGGCCGTTTGTAAGCTGCTTGAATGTGTAATTAAAGCTAATGATTGGTCTGCTAATCATGTAAGCCTGCTGGGTAGGGTTGTTCAAATTAATTAAAATTTAGCATCCAGGTCTGCCTCGAGCCCCTAGCTTGTGGTGCTCTGTTTTCAAGATTCAAGATTCAAAGGGCTTATTGTCATGTGCACAGTATAGAAACTGGTTTCCCTGTACAATGAAATTCTTACTTTGCTGCTCACACTGAATGCCATAAAGGTTTAAGAAGTCAAAATAGAATAATTTGCAAAAGAGCAATTTGAAGAGCAAAAAGATGCAAATAAGTACACAAAAATATAAACTATGGAAGTAAATGAAGCTACATACATATACATGTAAATGTGCATGTGTGCTACATCAGCTGTTGTGCAAATTGAGCAGAGAATGAATCATAGTGCAACTGTCAGGAGGTAAACAGCTGTACATGTGCAGTTGGATTGGATATTAAGGTGCATAAAGAAAGAAATAGATAAACAGTATTGCAGTTACTGTTACTGCATGCAAACATGTCAGCATGTAAACAGTCAGTGTGTATGTGCAGGGTACAGTCCATTTTTTACTGTTGTGTGTGTGTGTGTGTAAAATTAGAAGGCTAGCAATCTAAGCTAGCATAGCCAGCCAGAAGTAACTTAGCTAAACTGCATATCTGCTAGCATCCTAACTAAAAAATGTACACTTGAAAACTCCTGCTGATCAGAACCTGTCACAAACATAAACTTATTTATTTGTCTTTCTATTTACTGTCATTAGGTTTTAATTTTTTTGTCTGAGTGTTTCGGTTTGGACACACCAAGCACTTGTTCAGAGGGTGCAACCCCCCATTAAAATACATGGGATCTGCCCTGAGAGGAGTAACAGGAGGCTGACACACCTCTCTCTCCAACATTACTTAAGCTTAATTAGGCAGGCAGAGCTGTTACCATGGTGACAGGCTGTCACACAAGAAGCATACAAAACAGCCATATTTGTAGTCTTTATCAGACTTTAGGCATTATATCTGTCATATTGATCATCCTTCAGCTGTATAGTATTCGGTATTACTTCTTTGTCAATCATTATGATATCTGCCATATTCATCGCTATGGAGCTGTTTGCTACATGTCCACATCGCATATACTGTGTTGTAGAGCAACATCTTGTGATTCTGGCGGTGTCCATATTTTTTGTCTGAAGGCTTCAGTTGGGACAAAAACAGAAGTTGTTTAGAGGGTGTTTTTACATTGGAAACACATTAGGAGGGGGACAGAGAGAGCTGCAGTCAGGGGCATTAAGAGCAGCAATAAACATTCAGGTTGCCATGGATACAGGCAGGCATGCCTTTGATTCAAAGGCATACCTTTGATCCTGTGTCAGCCTGTCACCACGGTAACAGCCCAAAGGTATATAAAGGTACACCTTTTTGCAATAAAGGTATTGTTGGTCAGTTCCAAAGACAGACACAGCAGGATATTTTGGGGAGTTCCGTGGAGACGAACCTGCCTGAAGTGCAAAGCAATAGGCGTCCTAAAGGAGAATAATTTCAAGCGTGATTACTGGACTAAACGCGGAGAACAGAAGGATCAGAGAAGAAGGAGAAACACATCTGCAGAGGAGGCTAACATCTTAGCAACAGGTTTCTTCATACAGTCAGATTCGTGGTGAGTACTAACAGTAGTGAGTGATAAGTGCAACTTCATCGCGTTCATTCAAAGAGAGAGAGGGAGAGAGAGTCGTGTGCATTTACGCACATGCTGTGTGTGTGTGTCTGTGCGTATTGGGGCGAACTCCATTCTGTGTGATAGAGAGACCAGAGAAATGTAAACCCAGGGACTGTAGAGACGGTGGAGCTCTCTGTGAAGTTACATTGATGTTAGACTCAACTCAAAAAAAAAGCTGGGAGGAAGCTGTTGTCTACTTAAAGTTACAGTAGATGGTATTATTTGGCTGATGATCTGTTGTTTGCCATATCTGCAATGGACATAAGGAGAAGGGTTACAGGCTGGAATTAGTAGATCTGATTCCAGAATCGCAAAACAACATGTCCACATAAAAATCATTTAGTCTCCCTAAGCCTCAGCTATTATTCCAAGATCAGACAATTCACCTCCTATTCAAAGCAATTATCCAGCTGCTGTTCAGATTAATTCAGCTGCTCTTATGACTGATTCAGCTTGTGTTCAGAGTAATTCAGCTCTTGTTCTGCCATTCAGCTTCTATTCATATGCATTCTGATGTGTTTTTTTAATATTTTTAGAGTTCAAAGCAATGCTTCAGCTTCTGCAATCAAGAGAGAAGCGCGAGAAGAAAGAGCGCCAAAAACAAGAGAAGCGTGCGATGAAAGAGCGCCAAGAACAAGAGAAGCGTGCGATGAAAGAGCGCCAAGAACAAGAGAAGCGCGAGAAGAAAGAGCGCCAAAAACAAGAGAAGCATGAGAAGAACGAGCGCCAAAAACAAGAGAAGCGTGCGATGAAAGAGCGCCAAGAACAAGAGAAGCAAGAGAAGAAAGAGTGCAAAGAACGAGAGAAGCGCGAGAAGAAAGGACAGACGGTGAAGCAGTTTATTGTGGAATCAGACGGCTTGATCACTGGACTGGAAAAGGCCAACGGGACCGTCCTCACAAAAGAAAATGAAAATCTCAGAAAGGCTGCCGAAGAACATACCCAGTGTTCTTCCAAGTATGAGGAGCTGGCCAACGAAGCCTGCACTCTGAGGAGTGACCTACAGAAGGCCAACAAGACTGTCCAGGAAAAAGACAGTGTGATAAACCAACTGTCAGAGGACAGGTCCTCCTCAGAAGATCAGTTGAAGGAGTGTGTACACCAGTCTCTGACTCTGCAGCAACAGGTGACTCTAGAGTCACGGGTAAAGTTGGAACAGCTCAGTGAAAACCTCAGAAAGGCTACCGAAAAATATACCCAGTGTTTTTCCAAGTGTGAGGAGCTGGTCAACGAGGTCTGCACCCTGAGGAGTGACCTACAGAAGGCCAACAAGACCGTCCAGGAAAAAGACAGTGTGATAAACCAACTGTCAGAGGACAGGTCCTCCTTCAAAGATCAGCTGAAACGTGAGCAGGAATCAAGAGAAAGCATTGAGATATACCTTGATGAGCTCAAGAAACATAACAGCAAACTTCATTCAGAGGTGGTTTATCAGGCTAATGTCATTACTGACCTGTCTGCTGAAAACACTCATGTCTGCAACGAACTGGCCAAGAGCAAGGCCAGGTTCAGACAGTTGAAGGAGTGTGTAGACCAGTCTCTGACTCTGCAGCTAAAGGTGACTCTAGAGTCAAGGGTAAAGTGGGAACAGCTCAGTGAAAACCACAGAAAGGCTACCGAAAAATATACCCAGTGTTTTTCCAAGTGTGAGGAGCTGGTCAACGAGGTCTGCACCCTGAGGAGTGACCTACAGAAGGCCAACAAGACCGTCCAGGAAAAAGACAGTGTGATAAACCAACTGTCAGAGGACAGGTCCTCCTTCAAAGATCAGCTGAAACAGGAGCAGGAAGCAAACGAACCAGAGGAGCTCAAGCAACGTGACAGTGACCTGATTGCTGAGAGCAAGGATCCCTGCAACCAACTGTCCAAGAGCAGGGCCAAGTATAGACCGTGGGACCAAAGAGCTGGTAGAAAGACTGCCAACACGATTAAAATCACTGTAACCTCCAAAGAGAGAATGTGTCACATAGACACCAGAACAGATCAAGGCCAAGGTCACACAGTTGGAGGACAGAGAGCAGGAAATCCTCCGTGCTCCAAGATGGAAAAAATTACAGAACCCACCAAAGAAAGAATGTGTCGCAGAGACACCAGAACACAAATGGGACAGGCTGTTCCACATACACGATCAAGGCTACCTAGACCAGGACAACCTACATGACCAGGAATACACAGACTACCAGGACAGCCGGGACTACAACAAAAGTGTAGACCACCAGGACCGATACAGCCTGGGCAACCCGAAGATGGGGATAGGGATAGTTGTGGAAAGGAGACAGGCGAAAGACAGACAGGAAGAAGTCGCGCGCGACGTGTGTCGCGGTGGAAGGGCCGCGTGTGTACGAATGTATGCTACGAGCACGTACGCGCCCACCTCTCTGAACATTACCAGCTCGTTATATTCAGGTTCGCTGCTGTTGTGCCGTCAGCAGCTGTTCTAAACCTCTGTGTGTGTGTGTGTGTGTGTAACCTATTTGAAATAAAACTTTATTTTGTTCTGTAATTGTTATTTAAATTTTCATGTTTATTGTAAACTAATACTGAGTGCACGTTGTTTGCCTTTAAAATCTACTGATAGTTTTTTTTTTGAGTAGGCTACCTGAAGTCATTTACACAGAAACATGCAAATTAGTGTCAATGTAAAAACAAATCGTGATAAAATCGAGATCGTGATTTTATCATTAAAGAATCGTGATATAAATTTTTTGCCATATCGCCCACCCCTACTGAGCACTGCGTCGGACTTAAACCACCTCATCCATAAACTGTAAATAAAGATGGACAAAGTGGCTCCGCCTCCACCCGTTGAAGGTAACTCCACCTTGGAGCCAGAGAGAACATCACTCTCCTAATGTTTTCAGCATTGAGCTCAACACAAACAGGATGCAGTTTACTTAATGTTTCCCAATAGCATCATGCTAAGTTACAGTTAGCTGCTGAATGCTAGCTGGCCGTTTGTAAGCTGCTTGAATGTGTAATTAAAGCTAATGATTGGTCTGCTAATCATGTAAGCCTGCTGGGTAGGGTTGTTCAAATTAATTAAAATTTAGCATCCAGGTCTGCCTCGAGCCCCTAGCTTGTGGTGCTCTGTTTTCAAGATTCAAGATTCAAAGGGCTTATTGTCATGTGCACAGTATAGAAACTGGTTTCCCTGTACAATGAAATTCTTACTTTGCTGCTCACACTGAATGCCATAAAGGTTTAAGAAGTCAAAATAGAATAATTTGCAAAAGAGCAATTTGAAGAGCAAAAAGATGCAAATAAGTACACAAAAATATAAACTATGGAAGTAAATGAAGCTACATACATATACATGTAAATGTGCATGTGTGCTACATCAGCTGTTGTGCAAATTGAGCAGAGAATGAATCATAGTGCAACTGTCAGGAGGTAAACAGCTGTACATGTGCAGTTGGATTGGATATTAAGGTGCATAAAGAAAGAAATAGATAAACAGTATTGCAGTTACTGTTACTGCATGCAAACATGTCAGCATGTAAACAGTCAGTGTGTATGTGCAGGGTACAGTCCATTTTTTACTGTTGTGTGTGTGTGTGTAAAATTAGAAGGCTAGCAATCTAAGCTAGCATAGCCAGCCAGAAGTAACTTAGCTAAACTGCATATCTGCTAGCATCCTAACTAAAAAATGTACACTTGAAAACTCCTGCTGATCAGAACCTGTCACAAACATAAACTTATTTATTTGTCTTTCTATTTACTGTCATTAGGTTTTAATTTTTTTGTCTGAGTGTTTCGGTTTGGACACACCAAGCACTTGTTCAGAGGGTGCAACCCCCCATTAAAATACATGGGATCTGCCCTGAGAGGAGTAACAGGAGGCTGACACACCTCTCTCTCCAACATTACTTAAGCTTAATTAGGCAGGCAGAGCTGTTACCATGGTGACAGGCTGTCACACAAGAAGCATACAAAACAGCCATATTTGTAGTCTTTATCAGACTTTAGGCATTATATCTGTCATATTGATCATCCTTCAGCTGTATAGTATTCGGTATTACTTCTTTGTCAATCATTATGATATCTGCCATATTCATCGCTATGGAGCTGTTTGCTACATGTCCACATCGCATATACTGTGTTGTAGAGCAACATCTTGTGATTCTGGCGGTGTCCATACTTTTTGTCTGAAGGCTTCAGTTGGGACAAAAACAGAAGTTGTTTAGAGGGTGTTTTTACATTGGAAACACATTAGGAGGGGGACAGAGAGAGCTGCAGTCAGGGGCATTAAGAGCAGCAATAAACATTCAGGTTGCCATGGATACAGGCAGGCATGCCTTTGATTCAAAGGCATACCTTTGATCCTGTGTTAGCCTGTCACCACGGTAACAGCCCAAAGGTATATAAAGGTACACCTTTTTGCAATAAAGGTATTGTTGGTCAGTTCCAAAGACAGACACAGCAGGATATTTTGGGGAGTTCCGTGGAGACGAACCTGCCTGAAGTGCAAAGCAATAGGCGTCCTAAAGGAGAATAATTTCAAGCGTGATTACTGGACTAAACGCGGAGAACAGAAGGATCAGAGAAGAAGGAGAAACACATCTGCAGAGGAGGCTAACATCTTAGCAACAGGTTTCTTCATACAGTCAGATTCGTGGTGAGTACTAACAGTAGTGAGTGATAAGTGCAACTTCATCGCGTTCATTCAAAGAGAGAGAGGGAGAGAGAGTCGTGTGCATTTACGCACATGCTGTGTGTGTGTGTCTGTGCGTATTGGGGCGAACTCCATTCTGTGTGATAGAGAGACCAGAGAAATGTAAACCCAGGGACTGTAGAGACGGTGGAGCTCTCTGTGAAGTTACATTGATGTTAGACTCAACTCAAAAAAAAAGCTGGGAGGAAGCTGTTGTCTACTTAAAGTTACAGTAGATGGTATTATTTGGCTGATGATCTGTTGTTTGCCATATCTGCAATGGACATAAGGAGAAGGGTTACAGGCTGGAATTAGTAGATCTGATTCCAGAATCGCAAAACAACATGTCCACATAAAAATCATTTAGTCTCCCTAAGCCTCAGCTATTATTCCAAGATCAGACAATTCACCTCCTATTCAAAGCAATTATCCAGCTGCTGTTCAGATTAATTCAGCTGCTCTTATGACTGATTCAGCTTGTGTTCAGAGTAATTCAGCTCTTGTTCTGCCATTCAGCTTCTATTCATATGCATTCTGATGTGTTTTTTTAATATTTTTAGAGTTCAAAGCAATGCTTCAGCTTCTGCAATCAAGAGAGAAGCGCGAGAAGAAAGAGCGCCAAAAACAAGAGAAGCGTGCGATGAAAGAGCGCCAAGAACAAGAGAAGCGTGCGATGAAAGAGCGCCAAGAACAAGAGAAGCGCGAGAAGAAAGAGCGCCAAAAACAAGAGAAGCATGAGAAGAACGAGCGCCAAAAACAAGAGAAGCGTGCGATGAAAGAGCGCCAAGAACAAGAGAAGCAAGAGAAGAAAGAGTGCAAAGAACGAGAGAAGCGCGAGAAGAAAGGACAGACGGTGAAGCAGTTTATTGTGGAATCAGACGGCTTGATCACTGGACTGGAAAAGGCCAACGGGACCGTCCTCACAAAAGAAAATGAAAATCTCAGAAAGGCTGCCGAAGAACATACCCAGTGTTCTTCCAAGTATGAGGAGCTGGCCAACGAAGCCTGCACTCTGAGGAGTGACCTACAGAAGGCCAACAAGACTGTCCAGGAAAAAGACAGTGTGATAAACCAACTGTCAGAGGACAGGTCCTCCTCAGAAGATCAGTTGAAGGAGTGTGTACACCAGTCTCTGACTCTGCAGCAACAGGTGACTCTAGAGTCACGGGTAAAGTTGGAACAGCTCAGTGAAAACCTCAGAAAGGCTACCGAAAAATATACCCAGTGTTTTTCCAAGTGTGAGGAGCTGGTCAACGAGGTCTGCACCCTGAGGAGTGACCTACAGAAGGCCAACAAGACCGTCCAGGAAAAAGACAGTGTGATAAACCAACTGTCAGAGGACAGGTCCTCCTTCAAAGATCAGCTGAAACGTGAGCAGGAATCAAGAGAAAGCATTGAGATATACCTTGATGAGCTCAAGAAACATAACAGCAAACTTCATTCAGAGGTGGTTTATCAGGCTAATGTCATTACTGACCTGTCTGCTGAAAACACTCATGTCTGCAACGAACTGGCCAAGAGCAAGGCCAGGTTCAGACAGTTGAAGGAGTGTGTAGACCAGTCTCTGACTCTGCAGCTAAAGGTGACTCTAGAGTCAAGGGTAAAGTGGGAACAGCTCAGTGAAAACCACAGAAAGGCTACCGAAAAATATACCCAGTGTTTTTCCAAGTGTGAGGAGCTGGTCAACGAGGTCTGCACCCTGAGGAGTGACCTACAGAAGGCCAACAAGACCGTCCAGGAAAAAGACAGTGTGATAAACCAACTGTCAGAGGACAGGTCCTCCTTCAAAGATCAGCTGAAACAGGAGCAGGAAGCAAACGAACCAGAGGAGCTCAAGCAACGTGACAGTGACCTGATTGCTGAGAGCAAGGATCCCTGCAACCAACTGTCCAAGAGCAGGGCCAAGTATAGACCGTGGGACCAAAGAGCTGGTAGAAAGACTGCCAACACGATTAAAATCACTGTAACCTCCAAAGAGAGAATGTGTCACATAGACACCAGAACAGATCAAGGCCAAGGTCACACAGTTGGAGGACAGAGAGCAGGAAATCCTCCGTGCTCCAAGATGTAAAAATTACAGAACCCACCAAAGAAAGAATGTGTCGCAGAGACACCAGAACACAAATGGGACAGGCTGTTCCACATACACGATCAAGGCTACCTAGACCAGGACAACCTACATGACCAGGAATACACAGACTACCAGGACAGCCGGGACTACAACAAAAGTGTAGACCACCAGGACCGATACAGCCTGGGCAACCCGAAGATGGGGATAGGGATAGTTGTGGAAAGGAGACAGGCGAAAGACAGACAGGAAGAAGTCGCGCGCGACGTGTGTCGCGGTGGAAGGGCCGCGTGTGTACGAATGTATGCTACGAGCACGTACGCGCCCACCTCTCTGAACATTACCAGCTCGTTATATTCAGGTTCGCTGCTGTTGTGCCGTCAGCAGCTGTTCTAAACCTCTGTGTGTGTGTGTGTGTGTAACCTATTTGAAATAAATTTATTTTGTTCTGTAATTGTTATTTAAATTTTCATGTTTATTGTAAACTAATACTGAGTGCACGTTGTTTGCCTTTAAAATCTACTGATAGTTTTTTTTTGAGTAGGCTACCTGAAGTCATTTACACAGAAACATGCAAATTAGTGTCAATGTAAAAACAAATCGTGATAAAATCGAGATCATGATTTTATCATTAAAGAATCGTGATATAAATTTTTTGCCATATCGCCCACCTCTAGAGTGAAGTAAAACATAAATCAATGTTGTGCAATTCTACTAATCACAAGATAAAAGCGGCCACTTAATTTAGCTGAGCTGCTGACTTAATTTCCAGACCAGTGCAATTAGCTGTAATGAATGTATCATTAATATCAGCAAGTTGTTAGTGTGCAGATGATATTCTTGTGTGGAGTCCACAGAATAGGATTAGGAGGAAATCAAGGATGAGCTACACACATGACAGGCTAAATGAGGTACCACAAACCGTTCCTGAACCATCATTTCAGTGCACTGACATCTCATCCATTCAATGTACATGTGATACAGGGTGTGACAGGAGGACATCATCATCATCATGAAAGCGAGAAAGATATCACAAACGTCCAAAAACAGTCTGTAGTGTCCCAGGCCTAGGAGGCAAAAATAATTAAGCCTTAATAACTATGGTTTGTGGAGAGTACCCAGACAAGGGGAGCTCATTAAGGAGATAAGCACTGAGCAGCAGGATTTCCACATGTTGACTGACCTTTTTCAGTCTTATAGAAGAGCACTGCAGCAGCCTCGCTGGGCATCATTTCCCTGACATTTCTGGGAGAATTATCTGGGCAGTCTCTCCAAAGAGTTACTGGTAGATTTCCCTTTGATTCAATATGAAAACGAGGTGAACCAACTCCACATGGACTGAGTGGATTTTTCTTGTCATTGCACTCATTCACTAGGATCATCATCATGTTCATCTTCATCTCCAAGCTAAGCTGACAGTGATTACAACCCTGCTGAAGAGTCTACACATGCAGGCAGTCTAAAACAGGATGAATGAAACAGGAAAACCTTGGTCAAAGCTCTGTCTTTATGGAGCGTGTAGGCATCCAGCAAACCACTCAAGTAGCACTGAGCAAAGACGGGCTCAAGCAGGCCCAGTGCAGAGCTGGAACAGGTGCACAGACTTGCCAGTGCCTGAAAGACTGTTCAGACAAAGACTTTGGCAGAAATTGAAAGAACTGTCAACTTATTAGCATTCAGCACACGCACGGTTCTGACACAGCACATTTCAGTGCAGCCACAATAGTCCTTCAGGCCATGCTGATCCAAAACATCAACAAGGTAACATTTAATTGAATTACAGTGTAAGAAACGCCTCTGTTGAGCTAATCATTAAGAATAATGATGCACAGTAACATCGACCAGAGTACTGATGGGCCAGAAACAATGAATATCTTTTCAGAAGTAAAGGCGCACTGGATAAAGGTCAAAGTTAGCGTGCACACTAAGGTGCCATGTTTACATCAATGTCAATGTTACAAGTCAGGTATTTTCCCCTGTGTGAACATAGTTTTACACACTGACTTTAAATCCCCCACCAGCACCACCAAAACAAAGCTGCTTTTCTCCATGACAAATTGAGCAGAAGGTGCAAATCCAAACATTCTCAGTAGGAAGCTACCCTTCTCTATAGCCATGCTGCATTTAGAATACACCTGATATATACACTCTTGAAATATTGCCTTTTGTAATTCTAAGCTGATTTGAAAGTTGAGAGACTTTGGCAAATCTCATATTGGTGTACTGAAAAGCTTCCGGAGATGGGATTTTGTAAAGCAAATGTCTGTTACAGTGACAAAAACCCATAATCAGCACTAGCATCACAACCTGACAATGCAAAAGAGATGCGATACAGTCTGCAGTCAGGTCAGACAGATGTGATTAGTCTCAACAGTAGCTCTTAGTTGCAGCTTGAGGTTATTATCGGACTTCATCTACTGATAACAAATTATTAGATAAACAGACCATTCCATGTCTAATCAATAAGACAAAGTGATAGGCTGGAAGAATACTAATCTTTCTCTTGCCAACTTTAAAATGAGATTAGCTACATCCTCTTTTCTCTTGAGTCATACCCCCAATGTGTTCAGCACATCAATAGGGAAGGTTCAAAGACATCCCTCTCTTCTTCACCAACCCACATATAAATACATACAAACCTCCAGAGGACGGAGTCAAACCTTTATCATCAAAGGTCTGAGCAAACCTCACATACCAAACACCCAGCCCCAGGTTAATGAGAAGTAACATGGGGCAGCAAGACACACTGCATTCAAACACTCTGGTCAGAGAGATGTAAATGACACTAAAAGGAAGAAAGTGGAAGCACAAGTCATCAAAGGGCAGCAGTAAAAACTGCACGTTGGCAAAACAAAATCGACAGCTGCTAGTCCTGCTCATGCTCTGTATGGTACCCAATACAGCTAGGATCCCCCAGTGTTTCAGACTGCTGAATTAAAAATGCACCAAGCACCAAGCAAATGTCAGAAAAAAAGTATTTTATTAAGTCATTCTGTTGAGCGGACTGTGAAATAACATATACATGTTTCTGTTACACGTTTAATTTCAATATCATGCCTTGTGAAATCTCATGCATTCTGCAACCAGTTATTTTTAAACAACATTGCAAAGCCAAAAACAGCTAATCACTTTGCTGTGCAATGTAGGACAGATGGGGATGTGAAGTGTGGGGAGAAAAGCAAAGAGTTTGGGCAGGGAAAAAAAAGAGACCAGTGGGAATAGTAAACTCTGTCAATACCATTATTGCATGTAGCTAAACAGAAAAATCAGTGATAACAGTACTTCAGAATCTTAACACATGTAGAAAACATCAAATAATCTCTTCTGATGGCAACAACAGAACCAATATCCAGCAGCTGGAGTCATTTTAACAAGTGTAACCACTGAAGACCATTTATAGTGCAAAAAGGATGCTGGTAACTGATTAAACTTTTATTACATATCCTTGAGTCATAATTCATTTGAATGTGACCGAGTCACCCTTGAATTCCTTCAAGGAGCTCCACCCATGTGTGGGAGGCTTAACTAGCAAAGCAATGACTGCACTGTCAGCAGAATATAAATTAAGATTATTAAAGGGCTTAAAGATCTCAAAAATAACAAAGAAAGAATCAGACACGAAATAAAGATGTCACGTCCCCAACTCATTCCACTCAACCTCACTGTCCTGATCCACATCCAGGTTACTTATGGATCAAAACAAGGCAGTGGATATTAGCAGTAATGACAGAGGTTCCAGGTTAAAGACTTCCTGTACACACCAAATATTTCTAATACCAAACAAGAACACATTATGTTTATATTGTAGTTGGGCTATATAGTCTTTATAGTAGCATCCCCCACTATGTCCCATCCAACACCTACTCACCATCTACACAGCAGGACCAAGATTATTGAGCATTCACACATATATGCATGTATTTACAGAGCAGAATATTTAATTCATCCTGCAGGATAGGACAGTAATCTCAGAATATATACGTCCTCCTTCCACTTAACTGTGTTTGTCATTATTCATACAAGGAACCCCGTCAGCACTGTCACTGCATCTTGCTCATGATAAAATTGATTCTGCATTAGTAATATAGATGGTGCATCACAAGGTGCATATGTACAGTCATATAAAGAGTCTGCTTGTGCTGACTGCAGCACAGATGACAGCCATGGTTGACATGATGCCTTCAGAATAAAAAAGAAAATAATTCAAACACAGCTGTCATTAAACAGTACCATATGGACAGTTTTCAAACATGTGTAAAAGAAATGAGCAGCTTGTTCATCACAATGATTTCCTTCAACAAAATAACAGACAGGGACTTCACCCTATCTCAGATCTAATCAATCAACGCCGCTCGCTATGGAAATACACCTTTCAAATCTGATTGTATCAATGTAAATATGGCCTACCTGCAGGCTCTCAGTGCTAGCCCCACACAGCAGCAGCTGTCATGCAGGCCAACTCTGAGCATTTTCCTCTCTTCAAGCTCGAAAGACACCCAACGATGGTGCAGCAGCATGAATCTGCCTGCTTGAGCCAAAGTAAGGAAATCTGTTTTACTACATGGACATTCCTCTGAACACCACAGAGACACAAATTGCATATGTTCATGGTCAGATTATCTGTCTGATCTCTAAACCACATAATCCCACAACATCAAAAATAAACCAAGTACCCCCCTCCCCTCCATATCAAAATGAGTAACAGACAAGCTACAGCATGATGAAGATTCCACACAACTATATGATCATTTCAGTTCACCTTAGACAAAATATAAATGAGCGTGTAGTGAGGTGACTGTTCCAGTACCTAAAGCTAGACACTTGTGATGGCTCATCCTAAACCTGGAAGTATGCTAGAATACAATGTTTTCATGTTGCTATACCTGAGCCTCCTTTTATAGTAAGAGAAACAAAACAGGACAGGCATGGATGAATTTCATTGTATCCTTTAGGACTGCATTATCCAGGGTAACCAGGGTAATCCCTGTTTTCCAGTACACTTCATGAAACCCATGTCATTGCCAGTGCTTTTGTCCAAAAGCAGGGAAGCAGATAAACAGCCACTGGATCCTCTAACAATCGGATTCAGCTCATGCTGTGAAACATCTCTAAATCCCTTACACAATCGTGTCAGAGACATTATTATGTCATCCCACCACTAAATACCCTCCACCTAACTGCAGCCTTCTATAATACACACAACAAGGAACCACATTCACACACATGTAAAAATAATTTTGTTGTAACAAGACAGTGAAGGAATGCATCATACACTGTGCAGATGCTGACAGATGCACACTAAATTCGACTAATTCGCTTCGATTTGGTAGAGTGCAAACAACTAATTGAACATTTAAGAATAAACAAACTATATATGTTAAACAAAATGATTAGTCTGGTGTTTTTTGCTGCAGACAATCTTGTCCCCGAGGGTGTCCAAGGCTGTACAGCACAACAAATATTTTGCTGCAGTAGGCCTATCTCTACATCAGTATTTGCTTCTATGTATCAGCAGAGGAAATAAGACATTTCTGACTCCTTGGCAAATGACTTACTGCTCACATGCTTTCGGAGGACATGCACACTAACTGGGCTGTCTGTTTTGTGTCTGTGTGCGTCTGTGTGCATGTGTCCTAGGAACTACCTGCATGCATTCAGATTGACTCCAGACCCTCTCACAACAGAATCTGAGCAGACGTACAACACAGAAGCACAAGCTGCAGGTAAACCGTGTCCAGGTGCAGATTTACATTACAGTGACACAAAGAGTTAACACAACACACAACTGCTACCAAAGAAACAAATGGATGCTCTCTGTTGCTTCCTACTACATTGCTGATCTGGACCATAAGAGATACCCTTTCTTGAATTCCTGACTGAATATCATCAAAATGATGTAAAAAAGACATAATAGTAATATATTTAAAGCTGAGTCACACAAGTCCCTTTTGGTTGCTGAAGCATGTAGGACATCACGTTATAACAAGGAAATTAAACTGATGGATTAAATAAATTAGGTGAGGTTCCACTTGGCTGGCAGAGGGTAACTGCATTTAAAGGCTATTTTTAGCTCTGTGTATCCTGCAGCCTGTAGAGAGTTAGTAGGCTTATTAAGTCAGACATGAGTGGAGGAAGGTAGGCCACATCTGGCCAGCAGGATGGAGCTTTTACAAGAACAGTCACTAGCATGGAATTTCTAACCCACTCACAGAAGCTGATCTAAATCACCGTGTGGGGAATTTAAAAAGGTCATGCACAGAGAATACACTCCTTTTTCAAATTCTTTAACCTTCTGTTAGATATCACCATTATGCCTATTCTTAGAAGCAGCATATCTGTCTTTTAGGGGAGGTCACCTCCATAATCTAATACTTTTACTTCTGTCCACTGCACCTATTTCCATTGTGTCATTTTTCACATTGAGGTAATTCAGCCAATCAGGCATGACCTCCATATCAGATATGCATACAAATGAAGAACTGTGGCTTTTGGCCACAGTTCACCCTGTGACTGTGGAATGAAAAGGGGAGGATGAGCTGGCTTGGGTGTAACCGGGCTGTACTTACTGGAAGTGACTGGCGATGTTAACCTCACTAAGAACTAGAGCAGCTTAATGCTGACCATTAGCTGTGTTATAAATGTCGCTAAAAGGTACACTCTGCAATAAAAACATTATTGATTGAAAGCTGTCAGCCTTGCTTATTTGCTGATCATAGGTGAAATTTTGCGGCCCGGTGTTTACAGCCTGCTGCCTCTGTGGCTAAGAGCACAGCAGGAGGGCTGACTGATGAGGGCGCATATCCAGGAATGATAAATAGGCTAAGTAACCTTATCGCTGCAGCTGACGAGACCCACACATGAATGATAATAAGCTTGATGCATTTTGCATGGATGTATGAATGACGAGATCTGTAGGGTTTCCATGTCACATACTGACTTTAAACTGATACAGAGTAAAAACTGGATTTCAGTCCAGTTCAGTCCAGTCTAACGTAAAACACACTTCAGTGGTGATAAATGCAAATTCAATATTTATGCTACTATATTACTTTAGTTTAGTTCAAAGGAATCAGCACACAGTCAGTA
This sequence comes from Parambassis ranga, assembly GCF_900634625.1. NCBI lineage: Eukaryota > Metazoa > Chordata > Actinopteri > Ambassidae > Parambassis > Parambassis ranga. The sequence continues at coordinate 11,036,507 of NC_041024.1, read as the reverse complement.
AAAAAAGCTAAATATTCTACTAATGCATGGAATGTAGAAGATGAGATATAAGTCTGTATATGTACCATATAGCAGATCAGTCTGCCTGGTGAGAGCTAGAGTCTGACAGCAAGTGTGCCAAAGGATTGAAGTAAACAAGCACTTTCCTTTGGCTCACTCAAAATTGGGAAGAACTGCATAAAACCCCCGCAACAGTCTGGCCTATGGAGATTTCCCAAATTAACCATGTATATCATAATCAGCCTAAGAGATCACAGTTCTGCTGACATCAACATAGCGATCAGTGACCTGAGATCATGAGGCACTGCAGTGAGCATCCCACTCTCTCTCTCTCTCTCCCTCTCTCTCTCTGGGTTCTCAGTCCTGTAAACACTGCTTCATTAGTGCACATTGCACTACATACGGTCTCCAAGGACAATACAGTTTGTAAAGGTATAACATTAAGCAGTATTTTGTGCCGCATAAACACATGATAGACTTTTCTAAATGCATCTAAATTCTCCTACCTGCTTGTACTTAACAGCATGCAATCCAAAGCCCTCTCTCCTGCAGCTGCCGGAGAGCTTTAGCTGACACACCTCCTGAGTGGCTACGTAGCAGTACATTCCCACATATGTGCTAGCGGAAGGGTTGGGATACACACCTGTGAGCCGCTCCATACACTGGCTGCCGCCTGTAAAGAATGCGTGAGGTTGATTGTCCCGGCTGGCCCAACATATTAGCTGCAGGTCTGTGATTTGCTATGCTGTGCTCGTCTCAGTGGTGCCTGAGTGTTTGTGTGTGTGTGTGTAATTCTCTCAGCTCGTAGTGCTGCTGTTGCTGACGTCCTCTGCTGAGCACCGTGTCGTCAATTCATTCAAAACATCCTCTTTCCCGCCTCTCCTGTGTTGGAGCTAAATATACATGCAATCGCTGAACTGTCCCATGTCTCTTTTAGCAGTAAGCCTGTGATTGGTATTATTAAGGCCAGTCAACCACACTAATAAATCATGTAAGAGGCCTCAGACCACCAAGTGAAACCATAGGTACAAAGCATTAGCCATGACTAATATAATCATAATCTCTTTTCTTACATGCCCTTCCTGTGGTGGTACTCTTTCTCCTCCCCTCTCTTCTCTTCTAATGTATGCATTCCTCAGCAGATCTCTGCCATCAGAGCACTACCCTGAACTGGACACTTTCCCTGCTCCATTCCCACTGCAGTCATGCGGGCAATACACAGAGGAAAAGTAAGGAGGAAGGAGGGAAGAGTAATTACAGTGAGGAAACAGTAAGAAGAAGGGAAAAAGAGATGAGGGAATATACCGGTATAGATGATAGTAGCAAAATAATAAGGGTGTTATGCATATACTTTATCTTAGTACTATGTTGAAGTCCAATCCCTTCCTATGCATTTCATAAACAAGATGTGTTGTTTGACACTAATCTCTCTAGGGGCAACACTACCAACCTGTTCACTCAACTTCACCTCCATCATTCTGCAGATTCCTCTACAGCAGAGAGAGTAAATTGCAGTTAGTTTGCTAATCAACATGACATCTTACATCAAGGTCTTAGTGTTGTTATAATTCTATTACAACAACAAGATACACAGTAAGCAACTAACATAGTATATGTATTTTTACAGTATTTTAGAGAACAGGAAAAATATCATGAACGTCTTCCGAAGTACTCTTGTTATCACTATTCCTCTGATTCACAACACATTGTTGCTCAACAGCCAACAAGATTACTAATATAAAGACTAAAAAAATCAACAGGAAATGCTGTAACAAACAGCAGATGAAGAGTGGAGAGCCTGAGTTGGGCTGACATCAGACAACATGAGAAATGGAAGAGAAGGCTGGGCTGTGACCCAACAGCTGCAGAGACTGATGACTCTGCCATGTTACAAATGTCTTCTATCAGCTAATAAGAGGCGTTGGGGGTTTAGGTGAAAAATGATTTCTGTACCAACAAAAGACTCAAGAAGTAGTCAAAGATAAAACTGACAATACCTGCACACACACACAGACATGAACATGTAGCCAATGCACTCAGCTGATGGTGCCCTCATTTCCTGAGTTTCATACTCTGCTGCTCTTTCTCATCCAGCTATACCCTCCTTCACATCATATTAGCATACCCCAGGAGTCAGTGGCACTCGCACTGCAAGGGCAGACCTCTTCAACACTGTGGAGATGATACCAATCTGACAGATCACTAGGTCAGACCACCACCAATGATCATGTGAATTGTGTAATAGCCATTTCTTAGAGTAGGTAATTTAACATCCCATAAACCTGCATCATACAAACCAGCTCAAATTTCAATGTCTATGGTAAATACCGGAATGACAAGAAAAAAATGATCACCTATGAAGTCTCCTGCTGTCAGGAACATTACTATATTATTTGAGTAAAATGTTACAATAATAATGGCCTACCATAAGAAATGATAGAATGATCCAATAATACTGAGCAATTTTCCCAAGCACTGTACACAATATAATGTGATGCATCATTATATCTACCTATGCATCACTCTATATCCAAACTATGTAACTCTGAGTTACTCTAAATACATTGTGTATCCACACCTACATGATTGTAGGGATTTTATTTGTAATCGAGTATTTTATGTATAAGTTGAGTTTTTTCATTCATAAAGTAACATACTACCACAGCAATAAACCTGATCAAAACAACATTAAAGCAGAAAGAACAAAAAGTACAACACTGTTTCCAAAACTCCAACTCCAACTCCAACTCCAACTGCCTGCTGCTTAAACAGTCCATTATTTCCAATACATCTTTGATAGGCATTGAATCTTCTCTGTACATGCTGCTACTCACCAGTTAGTGCTCAGATGTGGAAAGCAGCGAGTCTCAAATGTCCAAGTCTCTCCTGTATGGAGTGTCTCTTTCTGCCTTATAGAAACTGAGTCTGTTAAACTGTGGGCTATATGGGTGTGCTAGAAAGGACACAAAGAGGGGTGTCAGATAGAAATAACTGCTGTTTCAGCCCTCTCTCTCTCTACTCCTGATCACTCAGTAACACTGCCAGCACTTACTGAATGTAGCTCTGCTTAGCCTCTCTGGGGAAGAATAAAACGATAACACTCCATTGTTCAGCCCCTATATGGAAAATGAAGACAGAGGAAAGGGGAAGGGCCGGACCTGCAAAGAAAGCCCGAAACCACAACTCTTTCTAGTTACAGCAGATGAGTAGTTATCATCTCAGTGTTGTTGTCCAGCAAAGTGCTGACCTTGGTCTCTGACTGCAACCAGAGCCTTCCGTCTCACCCAGAGTCCTCTTTATCAGATCGCATCCCAGTCAGCCAGAGGGGGAGAGACAGGGATGGAGGATGGAGAGAAAAGAGCTGAATGGATTGCTCAGGCTGCTGCAGTGCCAGTTCGATAATCCACAGACAGACATATAGATAAGAGCAGAGGGCTGGAGAGCGGTGTAGGTGGATCCATACGATGGACAGCCAAGTCAACATTCGTATCCCACTTTATCTCACCTACATTAAACTTTTGTTTTACTGGCTACTATATAGCATACTGAATCTGTCAGCAATAATAACACTGTCTAACTAAAATGATATCCCCCAATCCATCCAGGCAGCAAATCAGAAACCCATCAAACCATAAAAAAGGCTTAGGAAATATGGCACAGGTCTTACAGAGTTAATAGAATAAACCTGCTTACAGAGACAGGACAATACAAAACCACTGGACATACACAGGAAATGGATGATCTGATCATGAAATGAGCAAACAAATATGAGGTAAAGAAGAAGCAATGGATACCACAAGTATAAATGAAGCTAAACTTATAAAATATATTTTTCAGTATGAAAGCTCTGCACACAAGGCAAGGTTTGAGTTGAGACACTGTGTCTCATGTGTCATCTGACAAAAGATAAGCAAAGCTAAAGTGATATATCATCAAACTGTCAAGCAGACAAAGACTCAACAGCAGTATCTAGTGGCTACATATAAAACAACACTACACCTCCTACTGTACATACTCCACTAGGTGTGATCTAAAGACAGACAGGTGGGTACATGATTACTGAGTCCACACAATCATTGGACATGAAAACTGATAACAGTGATCTTAATTCATCAATCACAAAAACTGGGAATAGACAAAAAAAGAAGAATTAATTGGATCGTGAATACAAAATCAGCCTTGCATTTCGGGGATAACAGCATCTCAGCACTAAGGCAAATTAAATTGGATTGGATTGCAAGAAATAACACAGCTGTGTGGTCAATGTGTTCAATAAATGCTGCAGCAAGTGAAATTCCTCTAACCGCCACATCTGCTCTCTCTAGCGTTGGCCCGAGCAGCCTTTTCATTTATCTTCTTCACACTCAATAGTCCATTAATGGGAACAGCAATATTCAATCAGTATTCCACAATGAGAAACATTTTTCAGAGCTCAAACACTCAATCTGCAGCAGGACATAAGCTTATTGAAGTGTTTGTTTTTCAGGTTTCAGACAATTTACCTTAAGGAATATTTGGGAGGTAAAACAAAAAGGACAATTATTGTTATAAATCTCAGGCAGAAAAATCCATGCAGGGCTTGAAAGTGCTTTGTGTTTAAATGCAGAATGCAGAATGTCTGTTAGTCCAATGTTTTTTAAATCAGGACATTGCACCATTCCCAGGTCTCACAATCTGAGATGCAGCTTGGCCTCACATCAACATGTGTAAAGCAGAAATGTTTTTCTTGTTTTGATTTAGCTTTAATTGTGAAATATTAGTCTGTGCAACACTAGAACGGAGGCACAAGATGTTGACATAATACTACCTTCAAACAGCTGTGTTGGTTACTCCCTCAGAGACACATTAGCATTCATCTGTAGCTCTGTTTGTGACTGTAGCTACACAGACGCTGAAGTAAATACTCTGTGTCCCTTCAACCCTTCACTTCTAGTTCCAGCTTCTAACTCTGTCTGGTCCAACTTTTGGAACTGAGCAACGTAGTGCACACTGGGTCCGCTAAAGCTGCAGATCACATGAGAGAGTGGAAAACAGTAAAAGCCTTTGAAACAGTATACAGCTCAAATTTAAGCTGCCTTCATATTGGTCATTATGTTGTTAGGCTCGTTCACTGCATCATCCATCTTTCACCTGCTAACCAATCACATCTCACCGCTCTGGTGAGATGTGGGACCTGCTTCTCTCTGCAGTGGCTCCAGTCACACTCAGGCTCTGACAGAATGCGGCAGAAAGAACTATCATCTGAATTCAATTATAAGGATATACAAACTTTTCTCCAGAGAAGCAGCGGAAATAACTCAAGTGCAGAGCATCCTTCTCTAACCACATGACAGAATGAACAGAGAAAAAAACATCAAAAATATACCTTTATCCTACATCACATATTCAGATTTTTGGCAGATTTTTGGCATTCAAATTCAAATTCAACCCATCACATTATATTACAGCCACACAAATCATAATAATATTGCTACAAAAAACACAGAAAGACATAACAAGTTTCACTATGACAATATCATTAAACCAGTGTTACCTTGTCTCAACCTGCCTCTCCTCTTTCTCGAAACCAAGAATCTCAGGCTCAGCAGACACATCTGTTTCATGATCAGTCCGCTTGCTGAGGGGCAGACAGCTGCAGCAGCAGGTCCCCATCCCGACTCGGGCATCTCCCCCGTCCTGCTTCTGCTCTGACTCCTGCTGCTCCAGCCCTGACTTCTCAACCTGCTCAAACTGTCTGGACAGTAAATGACTCATTCTAGAAAATGTCTATCATCACACAGAGCACACCTCAGCTCCTAATGTATTCATTCATTGCAGCGTCCTGGGTTAAATACTGCAAGTCCAATCTAAGGCCTGATGGAAAGCTTCCTTTCGATTCTGCAGCACAAACATCCAGTGTACCAGACACTAAATCTACTCTTTGTTTTCACCATATTAATTCAGTTCACTGCTTCATCCTCCAACTGTGTTTGTAGGCTGAACAGTGAGTATTGTTTAACTGTCACAAGCCTCGTAATAAGTCAATGTGATATTGACAACAAAGCCTTGTTTATAAAAAATACTGTGACCTCAAGTGAGGGTTCAGGCCGCCTCACATGCAAGAAGGCCAGACAGATGCATTAACATGGAAGGATTCCGACATAATACAAGGACGTACTGATAATGACAGCCCATTTACAACCTCTGACATAATTCTAATGTCAATTTTCTGCACCGGCTGTGAACACTGTAGCTATCTTCACTGAATTAATCCTTCATGCTTCAGCAAGGTTGTGTCTGTATGTGGGAAATGTAGATGCAAAGACTGACAAAAGAACAGTAAATGATATTGTGCCAGTTTTACCTTGAAATGTCTTCACGCCTGTTCAGTCAGTGTTCTGCGTTTTGTGAAAAACTAGGACCAAGGTCTAGATACCATAAATTATCATTTTATTTTTCTCTTAGCTTGTATGAACAAAATGCATGACAGTAACGCCTCAGTAAACACTTAGAATACACTTAGTCTGACCTGCAAGTAGAAATTGAAGAAGTCACTATTACTCAGTTCAGGTAATGTAATAATTACATATCATTTATAAATATATCATTTATAAATAAATTTGTGTATTTGGATTTTGACTGATCAATCGCAGCATTTTATACTTTACTATTGAAAACAATGTTGCTAAATGTGGTAAATTTAATTTTAAAGGACTATTTCACATAAAATTGTCCATTTCTTTAGCAAATAGCCATGTATTAAGCAGGACATCATGCCACGTACTATATAATTTAACCTACATACAGTATATCAAGTATCTGAGTAATAATGATAATGTTAATTCCAAATATTTAATATATATAATATATAAAACATGACAATTGAATGAATAAGGAAGACTGCTGAGACTTTTTATCTTCTTCTTCTTCTTCTTAGATTAGATTTGTTGGAGAAAAACATCTCAACCAACAAAGGCAGATTCAGATCAACTATCGATTTAAAAAATGAAGACAACATTTTTCCAGTAAATGCTCCCATCATGCTCACCCACAGTCTGTGTGGTCTAGTTTATATGCCTTGGTGTAAACAGCTTTACTTTGCTGTAGAGTTCAACAGTAAATAGATTCAGCAATTCAAAGGTGCTTGTACTACACTGAAAGTGATGCTATCAGTAACAAGAAATATCATGTCCTCAGTGCTCTGCGGCACAATATAGAGACCTTAACAATGATGGCTGATACTTATGGACAAGAAAGTACAAGAGAAGCATCTGTATGGACACAATTTCTCACAATAATCACGCTCCAAATGGCAGTGAAAATAGCAGAGGCTGAGATGAACCCAAGTTAGAGGGCAGGACTGCACACCTGCACTTTATAAATATGTAATGAATATTTGCACACATGTTGTAGAGCAGTGGGTGTGACGGCATCTTATTAAGTGGAACATCTGGATGAATCTAATCACATATCCAGTATCATCAAAATCTTCCGGGCCTAGTTGATACATGCTTGCTACTTACATACTCACATAAATAGGACAGTAAATTTATGCCTATCGATTTAGACTTACTGAGTTTTAATTTTACCTTAAGTATACACAGAGGACGGTTTAACTATAATGTTACCCTCAGCTCATCCTTGCTGAACCAAAGAGCTTTCCTTTGATTTGTATTCACAGATGTGTTTTCAGTCTTTCTTCATTACCTCCCAATGCATTTTCAAACAACGTCCCTTTATAATCAGTTCCCTATACAAATATAAGGTTTAAATTAGAGGTAAAGTTCTGAGCCTTAATCTGTGCACTGACTATCTCTGAAAGAGGAAAAGGTTTGACCTTGTCACTGGAGAGTTTTTGCTGCTTCTTTTAGAAGAAAAACTAAACAAAAAACTCTACTGTCTTCCTGCCTCAGCTGAAGGGAGGAACAGCAGGGAGAACACTTTAAAAGCGATGCTTGTCAAACAAAACTCATCTCTCAAATCCACTGTGGTTAAGTTGTCTCACACAAAACAGTCCTGCACGACAAAAAAAACACCAGAAGTTTTAGGTAACTTTTAAAAGTTTGAAAGTTAAGGCCAATTGCCAAAGGTACAGTCTGACACTTGGAAAAAGTACACTATGTGACATATATTTCTTGACAGATCAAAGAGGTAACCTTTACAGATATCTCTCAAATAAACTGGATAGGAAAAGGTTGTTAGAAGAACCTTGAGGTTAGTTTTACTCCATCGCTTTTTTTTGGCAATGATGTTTTGGACTCAGCAATGAGGCATAGATTTGACGTGTTTGCAGAAAAATAAAGCTTCATTAAACCAGCCATAAGATAATGGCCCATTGGGACAATACACTTCTTTTTTATCTCCTGTTAAACATGCTGCTTGATAACTCCCAAAACACCCCAGGGCTAATTAACTCTCGCTGCCCTGGTCAAAATATTCAGATGTGCAAAAAATACAAGCACAAGCTAAAAAAACATAATAAAAAGCAGGACAACATTAAGATAAATGATCATCAGAAATCATCAGAAAGAAAGAAAGCAATGAAGTTGAGAGATACTGAGTCCACAAAACTGGTTGATAGGTTAGTCAATATTTACTTGTTTACCCAAATTCTGTTCAGTTGGACAACTGCTGATGTTGCTTTAAAAAGTGCTACATCAGTGGTGTTTTTGGCAGGTTAAGTGCATTCATTTACAATTCATTAAGTTTAATGAGGCAACCTGATAAAATATAGTCAGTTCCCCATGGCTGGTTCAGTTAATATGCAGAGGTTTTTAATAGACTGGTTAAGGAAATCCGCCTTTAGTTGACCTACATCCTTTCAAGTTGACTTCAGCCCTGGTCGGGTAAACCTTTTTTTTTGGTGTGAACTTTTTTGTGTGATTTTTTGTGTAGATATCAAACACTTCTTCCTGGACTGTCCCACAGCATTGTATGCCCATTCAACAATGTGAACTGTGTCCTCGACAGGACACCATTGTACTTCGGTAGGGTCATTTTTTCCCCTCAGGGAGCTATAGAATTGCACATTTCCTATGCTCTGTGAGTGCCAGTGATGTGGATGAAGGTAAACCTAACTGAAGTCAGTTTCCCCCCAGCTTTTACTAGAAATTACTTGATAGAATTTCTTGATGAATATGAGATTAGACTATTTAGTTTTCATTTACTTAAGATCAGCACCTTTCAGACATGCAGACCTACAACACGGACCTCTTCCATCTGTACTATGATCTTCTGGGACTGAAATGGGATGATTCTGGAAGACGATTTTCAAACTGGGTTACTTCCATGGAGATTTGCCAAAAGTATGACAGCCAGACTCACTCTATTTCAATCTGCTGCCACGGATGACAACACACCTTACACATTAGTTCTCACAATCTTCTGTGCATTCCACACTTTGGCCAATTGTTTACCATTGTACCAACTTAAATGTCGCCTAAACTATGTTATGACAAAGTGCTGATAAACTCTCAGAGCCTTTCTATAAACCGAACATAAGTGACCATTGATCAGATAGCTAAGGTCTGCAGCCCGCAGGCTGACACACGGTGAGGTGTAAATAAATGTGAGTTTTTGCCACAGCCGCAGTGTCTGAACAATTCCTCCTTTGTACTTCAACTTAGCTCAATTCCTCCATCAACACACAACAAATCTACCGAGCGTTGTCATGGCAGCACCATTCGGACTTCAGTATACTTGAGCTTATTGACGTATACTTCCTGGACAGTCAAGAGATAAGAAGCTGTGCTAAAGAAGTTATCCAGTTTAAAAACAGCAGCAAAAAAAATACAACTCACCTAAATTAAACATTTTACAGGCTATCAACCAGAAAAATAATACTTGTGTTGATTAAAATGGTTTGAAATGTGGCCACCGTCCAAATTTCCCCTCTCCAACCTTTTTTAATGTGATTTTAAGGTATAATCCCATTGAGTCAGAGCAATCTTTAGTGTCTTCAGGGTTTGAGCCAAGAAACATTAATAACAAAAGCATATCTTAAGCCAAGGCTGTTAAGATAATTTTTGATAGTAGGCTGCTTTTAACGATTAATCTGCCATACCAACACATGTCTTGTCTCAACAGTGTCACAGTAATAAATTAACCAGGTCTGTGTACTCACTCTAAAAGCTTAATCAGATGAGTGCTAACGTAAAAGCCAGGTAAGCTGGACAGAAGCATTTTTAATCAATTATTCTGCCAGTTTATGGGATTAATAAATATTTTGTATATTAAGTGACATGAACTTCTAAAATATATAATGTACCGGTATGTGTATAAATTCCGACAGACCACGGTGAGTTTTCAGGCTATAATGTGTGACAAAGAAAAGCACAAAATCCTCCCATCTGAACTGTTAAAAAAAACAGCAATTATTAAACTAAAATTACTATTTAGTTATCAACATACTTGCACATGAAGCTGATAAATCTATCCTTCACTACAAGCCACATTTCCTGTAGTACCCACTGGACAGATACAGAGACCTGGCATTACCTGTGCCTGCAATAAATCAAACAAACCAACAGACATAAAGTCCTTCACAATGGAAAAATGACAGCTCACTGTCAACAAAGAATAAAAAAGTGCTGCGCTCATTACAAGCTGTACGCCAATCAGATGTTTCTCTCAGCAATTAAAACACGCAACGTGGGACTTCATAGTCACATGGTTAATTAAACAAACACCAATATGAGAACCAATACACACAGAAAGATGTGAAGTGCTGCTCAGAATAAGCTGAATGGTAGAATAGAGCAGAGGCTTGTTCCTGTACACTGTTTGACTCTAAGAAAAAAAAACAGGATCTGTCCACAGAGCCAACCGGGCAACCATCTAATTTCAGAGCCTTGACATTTAGGCAGCCATACATTACAAAACTTCAATGTGGTATTGTTCTTGCTTCTTTCACAAAAAGTGAGTGAATGAAGGAAGCACAAAGGCTGCCTTGATACTGTACACAATATGTGTCAGCGACAACAAATTTCTTAGCTGAAACCTTTTCATGTGTTGTTTAAAGCTCTTTTTTTAGTGTATCTGTTGTGTGCAGTGCAATCTGTCAGAACTCTTGGAATATGTTTAACCAGTGTTACCAATAGTAATTCTGAATGTAACAGCTGCAGGCCGGTGTCTGCAGAGGCTTTTGTTGTGAACTGCAGCTATGTGGATGCTACTCTCTCCATACAGGCCCTCTGTCTGGAATAAATGGGGCAAACTAAAAGGGGTAGTCCTGTCATAGCTCTTAGACTTTAAACAAGCTACAGTGGGAGGAGATAATAGCCGGGCTACCATCACCCCATTTTTATGCACATTTGGAAGTATTACATGAGAAACGTGAGATGGAAACACCGAAATTTGAAAAAAATAGGTTTGTGCGGGTGCTTAAGATAGATAGATAGATAGATAGATAGATAGATAGATAGATAGATAGATAGATAGATAGATAGATAGATAGATTATCATTTATGCATGGTCCAGATCCAGATGCCTGATGTACATCTATGGCATAATGCACCGCAGATGGAAGAGCAAACTAAGGCACACCCACACCGGGAAAAAAAAAATCAGACAGCTTCTGTCATACTTTTTTGTTTTTAACGTGAAAACTTCACAGCGCAGTGTGACTTTGAAAATTCTGTCCTCCCTGCTTCAATAATGCAATCATGCCATACATCTCTGTCACCACATAGTCACACCCCTCTCCTGCAACCTTTACAGTCTCTCTCTCTCTCTCTCACTCATGCACTGCCACACACACACACACCATGGCTGTACACCTATCTAATGGAGAGAGTGGAGGTCCTGCATGGAGGATGTGAGGAGAATTTTAATAGGCTTCTTCCTGTCCTGCAAGGCTCTGCCACCTTCCATGCACACTGCAGGCAGAGATAATTGGTTTCACCTATATCCAATGGGACTGCTGTGTGTTAATCCAAATGTTGATGTGTCTCTCGGGTCATTTGTTAAGTGCATGCTTTTTGGATAAATTAGCGCAAACGTGTTAGCACAAACATGTGAAAGCAGCATGGTGACAGAAAGGAAATCCACTTCACGTCAAAACAGCAACCAACGAGCAAACATGTGCAACAACGCGCACTCACTTGATGAAGTAGCTGGCTCCTTCTTCCGTAAAGCCCTCTTCCCATCCTCTGGGCAAATCTACAACATGAACAACAACAACACACTGAACGACCCGCCACAGACAGAAAGCACACCGCAGCAAACACACACACACACACACTTAAAAACACAGCAAAGGGAAATGTTTCCAGGCAAATCAGATCATTTGTCGCGTACCTGACCGGATCATATGTCCCGAGTTTACAGGTTCACCCGTGCGTGGATGTAGCCAAGTAGTGCTGTGACTTTTATCACTGCAAGAAAGACACCTGTTACTTAACGATAATAAAAAAACAACAAAAACATCCACAACGCCTTGTAAAGTCAACCAGCGTGCAACAGTGAAAGCCGCTCACTTAATAAAGAAGACGCGGCCATCCCTACAAACTCCATACGACCAGTGGTCAGGTAGGGTGTCCCGTCCGAGAGGTGCCGCCATGATCTCTCCTCTCCGGCTCGGCTCGTCCCCCCTCTCCCTCTCCCTCTCCCTCTCTGCCCTTTCTCTCCGCAGACTTTTCCCAGGAAGCCCACATAATACCACCGCTAGGGCTGCATAGTTTTTTTTAAAGGGGAAGAATACCAAAGTGAGCAACACACTCCCGGCAGGACTCAGTGCGGAGCAGCCTAAAACCCACTTCAGATTTCTGCAACGCAGTAATGAAGTCCAGGCTGCTGGGTGTCGACTTTTAGACTTTTAGAAATAATATGAAATGAATGAAAGCACATGACCGTCTGGGACATCATGTCAATGACTTTTCGCACATATATAGACAAGTGGCATAAAATGTCATGGAATAAGATTTTATGTAAATAAATGATCACTTTATGTTTTTTCTAATGGATGTGCCATCAGATCTCATTTCATCATTTGTCACAATATGAGTAGAGGTCAGTCCCTGAGAGATGTGCACACTTGTGAATCAGCATCTGTAATTAGACAAAATGGCAGAAAACCTTTAGGTATACAAAAACACAACATTGTGCATCAATGAGAAAATGATTAGTCACAATTATGAGATTTTATATATTATATTGAAGCACATATATCTATGAGATGTCATAGAATGAGCTGTGATTATACCATGTTGAGGTAATGTGTGAAAAATATTGACAATAAACCAACAACCTTGAAACCACAGACAGTAGTTTTCGAGGTGAATAGTATTGTTATCAGACCATGTATTAATGTATTAGTGTGAAAGTCACAACCAAGGATAAAGTCATATAAGGGATTTCCTGGTTCAGCAAGGTGATGCTTTGGTCTTGAAACAAAGTTACAGTAAACAAGAAAAACTATCAAATATTTATCTTTCAATTCAATTTTCTTGGCTTTGCAATAACACCAAAGTAACAGTAGGCCACATAAAGTGGTATTATATTATGAAAAAGATGTGTGGATGCGTGCTCCGGAAGCCTTAAAATAAGTTTGCCAGCCTCACATCACCTTCATTGCAGTCACTGTTTGAGGACGGGAAGCCTTTTCTGACCATGACACATTAGAATAATGCTTACACTGCATCAAACAGACCTGCCCAAATTACCACTACTGTCCATAAATTTCACTTGGGCTGTGTCAGATCAGGCAGTGTTCAAAGTCACAGTAGTGTTGGCTTAGTCTCCTGAGTGTTAAGCATCATGAGTGCTGTTAAATATAATTATTACTATAGAGGAATGGAGTATCACACAGATATAACAGACTAAATGAGAAAATCATGCTGCATTTTGGGAAACTGTAGCTCTGCATTAGAGGGTTGGAGACCTGTGACAGCCGCAACCCTGTCTAGAATAATCAATAATACTACCAATAAATCCATTTTGGTGTCACTTGTTGTGTATTCTTCAAACAATCAGCAAAACGACCAGCAGAGTGGCGAGAACACTGCGGTGTAATCATCTCACAGCTGCACTCAGTTGCTGTTATTTGACCTTGCTGTGATTTATCATCATCGCAGCTACACAGACATCCATTTACACATACTAATTTACACACATAGTAGTTGCTGCACCGTCCAGTGCAGCTCTGCAGTATATGGACCCTCCGCTGCTGCTGCTGCTGAATCCTGCCTCTTGGCTGCCTCTGGCTCACAATGCAGCAAGGTGACTCAATGTTATTGTCTTCTCCTCAGAGAGCCTCCTCCTGCTGAATCACAGAAAGGTGCAGAAAATGAAACAGAGATTCTCTTTGTCTGACTTTCAGCTTTACAGATACCTTGGATCTTAAATTATCTAGCAGAGGTCCACAGTGGAAATCAATATGATCTTTTTGCAATTGCTTTTCCCCACCCTTAATGTGGGCAGAGTGAATAAGTGGGCACAGGTGTCTCAAAGGATCTGAATTATTAACACACAGTGTATGGATGTTGTTTAGACAGTAGCCTCTTTGTTCATTATGCGGCACATTTAATCATCGTATAGCTGTTGATTAAAAAGAAGTGCTGATCTTCCCATCTGCTTTCTTTCATTTTTCCATTCTAGTAGTTATCATCTAAGACATTGATTAATTGCCTTCCAGCTCACTGAACTATTACACTGACATCTATAGGGCAGGAATGTTATATTTAGTCATAAGCTCATATCCACACAAAATTAGGTTCACTGTCCTGGTTTTTGAGCAAAGTTTTGATTATAATATTGTTTCTGATTTTTGGCTTTTTGGTCCTTTGATTTTAAACCAGCCTAAATGTTTTGGCCTGCTGACAGTTAATAAACAAAAGAATATTCATTAACTTAGAGTGCATGCAATAATTGACATGGGCTGCATGTGTGGTCTGGTATTAGATTTGTTATAAGGCATTGTACATCACTTGAGTATTTACATGTTTTGTAATAACTGGAATATAAATTTGTGAGGTAGGGACATAAATGTGATGATAGCTCTATGGTCTAGTTGGGGGAACAACTTTTTTACTAAATCAGTTTTTCAATCCTCTCAATCCCCAAAACACACACACACTACTCATCCAGCTGTCTGAGTGATGGCCGTTATGTTACAGTAGCGCCCTCCTCTGGAGAGATGATGTCACTACACGTGGGTCTAATGATACTATACTGTACTGTGTCAGTTGTATGGCTGCCACATCTCCAGTTCCACAATGGTTGTTAACTCAGTCTGTGATTTTACAAACTGGTTGTGTTACATTGTGCTACAATGACAATCAATGTATTAAACACATGACAACACAAGTATACCAGTAAAGTGACTTTGAAGGAATGCCTCCATAACAACTGAATTTTAATCAGCCTATTTGAAGATGAGTGAATTGAAAGGAGTCTGACCATCTGTAAGCGCTGCTCAGGTTCCATGTAGGATCTCCCCATGAGGTTTGGGACTAGTTCTGGGTTTAGAGGTGAACTTGGAACCATAAATCACAAACTGCAGCTCTCTGTGCTAAATAAAAGCTGACAGTTTATGGGACTGTGCATGTTGTTTTTTTGTTTTGTTTTGTCTTTTTTAATAAGTTCAGACTGACAAAGAAGTACACAGAAGTGTCCCACAATTGGTTGCGTAGACTCTAAGGCCTTAATCCATTTTTCCAATCTCGGCTGACGTGAGGCGTAGAGCCTCAAGTGAGACATTTCCGTAATAGTCTCAGAGAGTCAAATTCATCAAACATTGAACCAAAACTCTGTGACCTTCCTAACCCTAACCCTAGCTGTAACCCTAAACCTAATGCAGAGCTAGGGTTAGCATCTCGGCCGTCGTGAGACATAGAGCCTCAAGTGAGGCATTTCAGTAATGGTCTCAGTGAGCCGAATGCATGCCAATAAAGTAAATACTTACTAAAATTATATATTATAGGATAAATAATAAAATATAACAACATCAACAACAACAACATGTGGGACACAGGTCACAAGTCACTTTATTGTGGTGTGTATTTGTTTTCCAAGGTTTTCACATGGTTTGAATTGTTTGCATTTTGAGTATTATACTTTGTCAGCTGAAACAAACCAACAAACCTTCAGTATAAGTGTTTGAGAACCGCGGCCCACAAGAGCTACAGCGCCACCTGCTGTAAAAATGAACGAAATAAAAATAAAGATTCGTTTAATTTAGTGTTCGAAAGTAAAAGATGAGTTACAGAGTCGAACTTCCCAACACTAGCGTGTAACCAGGAGTTGGTTGTCCGTGTTTATATAGTCCTCACATGGCACCGCCTACCTGCTCCTTCGTCATCTCGCCACGTACGATTCAATGCAACCTAACTTGCTAAACCGTTTGAAAGAGGGCCGAAATGACCAATCGGACGACTGTTCTCATGAACACAGCCCACCGTACTAGCTAGCAAGCTAGCTGCCGACATCTCTCCAGCTGAGAGGAAGAGAAGATGAGGTCCAGGATTCATAATAAAGTAAGTATTACAGTGACACACCTATGGTGTTCTTTCCTGGAACTGTTAATATCACGTTTAGTGTCATGTCAGTGATATTACCGCACAGACTAACCGCATACTGTCACCTCGAGTTTTCATGCGAAGCACTTATTAGCCAAATCTGTCAGCGGCAAGGCTAAAGCTAGTATCAACAGCTTCCTCTGGAGCTTAGTAGCTAGCAACTAATGTACAGGCTATGGAAGCTATAAGAGACCAGCTTTGAATGAGACCAGATGAGGAACCTGGACACAACACGGGGTCTTACACATGGACACGCTGACTGTTTACCTTCACATTCTGTAAAGTGTAAATTTAACTGTAACTACCATAATACTGTTTTAATTGTTCCTTCCAGATGTGTTGTAGCCGGGCCCTTCTGACCGGCTGGGCTCTACTGCTGGTCCAGCTGCTTTGTTTAGAGGCAGTTCCCATCAGTATAGACAAGACAAAAGTTAAAGTGCCAGAGAAAACGCCTGAAGAGCCACCAGCAAGTGTGGTAATAAATACATCTGCACATAAAAATAAATATTCAAGTAATGTTTTCTTTTGTTTCAGGCAGTGTAAAATTATGAGCCTTGGTTTGGGTATATGTTTTCCATCTGATGCAGTAAATAACCTGATCAAAACATAGATACTAGCTATCTTCTGTTATAGAAGTTAAGCTGTTGTCTGCACTTTGTTATAGCTAGAGAAAACCATCCTTTGTTATTAGGTAATAAATGGGTGTTATTTAACCAGAGCTGGAGTGTAGCAATTTGCAGACCACAGTAACAGTTTATACATGACTAAACTTGTCATTTCTGCATCAGTCTGAATCTGAAGAGGATATTGTTATGTTGGTCAACAGCAAATGCATGTAAGCAGCATGTAAGCAAAATAGTTTGCTACAAAGAATTAAGCTCATTCTTTATTAGCATATAAAAAGCTGGTGATATTAAATGTTAATACACAATGTAACATATTTAATCTGATGATCACCACAGGATTACTTAAGTATAATGCATGGATTTTCACAAGTGACATTTTGTTTGTTGTGATTTCCAGGACACTGGACTCCACTATGACCGCTACCTGCGAGAAGTCATTGATTTTCTAGAGAAAGATCAACATTTTAGAGAAAAGCTTCACAATACAGACATGGAGGACATTAAGGTATTTTGCTTTTCATTTGTGTATCACAGTGGCATAATGTTTCCGTCCGCGTGAATTTAGTGTTAGCAAATCATTACTCTTCCTTGTAAAGTGTTGCACTAATTTTTGCATAAATTATTTGCAATATAGCAAGGAAAGCTGGCCAAAGAGCTGGACTTTGTCAGCCATCATGTCAGAACAAAACTAGATGAGTTAAAGAGGCAGGAAGTAAACCGACTTCGGACCCTGATTAAGGCCAAACAAGACATTGAAGGAGGTAGTGGCATGTCATACACTATATTATATATGGTTATATATATGTTTGAAGTAAAGATACTCCAAATAAACTGTTGAGAAAATAAATGCTGTTTGTCAAATGTATCCCTTGAATAGACAGGACAGTGGACCACCAAGCTCTGCTAAAGCAGTTTGAGTACCTGAACCACATGAATCCACACACATTTGAAGTGGATGATCTGGATCGACTCATCAAATCGGTAAGCCTCATTGCTGCTTCTTGTTGCCTTTGAGCTTCGTCATAGGAAATGTACAAAAAAGAGGCTTTAGAGAAAAGTTGTGTCTTTGCACAGTGATCTGGAGCCATAGAGATATGGAAAACAAGTCTCTTTAATTTTTTTTTGCATTCACTTAGGTGCCTTTCATAGAATATTTCCTGTGCCACTGACTGCCACACACCAATTGTGAATATTTTCACCTGCATGTTTAGCACTCAGAGAGGCAAACACTGCTACTTATTGCATCAGCAGGTCTGGCACATCCAGATGCTGCTTTCTGTACTTCAGACATTGACTTTTGCGATAAGCTCTCAAACGACATTTTCTTTTTTTCTACTTCTGCGTGAATGCAACTCCACACTCTTGCATCAGGTTGTTAGCAAACTAAAACAAGAGAAATACTAAACACTGAATTGTGATTCAGCTTGTATAAATCTTTCCAGGTAGGCCAACAACAGAGAACATAAAAGTTTGGAAGTGCGGCTTTGCGTCAGTTGTAACAAAGTAAAGGCAGTTAAGCCTTTTATATGTTTTCAATTGCATGCAGGCCACTAAGGATCTGGAAAACTATGACAAAGAGAGACACGAGGAGTTCAAGAAGTATGAAATGATGAAAGAGCATGACAGGCGTGAACACCTGAAAACACTGGATGATGATGATAGAAAGAAGGAGGAGGAGCACTATGAGGAGATGAGGAAGAAGCATGCTGACCATCCGAAGGTTAACCACCCGGTAAATGATTTAGGAGTATATTTGTATTTTCTGGCATTTCCTAAATAGTAGGAATCTTCAGCAGTGGTTTTAAACTGTTTTTACGATGCATTTTTTTTTCTTCATGTGATAGGGAAGCCAGAATCAATTGAAGGAAGTGTGGGAAGAAGCCGATGGCTTAGATCCTGAGGATTTTGACCCTAAAACCTTTTTCAACCTGCATGGTAAGATCCCTACCAACCAAATAGTAAGCATGTCATTCAATTTTACAAAGTACATTTTGTCAGATGTATAATGCTTATAACACAGATACCAATGGAGACGGGTTCTTTGATGAACAGGAGCTGGAGGCATTGTTCACCAAAGAGGTAAAGTCCTTACATCTGATTTATTGGTAAAGGTTTATTAACTGGTCTTTGCACTGACTGTTGGCCTCTGTGATTTCAGCTGGAAAAAATTTATGACCCCACCAACGAAGAGGATGATATGGTGGAGATGGAGGAAGAGAGGCTACGTATGAGAGAGCATGTTATGAATGAGGTACAGCAAGTTGACTCGGGCTCGTTTTCATGGTCAACCATGTTTATCTGTTACCTAGACCTTCTTATTGGCTCTATAGATAAAGCTCACTGCTCATGTCTTCTTTATAGGTTGATTCTAACAAAGACAGACTGGTGTCTTTAGATGAGTTTTTGGTTGCTACAAAGAAAAAGGAATTCTTGGAGCCAGATAGCTGGGAGGTGAGACATGATTTATGACACTTTATCATGATGATTGTTTAGAACAATTAAAAAATGTATGTGTCAAAAGATGCAGGACTGTAATGAGCAGTGTCTCATTTACTTTGTCATGTTCAGACTTTGGAGCAGAACCAGGTTTATACAGATGAGGAGATGAAGGAGTTTGAGGAGCATCTCACTCAGCAAGAACAGGATCTCAACCAGAAGGCCGTTGACCTCCAAAAACAGAGGGAGGAGCTTGAGAAACAGCAGGAACAGCTTAATGCACAGAAAATGGAGCTACAGCAGGTAAGTAGAGGTACACCAGATCTACAGTGAGTGTGGAAAGGTGACTCTGATCTGACACGACAGACATTTCACTTAACACTAAACTATCTACATAAACTGGGCACGTTTAAGAAATATTTAAATCATCATTGCAGGCAGTTGAGCATATGGAACGGCTTAGGTCACAGAAAGTAGATCCACCTCCAGAGGTTCACAGTGAGTGTTGATTACACCATTATCCTGTATTTTGTTTGAAGTTGTTTGGTTTTAAAGACTTGAAAACTGACTATGTAAACATGGCTCTTTGTTACAGTTGAAGGAAATGCCATCCCAGAAATAAATGCAGTTGACAACCAGTTGCATTTTGAACAAGATGCCCAAGCACCAGGGCATCAACCTTTACCACAGGATCCTCAACATACATCTCAGGAACACCATGAGCAACAAAATCAAGACCTGCCCCAGCAAGGTCTACCCCAGACACACCAGGATCTACCACCAGGTCATCAAGAAGTTGCACAAGGCCAGCATAACCTGCCATAACAATGCTGACAACAATCCAGAACCAGACTTTTGCAGCATCTCCACTCCTATGTACAGAGGAACAGTCCCATCTCAGTAAAAGGCCTCCTTAACCAGCATGACCAGTATTTGGGTTTTTGCAGTACACTTGAAGTGAAGGAGAATGGCACAAAAGGAATCCCTGTCATCCCTGAATTACAACAGAAATATCACCTGACGTGGACTAGCTCCCTAAAATGTTTGTACTTTCAAGGACTTGGTTTTATCACATTTGATCAGGATTGTTTTGGTAATACAGTCATACATAGTTTTTCCCCTTTTTTTGCATTTTGATGATCAAGACACCTGCAAAACTAAATTACATGTATGACATGGTGATGTGTTTTAATAGACTGTATCAGATATTTCAGAAACTGAGGTCAAGAAACATTTTAGATTTTACATCATTACATGAAGAGTCTACAAAAGCTGAAGGTACACTAAGGCAGATGTAAACCATTTCTGTCACCTCCAACTGCCTCCATGACAAAACATACAGTCTTTTACCCAGATACATAGGGTCAGGTTGTTCAGTCCGTCTGTGTATATTTCTACTTTCTACTTTTGCTACATGATAAATGGTGATTTTGTTCACCGTTGCACTCTGTTATCTACCGTTAAATATCATTTTTCACGTGTACAGTCTCGAAACTGAAACTATGTGCTCTGCCTATAAAGATATGGCACATAATTCAGATTTTGGGTCTACACTGCTGCTGCTGTCTTGTATTTTGCTAAAATAAAGGTGCTAGATTGTTAACACAGAAAGTGAAATCCCCCCAGAAAACAGACTACAATCACAAGTCTCACAGAATCTTCTATGGACAGTGTAGATGTGTGCTTCTGGAAATAACTTGTTAATTGTTAAACAGGGAGAGTGAGCAAAGGATGGATCTCTGAAATTACACATTTGTTTTGTTACACAATAGAATGGGCATTTCTGTTTTAGTTTTTCATGCACATATGTGTATGTTCCACGTTTATTTATAAGTTGGATCATAATTGATCATGATTTTAAATTGGTGGTACAACATTGATTTTCAATTAAGGTGTACTTTTACAGTAATCATCTGCATCTAAGAGTATTTGTTTAAACAACTATGGCAATGGATTTTCTTACAAGACATTAAGGGATAAAGCTTTGAATGGCAATGAGCTAAGTCTGATCACAAAATCTGTCGGGTGTGATCTGAAAGCCTGTCGGATCTGTGTCAAGTGCATTTCTTGGTCAAACATATTTGTCCTTACAAATTGCTGGTTTGGAGTTGTTGTGCTGATCAGGTAGATTTTTCCATGCAGTATTGTTGTTCCTTCTGGCTTGCAGACTGTTGCCATGGCAAACAGGTGTTTATGGCTTATTTTTACGTTTGCATCAAGCGAGAGAACATCTCTGCCTTACTGTGGTTTCATATTATACATTTAGAAAAGTTTTCTCTCTTTTTTTGCTGTGTCATTTGTTTTTTTTTTGCGTGCCATGTGTTCCTTTGGAACAACACTGCATTATAATTTGCACAAAACGTACAGGTGGTGTTTCTGATTGCTTGCTGCTGGATAAAAGTCATTTGACAAAGCTGTACACCTCAGTTTGAGATAATAAAACGGTTGACCTTTTCTTTTGTCCTACACATCTGATAACATTTCCACCTTATTTTTTTAAATAATGATTTTCAAGTGATGTGGCAGTCCTTTAGACAAACCTTGAATGGCGTGTACTTCTTATTGTCTAATTACTGGCAGTCTTATTGTCTTAAGTTTGTCCCATCCCATGTAACCAAATATGCCATTTCTAAACATACAAAATCAAAACAGAAAAAAAAATTAGTCTCATAAACTTAAGGTAATAGGACACAACTTTATTGAAACAGTCATAACCAATAACATCAGTGTACAAAGAGGTGATGGCGCAAGAGGTGACAGAGGGCTAAAAAAAATTAAAATGCCTTTGTGAAACTAATACGATTGAAAATAAATCGTGGCTGACAGCACGGGGCAGAGGAAAATCATTCTCATGGAATCAGATCGAAAGTGGCAGGGTATTTTTTGCATTTATTTTGTACAAAAAATAAATTAATGAAATCTTTCAAGTTTACAGGAATATCTATTTGTTGTTTTAACATCACACAGACTTGCTGATAATCCTACATGGTCGTGAAGTTCAGCATTTTGTGTTAAAATGTTAAGAGGATCAAGACAGACCAAAGCAGACTGACTGATAAGTAGGCCAGGAGTTAAAAAAATAAGATTACCAATGAGAAACAAAACCTTGTTATAAAAGTGAGCTGGGGAAAACACATTCAAAATCCTGAATGTTCAACGTGGCGCAACATAACGGTTCTTGGAATCCTTTAGGATCGCATTGCTTGAGCGTTACCTCGGGACAAACCTCGAGGGCCCTGGGCAGCTCCTCGCTTGTAGCCTTGCTGATATCCCTCCTTGAAGAAACATTACAAATATATTACCCGTCTGATAAATTTGAAAAGACAAATTCAAAGCAGTGACTAACATGAGTCTCTTACCCGCTGGTAGGTATTGTTGGAATAGTCCCGAGAGGCGTTAAATTGGGTTTGACCATAGCCACTGCTGGGAGCATTTGAGAAAGGAGGACGGTAGCTTTCATATCCCCCTGATGACAAAGGAGGACAGTATTAATGATAAAGATACTGAACTGAAGCCACGTGATTATTGTATTTTTATGGAACTGTTTAACACCAATACCTCTAAATCCATTGGAGGAGCCTCGATATCCGTTCATCATGCCTCGGGCATTCCTGGGCCCTCCCCTGGGTACTGCCCTGCTGTTGTAAAAGGACTGGCCAGACTGTCCAAATCCAGCACCTGAAGAGGGATCTTCATGGCCTACTACTGAGGCCATGACCTGATCCTGGGGCTGGAACCCACCTACAACTGAACAGAAATGAGACAGGAGACTTTAAAAGTCTGCATTTAAGTGTTTACTTTAAAAAAGTTACGAAAGCTTCAGTTTTTCTTTTGCTTTTTACAGAAGTACCCATTACCTGACTGTAATCTTTCCTGTGGGATGTCAGGCTGGTCTACAGTACTCTCTGATTGGCTGCTAAAGCCCTGCCCATAGCCACCAGGATATTGGTTGGGCTGCTTCAGAGGGTCAGCTTGGCTGTCAGTGGTTGGAGGTACAGGTGCATTCATGTTAAAAACCTGCAAAAGGAACAGAGGGGTTTTCTGTATTTGTGTTTGTACTAAAACAATACCTTGTGCTTATTTTGTAGTTCTGAGAAGTCGGTTTTATTCTAGTACAAAAAGGTTGTTGCCTGTTTTAAATGGGGCACCAATTGTCAACCTGTTCCGCTCATACTAACAAAACACAGGAGCCTGATATATTCCAACAAAATAATCATCTTTACTGTTGGCATTGTTAAATGGACCGAGACGGAAAGCGTACCGCTTGCACAGACTGGAAAGGTGCTGCGTTGACATTGATGCCTCCAGTGTGGGTGGGTTTGGAGACAGGTGGGAAGGCAGAGGACAGTGAACATGGGGCGGGAGACTGTTCAGATGACAGAGACATTAAGGCCTGGGTTGGAATTTGGAAGGCAAGGAATGGGCAGAGGTCAGAGGGAGAGTTGGGATCTCTTAGTCTGCACCTAAATGCTCCCTTCTACAGTAGACTGAAATACTAAAAAGAATAAGTCTGTCATACACAGTGGGTATCATGACACACAATTTACACAATACAAGAAATACCTGTACTACTCTTGCTATTCAGTAGTTGCACCACTTTTTCAGGCAGCACAAAAGAACCAAGTCTCAACACACATTTGCTGCTGTGCTTTCACTCTACTTACTTGTGAGGATTCTTGTGGTCCAGACACTGTAGATGTTTGAGGGAGTCTGGACTCTGGGTGGACTGTAGTGAAAGAAAATAAGACAAACTCTTCACTGCTGCACTGCATGCGAGGATCATATGCCCACAAAAACAGTGACCAGCCAGGAAGTCAATTGTTCAGAGTAAGAGTAAATTAACTGGCACTCACTTGAAGGGCCGCCCATCTGCTGCAGGTCCACAGTCTGCACAGGTTTCATTGGCTGAGCAGACACAATAGCCGGGTCCAGAGCTTGGCCATCAAACTCCAACACAGAGTCCTACAAGAACCAAAAAATATGTCTGGGTCATGGCTACAATCACCCTCTCTGAGGAGCAAGACATCACGGTGCATGCTTAGCCCCTTCACCTGCATGAAGTTGTATGTCCCTTGCATTTGGGCCATCAGGTCTTGCACCACCTGCTTCCTGGCCATTGGGTCTGCAGGAGGAGAGGCAGTGACTTGGTTCACAGTAATGCTTGGTTCTGGAGTCAGGTTGGCTGGGGCCTGATGTTGAAGGGAATTCACCATCTGTTTAACACATGACAAGCACATTAAAGAACCGATAAATACTATTACAACAAATATGCTTTGAGGCATTAAAGACTAAAGTGATACAGCACCTGAGCCTCCACAGTCCACTCCTCTACTTGGTCTTTTTCTGTACTACTGTATGTAGTTTCTGGAATGAACTGTCTGTTGACAAACTGTAACACAAGTAAATATAGTAAAAATGTGACATTTGTGACAACAAAAAAAATCCACTGGTTTGTGATTTCATGAAACGCTTCAAAAGAAAAGTCTCACCTCTGTAGTTTCCACTTTAATTGGCTCTGGGTATTTTTCATTGGCTAGTCCTTCTGGAAAAACAGCAAAAAAGTCTTCTGGGTCAGATATACACATACAGTATATGTACTACATAAGACATATCTATTGATGTGTTATTTACCAGGTTCTGATGGCTGCTCCCCAGCCTTAGAGTCAGCCACCACAGTCTGCTCCGCCTGTTCCTCTTCATCCTCACATGTTCCATTCTGATGAGTTTGCGCTCTGTCAAAGTAACCACTCGACAGCACTTTGTCCAAAGTCTCCTTCAGTGTCTTGTCTGAAACAAAAATAGAAGTCAGAAAATAATGGCCTAATTATACACAATGCCTTACTTCAGTATTTCTGTTAAAGAACTGTGGCATGTTTTCTGAGATGCCTGGAACAAACTATGGTATTTTGTATCAGACTACAGTGTACCTTTGAGTATTGGTATCATGATGATATCCCTTTTTAAGGGCAATAATAACACATATTTTACTGTTTGCAGTACTTCATGTGAAAATATTTGATACATAAAACTATTCATGCCATTTATTTGTTAATAAAGCATTTTTGTGGTGGCCAACGTCTTAACTTACATGTGGTCCCCACCACAGGCTTGTCTCGACCTTCAAGCAGTTCCCACAAGTGTAAAGAGGCTTCTTCGTATTGGTCAGTCAACCTGCAAATCACACGACAGGATAAATGCACAGTGTACAATAGTAGCCATCTTTTTTTAGTATTTTTCCTTGAAACAGTGAATATCTTTTACATATTTGAGCTGTAATACAAATGCTACTGAAAATGCTACTGAAAATCACAGGCAGCCATACCTGACGTCATAGTTCCTATCAGGTCCCACCAATTTGTAAAACTCATCCAGGGATGTGAAGTCAGCATCACTGAGCAAAGGTGAACCAGAGGTATCAGGCCGTTTAAGGTCCTGCCTGACGCTGTCATCTCCCAACTGATCCAGTAGGTACTGAAGCTCCAAAACCGTCTTCAGCCGCCGTTGTTCCATTTCTTCCCGCTGTAGCTGTTCCCGTCTTGCAGACTTCTTCACTGCTTTTTGAACCTGATCAAAACACAATGACAGGTGCATTTAGTTTCACATGGTGTCCTTAAATTATAATCCTGTAAAGTTTCAAAAACACAAAGGTAGACAATTTTAAAGAACACCAACAATTGATAATAAATCACTTTTATGTTTGTTGGTAACCAAGCAAAGTCTTAGTATAGAACTAGCTTTTGCAAATACAAATGAACTACAATAATGTAGGAATTTTATATAAACACGGCCTCTAAATGTTACTAACAAGGTATACTAGTACAGATAAAATAAATGAACAATTTTATCAGCAAATTCAAGAAACACAAAAACTGTACCCACCTCCTGGCCCAATGCCAAGAAGTTCTTTTGCAACTCTCGACCAAACTCAAGGTTGTTGGTGATCTCTTGATACTTTGTCAAAGCCTCCTTCATGCACATCATGGAGAAAAAGAAAGTACGTGTGTGTCATTCAAATACACGCTTAACACATTAATAAAACAGGGCACTGTAATATAAAAGGATATGAATACAAGCATGTGGATTACCAGCTGATCCTGATTTAGTCTCTCTCCTTTATCTTTCCTTGCCTGGTAGTCATCGAGTTTAGACTGTAAGAGAATTGAAAAACATGACATGTTATATAGTAACTAAGACAGATTAATTTTTATTTAATAAATAAAAAACACTTACATCGCACACATCCTGCAACCCACTTTGCATTCAATAATTTAATGATCTAACAACACATTCTGACAAAACCATAGATACCTTTTTCTTTTCCATATTGCGGACCTTCTTGTCAAGCACACCAAGAAACTGCTTCATGGCCTCAGATGGACTTCCATTTCCCAGGTCTGGAAAGGCAGACTGGAAAGCATTGTTGCCGACTGTTGCTGAAGGCATCTTGAAAGGAGATATGTGTTATATACGTTAAAAGATTTAACTACATGTACTATACATTTGGGGTAATGCAGGGTGTATAAACAGACTTCTACTATAAAGCTACTATAATGGCATAAGGTGTATGTTGCCATGTCATGTTTGATGACATCAACCACTCTTATGCTGTGGGTACCCGAGATTCAAATTACGTGTCGTTAAATGATATGTTTTAAACATGACACTGCTTTGCTTATAATCAAAATAATAAACACAACACAATGAGAGAGTGAAAGTGACAACTTGCCAACTAGCTCATACAAATCCACTAGGCTTTTATTTGGGCTAAGAAGCTCATAAACCCGATTAAGGATGCCCTGAGATACAGTACATGTTTGCTAAATTGTTGGATATTACTTAGTGTGCGTGTGTGTAGTTAGGATGGGAAATATGCGGAAAGACGCCTAATTTATTCTATGAAAGAAAGTTGAAAATGAGAAAGTCGGCCTTCACTTCAAAGTTGAAAATCTGACCGTTAGCTCCCTTAGAGATACCGGCTAACATTCCTGCTAGCAATACGCAATTAACATTATGTCGCATGATGTGGTAAAGTCATATTTTGGCTTTGTTTGCAATATTAAGTGTTTGACTTGTACTAGGTTAGCTAGCTGCACCATATTATTTTAATAAGCGCAGTTCTCTGTTCCTAATCTCTCCGTCCCATTGTGTTAGCTGATAGCATGCTCGGTAACGAGCTGTAGCCAATACTCCGGGTTAACCGGATGTCAGTTAAAACTCATACTGAAATCGATTAAAAAACAGTTATACATAGAAAAATAACCATCATTCTACGTCGTTTAGCATTAACAATGAAAAACAAAGAGCACCTCTGAATCCCGCGACAACTCGTGTGCGGTCGTCTCGAGTAACAGACTATACAGACGATATACAAAACAAAATCAGGGTGGTCATTTGATGTTGATGTAGCATGCATCCCATACCTTTATACTCTTTGTCTTCAAAGAGATTTCCTTTTATTGTGTTTAACGTTTGCCGTGTAACGTTAAATGCAGTTCGTTTCTTTTACTTTAAGTGGTGTTTTTTCTAGAAGGATGCTCAAGCTCACACCGGCCAATGGCTGACTAGCTGCTGCTGCTGCTGAGCTAATGGTAATGGCTACAAGGACCCCTCTAGTAGTCTAAAGACTGCCTGACTGTAAAAACAGAAAATTAAAAGACTCGCTCTCGTTACTACTGCTGTTTGGCCCTAGAACTCTACCGTTGACAGTAATGTATTTATTTCGTTGAGTTTGTTTTGCTCTTCGAAAAAACAATTTTATGTAATGTATATAATTTTTTTTCGTGCTATCATCAAGTCAATTCGCTGGCAAGTTTAATGAATATGAAGATAGTCAGACCACAAAAACTGCTCATTGTAATATCAAAAACTGAACACAAGATGGCGCATGTGTCTTGTTATAATTGCAGATTAGACTGACACTTAATGGATAAACACACACACACACACACACACCGTTTCTTCTGCTGTCTCAAACCGTCCTCCAATGTGTGGAGTGTGGTGTCGAGAAAAGTAATTATTCTTCACATCAGTTTTCCTTGCAAACATGTTCCTTAGTAGTAGCCTACCTGTTGAAATAATGGAACTAAAAGCAGCAAGTTAAATACAGCAGAACTACACAATGTTTTCTAATTGATAAGCAGCCTGTCAAACTGTCAATAATGAACCGAAGAAATTCACACATTTAGGCTTATACTGATTAATTGTTGATGTATTGTTTTGATTTTTTATATAAATATATAATATATAATTAACAATTATCAATGTATAACTATATAGTAGAATATAACATTTTAACTTTGATGTCACAATGCTGTAAAAAACAAACAATATAAAAACCAAATACAGGGATTTGAACCTTTCCAATGGACTTTCACGCTCTGCAGTCACACCTCCTGTATGATACGTGTGTCTGGCTGCTGAGTCTGTGAGGTGGGGGTGCACGGACCCTCGGTTCCTCTTTCTCTCTGATGTGGGTTACTGAGTAATGGCCGTACATCCTTCAGTGCTCCTCTCCTGCAGCACATCTGACTGGATTAAATATGTGCAGAGGATTTATTGGCTGAAAAACCACAAGAGCCCCACAAACACTTTAGCCCCACACCACTTGTAGTTTTGCAGTCCAGGCCAGCACACAAATTCATCTGCTCCCCCTATGGCTTTTGCTTTCTCTGTCTAGCTTTATTGTTTTTTTCATCCTTGGCCCTTTTCTCACTCTTATTTATCTTATATAGATGTATATATAACCACACCATTATCAGCCACAGAGGTGTATTCAGCATCTTTCCAAGCATCTTGGGTGAGTTTTTTTTCCCCAGTAGGGCGACATTAATAATTCATGATGCACATGTGTTGCAGACAGATAACAAGCATCTCCACTTAACTGCCATAATTATCATTATTGCAGCCAGAGAATTTTATTCACCATCATGCAATTTGCGATTCAAGTGACTGAGGTTTGATTTTGGGGTTTGGTTCAAAGGTGGATGCGTTTAAAGTCTTTTAGGAAAAACCCATTTTAAATCCAAATGCACTGCAGTGCATTTACAAGATTATACCAGTGATGCCTTTGTGGGTATTTTCAAAGATGCCTTATACATGCCAAAGCGAGAAAACCCTTTGCTGTTAAAGATCCTGATGTGGCCCTCATGTTGTGTATGTTTTGTGTGTATACCGTACTTTAAAGCATGATTGATTTTTGCACACATCTGAGGAAAGCACATATAATGCAGCAGATTATATTAATTCCATCACATACGTGATGTGAGACACTTTTATTTACTATGGATAACTTCATATTATAAATCAATGATCAATGATTGATCACATAGAGACAGAAGTTTCTCCTCAAAAACATTCAAGTGTTCCAGTTCCCTGTTGTTTGCTTGCATACGCTTTATTTAAGTCTTCCTTGTGCATCAGAAAAACACATAGAAGTCATCGAACTGATGTAATGATATCATATCAAAGCTGTCATGTCAGGATTTATGCCACAGCTGGTTAAAATGATATGTACTAAAAAAGAAATAGGGCTTCAGTTTGGAACATCTGCTTTGCATATTACAGTTTAACTTGTTTTATTTCAGTTTCATTGTTAAAGCTAAAAGTGTGCATTGTCATTAAGAGCAAGTGAGTATACTTTGGCCAAACAGATGAATAATGAGAAGACTGAATTGTTGTTGATATGATAAATGTTATTTCCAAATTAACTACTTTAAAAGCCACAAGTGTCTCATTCTGCAACAATATCACATCTGAGGCACAGTGCATGTCTACTCAATCACAATAAAGCCAATTTGATTTATAGCAAACAGAAGTGAAACATATTTCAGAGTCAATCTTACTTAGGTATGGAAAATAGTGTCTCTTGTAACAAGGATTAGATGCATAACTACCAGAGCATTTTATTGTGTAGATCCTGCCTTTGTTTACGATGTGTGATGTCATCCTGTTGCATTAGCCAAACACAAAAACATCCTAATTTAGCAATAATTCAGTGCCTTCAGTTACAATTTAGCTTGCTGAGGCTTAAAGAAAGTGAATAAAAGTGAGAAGCTGCAGTATTTGAATCCATGCACAGAGAAAGGTTCAGCCAAATATGTTTTATTGTAGGTAGATAGTCAAGAATAGTTAGAAATCACATAAATGAGACACTAGAGAACAGGTCAAATGTGACCTTTGACTTCCTGTTCTGCATTGCGTGACTAGTCTTGGCAAACCTGAGCACTGGGTCAGCACAAACCGGGTCTGCTCGGTGACAGGAATCCAATACACAAACTGATCTTATCTAACAGCGTGAAACCAGAGCAGACCTGGCACGTCTGTCCCACAGAGATCAGCCCAGAGGGCATCATGAGAAGCCAGCTCAGGGATGAAACCAGCAGAGCTCTACTTTTTTTGTTGGAATAGATTTGAAATAAGAGCTGTCAGTCATTGACACAAGGTTTGGGAAGCTCTGTATAAATGTTGCATAAATATGTTTACACAACATAACTTGCACAATGAAAGCATGTGATTAGTAGTTATTATAAATAATACTATATTGTATTATTGAAGGTTAATTTGCATTAATACATTTTAGATTTTTTAAATGAGAAAATAGTAGTATAGCTCTTTACTTTTTAAATCTTGAAAATAGATTTATTTCTAACAATTGGAATTTATAACAAATGAAAGGTCAAAATGAAGATTGTAGCCGGTCTTCATCAGAGATGACAACGGATGAGTTGATCTAAAATACATGGTGGTGAACTGCTCTGAAACATTTTGTGGTTTTATGTTAAAACTCATTCCGTTTTGCTATGTCATGTTTACTTTGTGTTGAGATTTGGATGAAAACTCCCTGCCAAATAACCTCTGCTGTCGGCCCGTGTGTTGGAAGCGTTTGGGACTTCCAATGTTACCTCGGGTGAAATCTATCCCCTCTGAAAAACCAAAACAAAAGTGATGTTTTATCCAAGCAAGTTAAACTGGAAACATACTTGGATGCAGCCTGACCGTGAAGATGGTATCAACCACCGACTGTGAAGGGCCTCAAAAATGCCTAACCTCCTGGAATATTAGGTAAAATGAAGTTTGTGTTGCGCAGTAGAAATTCTGTCTATCAAACCTTCATGTCTTACTTGCAGGAATAGATAACTCCGAGGTCAAGAAAGGTCAAAGCTTTAATAAAATTGATCTTATGGCACCTGTGTAACTGCATGTGAAATATGAAAAGCCAGGCCTGTACAGAAAAGGCAACATACTGCCTGAATAGGAAACGCAATACAACCATCATGTGCCAAGCCAGAGCTTAAACAAACAAGCGCAGACCTGGACCATGACAAATGCATGACTGTTTTAAGTGAGTGTGCAGAGGCCTTGTGTATGCATGATTGTTTCCGATAAGCATTCATGCAACATCGGGACACACAGGCAGCTGACGTCTGGTTTGCATCCTCTGCAAAAGTCTCTGTCATGACTGCTTCGTATCCCAGAATTCCCTGTGCTTCTAGGGAGACATGCACACAGAAAGAGAGAGATCTGGACCCTGTCAGTGTGTCCCTAAAGACCTCAATTATACAGACTGGACTAATTAGATCAGCTTTGATTGCTATTTCAAATGATGGGAATAACATGAAGCTATGTGTTTGTCATTCCCACCCATCTCTTTCTGTCCTGCTGCTATTGGAGATCTGTCTAGCTCTATGTCTGACCTGTCTGGAGCTGGAGAGCGAGTGAGTGAGTGGGTGTTGTGATGTTGGTGAAGGGCTGACGTGGCAGGTGCTCTGCTGATGATCTGGGGTCAGACTCTAGATTGAGCCTGAGTAGCTTTTAAGGAAAGTCAAGCTTTTGACATTATGCACCAGGCTTCTGTCACAGTGTGTGTGTTTTATACGGTGTAACAGGCAACTTCAGACCCCAATGCAGACAAACACAAAGTGGCACGCACACAACCACCTCCACCATAAGAAGAGTACCAGAAGCATGTCAAGCTGCAAACCCAGTTTAGCTCCATAACAGGCCTCCATGTGCGTGTGGTGCCTGTGTATACATTTGCATGTTATTCTTGATATCATTACTAGACTGCATTATGTGCCTCAGTAAAATTTGGCATTAGAAAAAAAAAGTACACTTTCTGGGATCCTGTGGAAACATTTCCAACCACACAGCTCCCATTATTGAAATACTTCACATCATTTTCTCACAGCAAGGGTTTGAGTCCCAAGATTAGGGTTGAAAACAACCTTATTGTAAAAATATCTTGGTATTTACTGTGTGATGAGACATTTTTTTCTAATTAAAAAAATATTAGAACCAAATGGTGTTAGCGTAAAAACGGTTTTGATGTTAGGGACCATTATAAAATGTTCAATTTAAGATACATTACATATGAAACATTGTGTGATTTATATGTTCATTATAAACAGTGCAGTCAGCGTGGCTGTTGAGATGGACGCAGGCAAACAGCGAGCAGAGCGAGGGGAAGACGGTCTGTGACTGACATCTGAGCGGCCAACATGTCATTATGTAGTTAGAACTGCAGATCAAGTGTTATTGCTGGTGGTGTGACTGCGCATTCATTGTGAAGCAGCCTCTCTGCAGCATCAGGTAGAGAAAAACAGACCATAGAAAATTGAGCTTGGCTACTTTCCCATCGTCAACCATTAAATAAAATGAGTTTATTAAGTCTGGAGGAGGGTGGGGTGGAGGGGTGAGAGGGGAAATCCTGAA
The DNA here is from genome assembly GCF_900634625.1 of Parambassis ranga. NCBI lineage: Eukaryota > Metazoa > Chordata > Actinopteri > Ambassidae > Parambassis > Parambassis ranga. The sequence goes on along the minus strand of NC_041024.1, from coordinate 11,003,242 downwards.
CATATAGTTTCAAAACTGATGACAAAGCAGAACTGGCAGAGGGGAGACCATCACCCTGACTCTACCTCTGAAGCAAACACTCTCACAATTAGGTTGCAACATCTGTGAGCAGTAACTCTTTCAAAGTTGGGTTGAGTTGACTCAACATTTATATCTGAAATCTAAACTTGTTGCTGTTGAAAAAAGGAGCAAATGTTAGTCTGTCAAGTGTCAAACAAATGAAAGAGTGATGAAGGAGGATGAGCTGTGCAGAGCCAGATTAACAAACAAATAGATGTGTAACAAATTAACAAAGAACCTCTTCATGTCTACACAATGGTGCACAGGTGATGGATTTGTTTTGGAAGCATGCTACTTTCTGACTTTTGTTTTCTTGTGCTAACAAGGCTAATAAGCACTCAGTACAGCAGTAGCCTCTGCATGAGCTGCTAACCGTATGAATCTTGGTCAAACATGACATCTGTTTGGCTTGTCTTGCTTTAACTTATGTCAAGCTGTGGCTAATCCCTCCTGTTGCTTTGTGTCTGCTTGAAACAGAGGAGACTGCAGTGATGCTTGGATTTTGTGCTGAACCAGAGGCCTTTGATGTCCCATGCCCTCTGCCCTTAAAATAATTTTCTAAATCAGTTTGCCCATTGTAAACCAGCCTATTTGAAAAGGCTGTCTCTATATTTTTCTTAAACTCAGTCAAATGAACTCTTTTTGGTTTCCAAAGTATCTAAAAACTTCCATGCCCGCTCATATCAATAAACATCTTTGGAGGTCAGGGGGTACGCAGTCTGGGCCCCTGGGGATAGGAGCAGAGCTGCGGTTCTGGTTTTAAACACACTGTAAGGAACAGAGAGGACCTCAGAGAATGCAGACTCTCCTGTCAGTGATATAAGGCCAAACCATGCAGATAGCCAGCAGGGCTTGTTTCCCCCTGTCAGTGAAAAGAGAAGACCATGAACAGCATAAATACAGCACTTCCTCCTCCTCCTCATGTTTTTCATTCTCTGCCAGCATTCTCCTTCCATTCAGGACCTTTGAATCATGAAGAGAACGACAGTGTGTCCATATGCAGAGAACTTCTTTGAAATGACAACATGTCCAATCACATGTTGACAGAGCTAAACAGCAATCATCTTTACATGTCTGATTATGCATGCATATTTCTGCTATATACTGCATACTTTACTGTAAGACTAAAGTGCGCAGCACAAAGTAATTACAGAGATCTTAAAGATGCAATCAAGAGCTCTTCTCTTCTCTTTGCTCCACAGGACAATCTTAAGCACTTGTGTTTGCTGCTTGTTCTACAAAACAAACAAAGACACGCAGAGTGGAACAGTGATTAGAGAAATCAACAAATCCTCAACAGGACATGAGCACATGGCCCTCTAGGCTGGATCAGGTTCTTTGGAAAGGGTGAGTCAATGATGTTAGAGGACAAAGGCTGACTGTGAGGAGGGGAGGAGTGGTGTGGGGGGGTGGTGGACAGGGGCACTGTGGGACCAGAGGTGCGAACTCCGATCCGACAGAGCAGCCTCTCTCAATTTAGTTTACCATATCCGTCATGGGAACATCACTTCTATTTTCTTTTCATTACAAGTCCAATCTCTTCACAATCCTTCCAAACAACAGTGGAATAACAGCTTATTTGCTTTGTGTGGCCTCTGAGGAGTGGTTGAAGTCTCTATAGAGGTATTCAGATCCACGTTGTTGTAGGTCCTCAGTGCTGAGAAAAGGTGGAAACGATTCTTTTTTCACTGTATTGTAAAAGTTGATTTTCTTTTTCACCACAGACCATTCTGAGTTATCAACAAAATGCTGCAAATAAACAAGAGAAGAGAGAATTCTGTGAATATTAAAGAAACTATTTGCAAAGTTGGGACTGGAGGTCTAGTCCCCATGGTAGCTCACACATCAGATCATTATTTATATGCTGAGACTGGTTGCTCTGACTTCCATATCAAATATGCTCCTTACCTGCTACTTCTAATTTGTTAGACATGACATTAAATTGACTCACTAGCCTGTCTAATTGGTGATCATACAATTAGCTGGCTAGAAACACAGCCACCAGACATCTTAGAGCTCATATGCACGTCATTTTCTTTTGACAGAAAGCACTATAGACTCTCTATAAACAAAGTGATTTGAGACTGCTACAAATGTTTCTACAAAAATAGTATCAAATTAGTATTATGATTTTTACAGATGTAAGTGGTGAGATGACAAAAACAGCTAAAATGGTTTTTGTATCAACAACAAAACAGGGCAGACGTTTCTTCGCCCAGTTTGAAAACATGAGCAGATGTTTCCCTGTCGCGTTTTATTTGGCCAGACAGGTGAGTGATGCAAAAGCCACCAGCTTGGCACGCCTGTTCACAGCTCAGCCCTTTCTCTTTCCACCTAATTGTCCTTCCCACACATAGCCTGCTTCAGATCAGATCTGACAGAGGGCACAGCAGAGGTACACAATCGCACCACATGTATGTGTGAAACACTTTAGGGTCTGTTTAGAGCTTCCCTGAGGACTTGTTTAAGATGTGTTTAACAGCACAGATGGACTTGGCTTTCAGGTTGGGTGGGGTGAGAGTTGGATGAAAGGTGATGATGGCAGGTTATAACAGTGAGAATGGTGCCACTGGAGGAGTCTGTGAAGTTGTCATGGTAACAGCAGGGTCAGTTGATGACAAATTCCTGTGAAAATCTCAGACACTGAAGATCAAAAGTTAGATTTATCCAGTCTGAAAGAAGCAATACAATCAATGCGATGTTAGAGGCAGATCAAATAATGGTTAAATACAGCACTGTGCTTTGTGTAGCCTTGTTTGTTGAAATGTGTATCCTACATCTCTGCCAGGAGTCCTTGAGATAGTTTCCTGCCATAATAGCATGTGTGAAAAAGAAGAACACGAACCGGCCATTTTGAAAATCACGTTAACACCAGAGTGGAACTGGAAAATGTCTGTTTTGAAAAATAAATCCAGGACTTATCTTCTGAGAGAATCAAAGGGATGTTTTGAACGTTATGTTGCCAATTATTGTCTGCGGACTGTGGTGCTATCCAGCTTTTTTTTTTTTTTTTTTTTTAAACAGCCAGACACTCAGTATACCCCTTTTTTGTCTGGGCTTAGCTTTTAATGTAACTGCAATCAACCACAACAAGATTTTTGAGGCCCAGCATTCATCCCTTAGAAATCCCACCAAACGTGAGTAGTATTGGAATTCCGGAGCACCATGCCAACCGTGAAGCCTCCCTGCTTCTCACAAGCACTGCGTGGAGGGGCAATTTTCCTCCGGCTGAACTTCCCAAAGCTGCCTCACCTGGAACCAATCTGTAACACAATCGAAGGGTCCTGACTTGAAAGCCCATTCCTTCCCTTTGATAGTCTCTTCTTGGTAGCCTGCACAGTGCTGGAAACAGGCCCTTTGTAATCTGCAGATACAAAAGAGCCAAGGATTGAGAAAAGTATCCACCCATCAAAGTGTATTATGCAAATAATAGAGAAACAAAGCTCAGATACTCGTATGTTTTCCCTGTTTTTTTTCTGGGATGATTCAGGAATTGGGCTGGTGTTTGGAAATTTTAAGCATTGTTGTCATCTGTTACTTTCCTCTGGATCCTGCCATGTTATGTTTCGCTTTTATAGATCATCATACAGTGTAGATATATGTGCACTAACTCTTTAATGTCAGGTGTCAAATGAGTGTGATACACCTACCTTTCTACAGTAGCTCTGACATTTACCTCCAAGTGTTCTTTCCAATAGGCAAGGAGAGCAATTAAACTTTAATAGCTGTCCAATTACGGCTCCTGGGAAATTTAGTCTTGAGTCAACATGCCAAACCTTATTTCCTTCCTTCATGTCTTCTTCTTTAGTCAAAAACTCCCTTAAGCAAAACTGTATTATGGACCTTTCCACACTGATGTAGTTTGTGGCTGTATTGTAGATTGTGTGGTATCCTGTATAGGAAAAAATAACGACAAGAAATACTAAACTACACATGCAGCAGAATCTTTCTGTTTTTCAAACATCCAAAAGGGAGGAAATGGTTATTTTTGGACCCTTTGAATAGGCTATTTACTTGTTTCATACATGTGATCTTAATTCAGTGATTAGCTGCAATTGAATCAGCAGGAGAGGAGTGCAGCTTATGGATGTAAAGCATGAAATGAAAAGGGCATTTGTTCAGGGAGCCCTCCTTCCACACAGTCACAGTCCCTAACTTTACCAATCAGTAAGTCACAAGCATGTGTCCACACTCAGCCAACAGGCTGCTCTTTGCTATACTCGGTGTGAAGTCCGGCCAAATTGTGCACTCGTCTGTTCATTGTATAATCAACTTATTCTGCCTGCCTTTCATGTTTCTACGTTCTCACATGCAAAACCCTTTTAATCATAATGGTTGTGTTTTTTTTGTTACATCAATCACACCTCACCGCTGAGCAAAGATCCATTATACCCTATTTAATAAATCAACACTATTATAATGCAACATTTTAAAAAGCTTTTTATGCTGTTGTTGCCCTGAGGGAGCCATCCCAGAACTTTCACGACAAGAACCGGTAGAGAGCCAAACACACTCTAGCAGTTAATGACTTTATGATCCAGTTTGAAACCACCTTCTTTCTCCTACAACTTTTTACCCTCTATGTTCTAATACCAGTCTAGTTAGAGCATCATTGAATCACTGCTTATTATTATTATCGATGCTAAAAGTGTTAGAGCTTCATTGTGTGATTGCAAAGTGACACAACATCATGAGTGTCGTAGAAAATGATGAAATGATTCCTTTTTCAATTATTCTGCCAGAGAATCTATAAGCTCCATTATTCAGTGTTGTCCTCAGGCACTTCAGCTTCCTTATTTCCTCTGCCCTCTCAAACTGGTCATCTCTCTCTTTCAGTCAGCAGATGTCATTTTACACTAGAACTAATTGATTAGTTCTAGTGTTCTTTTTCCTACCAGCCTAAAATGTGATGACATTCACTCGCTGATGATGATTGAGTTCTGCTTTCTGTGTTTCTGAGCAAAGCCATATTATCATTTAAGAAACAGTCGCACACTACAGATATGCTGTTACAATGCAGAGAGAGGTTCTGTCAACAATAAAATGTATAAGTAAGACAATGGAAGTCAGTGTTTATCTGAACAGGCAGAAGGTCAGACGGATCCAAAGTTCTGCTTTCTACTCGCAAGATCAGACTGTTTTGTGTTTGACTTGCACGACCCCAGCCTCAGTAAACAACACATGCAGCTTTAATTGGAATCACTTGGTCACCCTGCAGCAGGATGAACAGAGCTTTGTTGCCAGCATGGCAGCTCTCAGAACCTGAAATATCTCCACAGAGAGGTGGTTGGGCCACAAAAAACACTGAATATTCCAAGCTTGTATAAGAAAATGCCTGTGGAAGTTTTTATGATACTTATAGCACAATGCTGAGGGCGATCCTATTTTAAATTATTTTATCTTTTTTTTACTATATATTTTAGATTTCATGTCACACCATCGCAATGTTGAGCAATGTTTTCCTAGGAGCAATAGCATGACAAATATAGGAAATACAGTGCAACTGACTGGGGCCCTCATGGGTAACTCTGCATATACATGTTTTGAGTTTAATTGTTGTAAGTGGAGTGGAGTCAACATGTTCAGAGGTGTAGCATATAAAACCAACCATGCAGTACATAATTAATTTCTCACTCTTGGCACCTGTTGCAGCTAATACTACCCACATTGTTATAACAGCCCTTATCCTGGGAGGGCACATAAAGATAATTAATAAAAATACATAGAAAGAACAGGTCCTATTAAAGATGTTATTATATATGATAGAAATAGCAACCATTCACCCATGTGTCACCAAACATCCTTAACTGAATAAATAAATGGTAAAGAAAAGGAGCATCTGTTAGAGTGTCCTCTTAAATCAAATTAAATTAAAGAACATGACTCTGATTAAGACCCTGTTTGCAGCTTCCAGGACATTCCAGGATATTAGACCACTGAGTGAGGCCTCTGTTTTCTCTTGATGCTGACCTTTACTAAAAAAAGGTCACTTGGGTTTGAGTGCTGGTCACCAAACGCTGCTTCAGTGCACCGTGGTTACAATGCATAATGTCTCATCACCGTCATAGAGTCCAGTTATAGGCTGAGTTTGCTGATAACTGATACAAGATTCTGACGTCAAAACCTGAACACGAGAACAGTGTCAAATCCATGTCATGTTTTGATTTATTTGTTTATTTTTTATCTTGTTTTTATTGTTGAAGAACAATACAAATCTTACATTTTTTTGACAACATTGTTGAAGACTTTTTGCCTTGAGGATCACTCTACTCATGAGAAAAAAAATACATTTTGAACCATTTATAGCTGCAGATCAAAAGCTCTTCTTAAATTTGCCACATAAAGATAACATATACTGCCACTGATATGAGGATTTCCTACAGCAGCTGTGCAAGTTTTTGACCGGACGTTTTTATGGCACAACATAATATCCATAACTATTTTCAGACATACACTTCAAATACTCAACACAAGTGTATACATTTTAGGATAAATACTGTAACCAATCAACAGACAGCTATCAACCATTGCCATGATGAATGTGCTGGTTAGTCCTTGAAAATGATATATGGGGATGGGAGCTTGCGATGATGTAATTACAAAATGTTTTTTATGTTATAAATTCTGTTTAAAGATGATTTTGATCTAACATCCTACCGTTTTTTATTACTGTCATGGGTAAAAACAAAATTTAACAATTACAAAATGAAACTTAACACTTGGTGAAAACAAAACAAAAGCTTGTGATGTCAGGGGGACTTGAACCACGGAGTCCTGAGCAAAAGTGTGCCCCATGCATAAACCTCCACCATCCCCAACTAACCTCTTCACTCTGCTGCTGTATCGTTCCTATGATCATAACATTGAGCAATATGATCATATGTTCCGTCAGCATAAATGTAACCATGTGTTGTATCTGGTGGATGTATTGCCAAATGTGGCGATCTTTTGTGATGATGAGTTGGTTGGTTTAAAGCTACAATGCAGAAGATTTGTCGCCTCCTCCTGGCAGAGCAAACCATTACCAACCTAACCATTGTTGGAGAAAAATGAGATGCTGACAGGAGGCAGGCATAGGTGTTACCCTGCTGCTCTTGAGCAGGTTGATGATTTTAAAGAGTAGGTTATGTATCAATTAGTTTCACTTTACTGCAAAGCGAGAATTTGTTCCTTGTTTTTCCCAGCAGAGACTCCACCGCACCAGACACCAGATTTAAAACAACAGTATACTGTGTTTTACCCAAGCATGGTGTTAACTGATTTACAAGGGATTCAACATAAGATTCCAACTCCAACCGACTTTTTCTGACATCTGTGCACATGTTCAACAGCAGTCCTGCCCTTTGACCTCTTCTCTGAGCATCCCACATGCTGCCATGGGCCCGGTCTCTGGAGTCATGATGATGTCCGGCGGCCCGAGTTCGTAGGTCACAGCGATGACAGCAAGCACCTTGCTGCGAGACTTCTATCATGCCCACCAAAATAAACACCGGAGGGTCTGCTCCAGCCCTCCCACAACACACCCTGTCCAGCTCTGACAGAGTCAGTGAGATTAAACGCTAAGGATGCACAGGATCCTGCCTCCTCTAATCAAAACACTGTCAGGGTCAAAGGTTGAGCTGGGAGATCACAGTTAACTTTTATCCCAGTTACATTGTTCCAGAGAATGCGGCTTTACTCCAGTGGAGGGAGAGTCTTGGCTGTTTTCCTTTGCTGGACTCCTGTTTGAGGAGCTTTTCACCACCCCCTGTTTGTCTTTCTCTTTTGCTCTTCTCCCACATCAGCCTGTGAGATGAACACACAACTCAAATGAAGGACATGACAGCTAACATCTGTCACTGTCTCAGAGGACATGGACGGTCCCCTTTTGAAGATATATACAACATAATAAAAGTTAAATAGCAACTTTTCAGGCTGTATTTTCATTCACCATTCAGTCCATCAGAATTCAGAATCATCCAAGACGGATCCTGGAAACACAGTTGTGCCAGGTATATGATTAAACCCACACTCAGGTTGGATTCATCTGGCAAACAATAAAGTAACTGAAAAGTGGTACAAATCCCACTGAAACTCCCAAACAGCCTGGCCTGAGCTCCTCACTACACAAGGCTGCCAAGACTCTTGTATCTGTGCTTCCCTTTGGAAGTCATCAAGAAAACCATACCTGTCTCTCTGCTTCCATTTTCAAACTAAACACTGATAGATGGATGCATAGTACTGACCTCTGTTGGGCATGCAGGGACACAAGGTTTTAGGTTTATTAGCAATGAATTAGTTGTGTAGTGGTTACCTCACAACAAGACTGTTCTCGATTTGAATCCAGGCTGGGGAGGTTGCATGTTCTCCCACTGTCTGCAGGAGCTTCCTCCCACATCCCCCCAAAACCTGCATGCTAGGTTAATTAGTGACTTTTTCGCCTAGCGACCTGGGACCGGGACATAAAACAGATGGATGGTTGCCATAGTCTGCCAGAAAATGTATGACCAATATCTGATGCAAAATATAGTTGGAGATAAAGTAGATTGCTTTTAGTATTACATTCAATGACAGTATCCATACCCACACAGTACCAAAGCCAATCAGAGGCGAGGTTTGGATGAATGACACAGGATGAAGAATTGGCCGGGGCTGAGCATGACATATTTTAGTGTTAGACTGCCAAAACATTTACTTCAGGAAAAAAACATTTACATTTATGGAAAATCATAACAGTGAGACAAACATTTCTTTGTAATTAGAGAAGGAGATTGTGCAGTAAATCAGTTTAGATGGGCTGTACACCATTGGCCTGTCATGAGATAATGTAAAGCCTCATGCATGCCAACAGTACTTGGCTAAGAGAGAGACAGAGAGAGAGGGAATTTGTTGGGACCAAAAACTAGTATTCAGTAGCAAAACTGATGCAGTTTAAATATTCATTAGTTTTAAATTACAAGAAAATATCACAAAAACATTTAAATTAGTGGTTAATCTTAATCCAAATACAACATGTTTCATGTGACAAGGCTTTTATAAATCAATGAGGGTTTCTCATATAACATGTTATTTGCTATTGAAGCAAATCTGTTGGAAAAACTCCTAAAACCAGGCCAGAAACATTATGGTTTTATATCAGCTTTCATTTTTCAGTTTCACGGTGGTGTACTGAAATTTTAGCAACAAGGTTGAGGTTAGTTTGAGGCAAGAGAGCCCCAGTTAGTGACCTTGAAAATATCTATCGGTGTCCAAATTGAAGACAGTTAGCCTCAATGACTGTCAATGAAAGTCAAGCTCATCTTTACAGAATGAATAGAAGTTTTTTTGTTTTTGGCAGCAATTTTCTTTTGTGGTTTTCTAGACTTTAATACAAGAGAGTCATAATTTAGTAAAACTGACAGCTTTGGAGATATTAAGCTTTCTTCTAGAAAGAAAAACTATTTTTAAAGTATACATTTTAAAGAATAAAACAAAACAAACAAACTGATGATGGAAGGACAGCCCATGGAGCTGAAAAGACGAGTACCAACCAACATGAGCGTCAACATCCGGACGGGTAGTAGGGAGGGAGACAATAAATTACTGGACATTTGTGTAATTTATTCAGAATAAAGAGGCCTCTGGATTGCAGCCTGCAACCCATTTGCACAGCATTATCTCTCAGAAGTGGTTGAATTGGATGAGGTGCCAGTGTGGAGTTTCTGAAGTATCTTCATAGTGGTGCATATTAGTATCACATGTATCCACTGTGCTGTGGATTGACTTCAAATGTACATTACTTTGATTTTTAGGGAACAGTTTTGTTTAATATAAAGATTAATAATCTTTAGTTATCTCTGTGCCTCTGAGTTATTATTTCACAAGTGAATAAATCGGCTTTTCTTTGATAGTTGGTGTCATTTTAGGTGATGGTATAAGCATTTATTGTTGGCAATAGCAACCTATAGACATACATTTAGTCATCTTAGCCTGAGAAATGCATACAGTAGCACATTTTGAATGTCTGCCATCACATTTGTTGTCAGCTGTGCTATCACCACGTCCGTGTGTCGTTATACTGTGAGGAGCCCGGCAGACATATTTGTGGCTGTGGTTTCCAGAGATTTAAGACTTTTCTGCCCGTTGAAGCCAGTACAATTGCTCGTGGGAAATAAATTATAGGTAGAGGCACACACACTAAGCAAGAGAGGTTACCAAATATGTCAAGCATCAGCTTTTTAAATACCAGTGGGAGACTGCTAAATTGCCAAGAGTTTGATTCATGGCAACAGTTTTACACACATTCTTAATAAGCATTCAGAGGCAGCGCTTACACATAACTCTGGGAAATAAGGGTCGTCTTAGTTGTTGTTACCCTACGGACAGCTCAGGTGGTGGATTCAGATCTGTCCCACCCTGCCCACAATGGTTATAAAGTTACAAATAGTCAATTTTAGAGAATCTGGCATATTAATATAATAATATCACTGTCAGAATTGTGACCGCTGAGTTTCTTGAGTTTAGAGAAGAGTCTCTCCAGTTGGGTGAATAAGCTAATGCACATGATGGGTGGGTTTAATTCTACATTCCTGCATGGCAGGCATCACCCCCATCGACAAAGAATTGACTGTATTCTTTCTAATATGTTTAAGGCCATGACACTAGCAACTTTGGTGACAACCCAGTCCCCCTAGGTAGTCACTACTTTAATCCATGTCCCAGGATGGCAGCCATCACGGCTGTGGACTAGTAAACTGGTGTATAAACATGAATCATTTTAATTTTCTCCTGTAGCTGTCACAGAGGTCAGTGTGGTCGGCCTCTGTAATAGTGTAGCCCTATTTTTGGGGGGTAGTTCTTTGATCCCAGAAAACACTGGCTATCACCTTGACTGCAGACCTCACTGATTTGGTTTTGTGGGACACACTCTGGGTGTTTCCACTCCTGTGGTCTGTGGTTGGAAGCAATGTTGTTAAAGTGTCTCACAAACAAAACCCCTGCTTTTCATGCATAAGCTACATACATTTTACATCTTCAAGAATCATATCTACACAGGTCTGTATCACTGCAGGGTTGCCATCCTTGTGGACCTCCCTCAGTGAAGAGTCCTTGAGACAAAGGTAGCACGTGACTAAAGAAACAACAAAAAGTCCTTTCGTTTCAATTAGCCAAAGCAGAAGTACAACAAAAGTCATCAACTCTTCTCAAAGATTTGAACTGCACAGCCACATCACCTTTCATCCTAATAAGCTAATTTTATCAGTTTGCAGATCACTTCAGTCTGCCCTCACAAAGGTCACTTCGACAGGATTGTGCACATTTACAGCTCAATTCTCAGCATGAAACTCTTTTAAATTAAACTGCATAATAAGGTCACGGTTAAACCTTACAATTAGCAGCTTGTAAGTGGCTCAACACCCTCACTGCAGGCAGGCGTGTTTATAAACCCTTGAGATCAGTGATGAAGTTTTTCCAGCTAATTTTTCACATGCAGCCACAAATGAAAACAGCAACACACACACACACACACAGTCTCCCTGTATTGTGTTCTTTGTGTGCCAGCTGGGTGTGCTCTGAATTCGATGAAGCAGGATAATTCTCTCAACCGATCATATCAGTAAAAGAGGAATCAACACCAGATTGTGGAGGTAGTCACATATGGGACGCATCTTTCCAGATCCTAATAAACTATCATCTGTGGATTTTTGTGTATGTAGTGGGGCCGGATAGGCCGGGCACCACTGCCAGGCCCCCCTACAAGATCTGCACAGCTCAAAAGTCAAGGTGTTTAAAAGACGGCAGATGGAAGATAATGACCCTGAAATGAATCCATACTGTTCAGTCCACATAAGTGCTTGCACATATAGTGCATAAACTGTAGACATAAAAATGGCACAGAAGAGGAGGGTACCACAATAAAACAAAGGATAAAAATAGTCTCAATAATGTAATAATAATTATGCCAAATAAATGGTTTGATAGCCACCAAAACAAGCGTCACATCAGTAGTGTATTTGTTAAACCATGAGAGAACATGGGACATTGGGGAACCAGTTTTGTGCTCATGGTGCAGAAACAGCGGGTTCCAGTAAGGAGGTTACCTGCTATCTTTGAGGCAGACTTAAGGTGCCAGATGTTTCACATTCCACCACAGGAAGTCCTGCAGATGTTTCACTGGCACCGTGTGCAGCGGAGTGCGAACTTTGATAACTTTACCTCCCTCTGGCTGTTTTTAATGCAACCATTTTCCATTAAAATAATAATAATACAAAATAATAATAATTTAGAATCAGAAAATCTGCTGACACAATTCAGTCACCCGCTCATGTGAAACCAGTTTAAAGCAGCACATAAACATCACTTGGAGAAAACCTGGGATGTGTGAAGATGCAGGTTTGTTTGTATCTGCAGGGACACAGAGAGGGGAGGGGGCATGTTCAGTATGGTAAGAAAAAAAAATGTAATATATAATTGTCAATATAAACATGACATGTCAACAAATACACATCAGCATTGTTTTGATCTATGGATAAACTCTACAATTATGAATTGAAATATTAAGAAAACACATGTTAAACACCAGGAAAACACTAAATGAGTTCACTCTTTACACACTCTGAGTTACAGGATGTGCTTCTACTGCCAGCCGGATGGATAAACGAATTAACATATCTTTCTTTTTTTATTTGTAGAAATACATTGTAATGAATAAGATGGATGTGATTCATGAAACTATCCGCTTTGGCAGACCAGTGAACATTAAGTCTTGACCATGACTCATAATATCATGTATCTGTGTTTGATTTTTGTGAATCAGAACATTCATTGTGATCTATGGTTCACTTACAGACTGTGACTCACAGAGCATTAACAGGATTCATACATCTGTGCAGAATTTCGTTCTATGTCTCTCACATTCATCAACACACGCAGCATGTTATCGCTGGCCTTTGTGCCAAAATCCACACTGAACAGTCATACAGAAGCCCGGCTCAGAGTTTATAGACTTCAAACTGCCATTCAAATATGAAAAGCTCAAATCATGTAGCAATAAATCAGATATGTGCTGTAGGGTGTCAATCCCAAATATTTTTATTTTAATCAATGTCTGTTCAGGTGTTTTATATGGTAACTATGCATCATTCGTGCCAGATATTTGTTAATACTAATGCCTTAAAACGTACTTACAGACTTGTTTATATGTAGATATCAATGAAAGATAAGTTTGTTCTCCTAATGTAGACAAAGGCCTGTGCTTTGTTTGTTCTATAAATATGGAAAAGCGACGAATAAATAAAGGTTGGCAGTGTCCAAATATAAAACAACAAACGTCTTAAAAATAAGAGGAAAGAATTGCAATTAAATAAAATTGTTCTAAATAGTGGCGGGGCATATAATTAACACACCACCAGTGCAGTGCTGTTGTCTCACTCCTGTAATAGGATAAGACAGCAGAGTAATGTCTCATTTAGGCAGTTACTCTACAGATATTTCCATGTCACGCAGATTAGACACTTGAGCACAGTTTTACACTGTGAGAGACAGAGAATGTGGTCCAGACTAATTACACGTGTTCAGCCTGTGGGCAGGTACACTCATCAACTACACCAGGTAGCAGCTCAAAATCATTCTCAGTGTTGATGTGGCCCGTGCCACTGAAATGTTAGTCCAAGCATATGTTTTAAAGTCTAACGCCACATGTAGTGTGTTAAAAAAAAAGCTTTCAGACACACACGCACTGTGCTGATCCCCCAGTACAGTATGTAGAGAGAGGAGAGTCTGTGTTTTTCATACACTGAGGTGCATAAACAGGCCTTGTGAAGATGGAATGTCTGTTTTTTTTATGTGAAATTAAATAAGATCAGCTCGTGGGCCTCTCTCCTTCCTGTTCCGCTTTCCGTTTTATGTTCATTTCCATTCCCCAACAAAGCCGTCTCTCCACGGTGTATTAATGCCCATCAAAGGCCTCAATCAAGTCGCTTTGCCACAGGCTAAAGTCAAGCTGGAGAGGCTAAAGTTTAATGCTGTCAGTGCAAGCGAGGATGTGGGCTCATCTCTCTTCCACGTCCTCGTGTTTTATTTTTTTTCAATCACAATATTTTGTAAGTCTGTTTGGTGGAAGGAAGCCTCTAGAAGCAGCATGCAGCCACAGGTCGTTTCAGGGTCACTACGAGAACAGTCTTACTCATTGTGCTATTAGGACAGCGTCTTTATGCGTCTCACTGAGGGAGCAGAAAATTCATCAAATAAAGGATAATTACACAGGCCTTCCTTAAAAATTTGTCACGGCTCTGAGTCAATAGACTCATAATTTGGAAGTATCCGGCAATCAGAGATGTTTGAGGAGAATTTATGGACTGTCTGCTGACATTTTCTCTTCCTCAGTGGAATATTGTGCTTTGTAAATTAAACTTCCTTATCTCTGTTAACTCTCTCTATTGTACGACCTGAACAGAGTTTTTATTGTTACATCCATAGATGGATTTTACATCAATAAATCTGCATTTTTCCCAAATTAACTATAAATGTTAGGTACTTAAAATACTCTAAATTACTCATTTTATTGCTAATTTAAGCCATTTGTCTTTGTGCTTGCAGTGAATATATTTGTTCATATAATAAAACACATTAGATTTCACCATGTGATCCTTAGGAACTAGTAGTGTAGTGTAGTGTATGATTTTATTAAATCACTGAACTTCTTTTTTTGTTTCCTGACTTACAAATGCACTCATGCCAGAGATTCATTTTTTTTTGTGTGTGTATCATGCTGTGTGCCTATGTGTGTTTTAATGCTCCATTATTCACTGCAGGTGGTGGGCCTGCTGTTAGGGTGGAAGCTTTCACTCACAACACCAGAAAACTGACACGTAAATAAGGTCTCAGCAGTGCCCTAACGCTCTCATTATGACCATCCCGGCCTGAAAATCAAGGAGAGAGAGAGAGTCTGTGCATGGTTCTTATAATAAATAATTACAGTTAGTAAAAACTGGGGACACTTTTCCTTGTGAAATAAAAGGAGATCAAATCATACTTGTGGCCAAAACTTGAACCGCCCTCTAAACATGCCAATGGAAATATAAAGCACACCATATTCCATCTTTATTTACAGCGGTTGCAGACTTCCTGTAGCTACACTACAAATAAAAGCAGATCAGACTATTTTCAGACACGTAGACCATTCGAGTCCTGCTGAAAACAATAAAATGATTCATTAATTGTTCAACCTTTCAGTTTTGGATGCTAAAAGGTCCCACATTAGAGACAGGCTGCATTGTTTTATATATATATATTTTATTTGTATTTGTATTTGCAGTGCAGAAAATGTGCATTTGTGTATTATTACATTACAGTTGTTTCATAACAACTGCTAAGAATAGCTCAGACAGAAGTATACTGTTCCAGCAGGCTGAAAATTTGGCTAAGTGATCATTAAGTCTGGTTCGCTGCCATAAATCATGCTGCTGACATATGGAGTTCAAAGTAATTAGATATTTGTTTGACTATGATAGATGAAACATAAACTGCTGTAAAGTCATTTTATCTTTCGGGGACATCAGGCAGCTCACAGCTGAGTGTGAGCAGCAGGTTTTCAGAGCGCTCCATCAAGCATGGACACCTTTCAGTGTCATGGACTTAATTTGAAATCCAATCAAGCAAATGGAGCAGATTTCTACTCCTCTTTCACTCCCTTACTTTCTTCTCTCCTCTCACACATGGGCTTGTATACTGTACAGTATGTGTGCATGTGTCCACCATGTGTGCATTACTGTATTTTAAGTCTCTAGAATGTGGCTGCATACAGTTCCTAGCTGTAAGAGTGTCAGTTCTTTCTGCCTAATCTCTCAGCTAAGTTACTCATTTTATGCAAAATATCTGCTGCTACAGAAACCTTTAACTGACCAAAAGGTCTGCACATCTATAGAGAGGAGGATGCACCAAATGTGTGTAGTTTCTACAGTAACAAAAAATAAAGAATGAAAACACATTTCAGAACATTCAGAGTTTTATTTATTTATTTATTTCTAGCAGTTTTATTAAAGATCTATCACTAAAAAAATCTCTTTAACAGACAAAAGATGAACAGAAAATTGAACTTTTTGTCTGTTTAGAATATACCTTTCAGCAAAACAATTTTATATAGATAATAGAATTTCGATTTTATGTATACTTTATCTTTTTACACATAGATTTTATGAAATGTCAAAACAAAAAAATACACTTTTTGCATTTACAAGGACAAATGAATGTTGCATCTTCCACAACATGCAGCAGAGTTTCTCTTGGACTGAATATCTCACCTTTTTTATATAACACTGCTTTTATAAACAAACAAAAGCAGGCAAGAGTTAAATTGTATTTGAAATTGATTATTGGTTAGAGATCATCTCAGGTAAAATAGCAGCATTAAATTATCAAGTAAAATAGATTTATTAAATAAAAAAACAGAATTATGAAAACATTATTACACAGAGCCTCTGCAAAAAAAGGATGCCATTATTATTATTACTGCGCATCGATCTGCAAACTGTCCTTTGGCTTCTCTATTTAAACTTTAAACAACCACAGACCAGGTTTTCTGTTTCAGGTTTTACTTAGCTACATAAGTGCACAGATGAAAGCAAGATTTGAGCAAGAACTATTATTATCATAACACACAGTATCTCTCTCTCTCTCTCTCTGTGTGTGTGTGTGTGTGTGTGAGGTGTTATTTAATCAGAGCTAAATTAGATTATTTGAATATTGAAATATTTTCCATTCAGCGCAATTATTTGAATTGAAACAAAAAACACGGATGAAATAATAATAATAATAATAATTCTGATGAATTAATTCCATATTTAGTTCGTCCGTGGAATCATACATTCAGGGATTATAGCATAATGTCCTATATATGATGTCTTGTTTTGATCCTAAAATAACGAGAACTTGCCTTTCATGATAGATCAATATGTTTGTATGGCTTTAATAAATTAATTAACTTGCAGCAGATTTTAAAATTCGTTTAAAGTGATAATAAAAGACAAAAGTCTTCTTAACTAGTTGTGTTCAGGCCAGAAAGACGGCTGAACATGATGATTCGCCCTTGATGAACCATTGCGAATGAAGCGTAAAATTGTGCCCTCTCCGCCCCAGTGCCATCTATATTCATAACCAAATTGCATTAATGTCATGTGTTAAGCCCCCCGCCCATATTTTTCAACTTTTTTTTCAACTTTTTTTCAAGCAAATAAGCGACCTAACTCGTTCATGTCATCAGCATAATCGCTTGGGAGAGGTCTTGAAGCCAGGAGGAGATCTGCGTCCCATCCTCTGAGGAAAGACGGGTTTGTGTAACTCTCCTCCAACCTGAGGGGGAGTTTGGAGTGTTTGGTCAACGACAGTGGTTCCTGGAAAAGATCTGAATCGTTTTTTAACCAAATCCAGCTGCGGTCTGGTGTGGGCTGCAGCCTCTGCGTGCATGTGAGTGTGTTTTCATCTGAATGAGGTAGAGGAAGAGGAAGGGGATTCTGCGCTTCTCTCCGAGAGAGAGAGAGAGAGAGATAGGGAGGAGAGAGAGAGAGAGAGAGAGAGAGAGAGAGAGAAAAGTTTGGTCTTGTTTTCCCCCCTTTGGCTCTTTTTTTAGGCATGAACGCCGAGATCTGTGTTTCATACAGCGATATGACATCCATGGATTCATATTATAGCCCCACTGCTGCGCAAGGTAGGGATCACCAGGCGGACCACTTTAGGACATTTCCAGCTACTGACACCAAATACAGCTCCACTGCCTTCCTGCCCAACAAAGGTCAGGCTTACGGAGAAAAGTCCCGGAGCCCATTCCAGCAGGAGTGCCAGTCATTGGATGCCGTCGCAGCTGGGCAAGACACTTTCAGCAAATACCACCTCTTCATGCAGAGGTCTTCTTGCAAAACACCTCCCGAGGAGGACAAACTGCACCAGGAGAGGGGACACAACGGAGCGCTCATCCCGTGCTATGGTGAGTGGAAAATTGAGATGATGCAACTTTACTGCTGTGTCTGAGTCACTAGTTTATCGCAGAGCTTTGAACCTGTCAGTCATCGCTCCATCTGCTCCCTCAGGATAGTTCAGAAGGATTGATCTGACACTCACGGTGTCCTGTTTGGGTCCAAACCACTTGTTTCAAAACAAAACGCACAGATTAAACAAATTATACTCTGTGTCCTTTCTGTCATGAAGACGTGAACGCACCTCCGCGCCTATAAAGCATCAGCAAACGTTTCTCGCCAGCAGTTATGTGCGTAACACAGTTACGAAGAGGCGTAATCTTCCCGACTATCAAATTGTCTCTTCTGCCATCAAAATTAAATTAGAGCGCATTTAATGCGATAATCTGCATTACAATCCTTAATATTGGAGTTGAGTCAGACAATTGAATTAACAGGTTTTCAGATGGCGCAAATAGTGAGCTCCAAACTGATAATATTTTCATTTCATTGCGCCGCCTGATTGGATCCAATTAGATTTAATTGCGCAGGGGCGCAGCTGTAATTGGTCAATGATGAGGGTGTGAATAAAACTTTGACCCTCGTTAGGCAGGCGGCCTCTTTCACAAAGCGTTAACTCCAGTTGAAAACACTTTCAACTTGAAATGCGCTTGTCACACTGATCGATCATGATCAGAAGTTATCACTAATAAAAAAGGCCTCACTTTTTGGGGGAAATAAAAATTTGAGGAAAATGAGCTGTTTTGCCCTAAACAGCAGAGAGTTCTATTTTAAATACGACATAAAATACAACTTTAGACCATTGTATCTGCGAGTGTTGAGAACTTTAAAAGAACAACGCGGTAGGAAACAGACAAAAACTGGAGTTTTAAGTGACTCATACATCAGAATCCTCCACCTCATCCATGTCTCAGAGCTCAAAATCAAACAGTGAGACGTTTTTATTCCATATTTAATCATTATTTTTTTAGTTTTAGTTTTACTCTGTGCACATCAGAACCATGCTGTCTGGGCCGAAACAGTTCCTCCCTTCTCTTTTGTTCCACTGCACAGTGTGTGATCTCATATCACCGTGAACGCAACATACCAACAAGGTGAGCCACCGTTCTCACAAACAGGTCTGGATAATGAAGTACGCATGTCCACAAAACTCTGTTCGAAATCATATTTCACAGCCCCGCCAATAAATTGTGCAGAAATAATATGATTCAGCTCTTATTACACAGATAATAAATTAAATATCATAACTACAGAAGGCCATAATCTTCCCCACTTTTTTACGCATGAACTCATCGCTCCGTTTGCTTTGCATTGTACGCGCTGCTTGTCTTTTAGAGTCACACTGACTTTTTGTAGCGGAGGCAGTTTCGGGATGTTTTGACAGTTTCCGGATATCGGCCTCCTGAAAACCTCTTTACAGCTCTATAATGTCAGGAGCGCAGATCAATCTTTTCAAAGGCTCACACCGCTGTTTTAAAATGGCTGTTAGGTTTTTATTAGCTATTAACCCTGACATAGATCCGGTAAATCGAGATGATATAAAATTTTTTATTATGTTGTAAATAGGCCGCAGTGAGTAAACTGCATTTTTGGGGTCTGGAATATAAGCAAAGAGAGGGAAAGACGTGTTTTATAAGAAATGTACTTTATGTATTTTCATTTGAATTTTGCGTAAATTGTGAACAGAACCATGAATGCGTAGACTATATTAATGACTTCAGGTTTAGAGTTTTAAATTAAAATATATCAGGGCTGATCGTCACGGAACAGACGGTCAATCATCTTATTTCACCACAAAGCTACTTAAATACCTCATGACCAGATTCACTCAGAAATAAGCAGCAAAAACTTTTTTTTTGCTCTGTCATTCATTCCACACAGGTGTCAAACCTGTCTGATTTTATTTTTCTGACTCTTTAAACTCTTAAAGTTTGCACATTCATCATTTGTAGAAACCGTGTGTGAATTTAAAACCTGATACATATTTAACTAGATCAGAATTCTTTGACTCATTGTGATTATCACTGTCTGAAGCTTTTTACTGACTTCTACTCTGACTGAATGGAGATAAATTAAAGGCAGCAGTAAAATATGCTGAACTTTCTGAATGGGGGGTGATGATAAATGATTCCTGATGTTTTTATTGGAAAATGCTGGAGTATTTCACTTCCTGGCTCATTTCTTTTATCAAACCTGTATTTTACATACAAACACACACACACACACACACAAACACACACACACAGCTCGGTGTAGTTTCAAACTGTCAGAGATCTGCTGTGTTGTTATAGTTTGCAGCTTCACTCAGAGGTAATGTGATGACTGCTCTCAGAGCTGTCTTGAGGTGCAGCCGGCCAGCTATATGGAAGTGATAGAAAGCAGCACCACTGCCTAATAAACATTTACATACATTAGAGTCGCTACAAACACAGTTGTGTTGTTTCTGCTCCACAGACTGCCAACCATATTGTTACATGAAATCAGCTCTTGGAGCAAAGAAACAAGTAAAGGTACAAAACAAACACTCTCCTTCAGTAAAAGTCCTGCTCTCAAAACTGAATCCAAGAACAATAATTGAAATATTAACTGTAAACTGTGCTTACATGCTCATTAGATACAGTGTTTTTCCTCAGTTTGGACTGTTTTACACTGAAACATGTGCAAAATATCAACGAGCAACTGCACTATATTTAACAGTAACATCATTCTTAAATGTGCATGAAATAAAAAATATCCTGAAATCATGAATCTGCACGGTCGACACTTTGGCCATCAAAATATAAGATGATCAATCACCAGTGTGTCAGAAACTATCAGTCTGATGAGTGACCTGATGAAGACACACAGGGGCCTGGGAGGTGATTCATTCTGTGTCACATCTTTAAGCAGCACCTCCATGTCTTTGTTATCCTCCAGAGACAACACGCTGCCTTCGTTTGATGTGTCCGTATCTTCTCTCAGTGTCTGACCTTTGGCTCGGCTTTCCTGCCCTCCTCTGTTTGGAGAGGAGGGCGAGTGGCTTTCCCTTAACATGCACACAGCAGAGAAAATCCATTTGAAACCCTCATTTGAAACCCTCTGCTGCTCTTTGCAACATTTGGGGTTGGACTGCAGTTTTACAGTGTAAACTACACGGTTTATACGAACTGTGGCACTTTGCTGCTGTGTGGGCTTTGAATCGATGGACTTATTGTAACAGCCTTTCATCATTTGAAAAATGCCATTTAAAGTGTTTAAGTGAAATTTATATTTTAAGCAAACAGAGAATTTGATACAGGCCTGATACCCTGCAGGGGCGGTTAGAGAGATTATCTCTGCTAGGACCAACAGTGAGGTGTGATTGCACTGCCTTCTGAGATTCTGTCACTCCTCAGATTTTTCTCTCTTTTTTTGTGCTTTCACCATTTCAAAACCCAGCACAACCATTTCAGCCCTTTCGTAATGGCCGTCTGTACTGATTGGCTGGAGCAGGGAGTAATGGGAACCAGCCACACAGCCCAGACAACTGAGGCACACTTCACCAAGTCAATGACATGAGTGGAGGTGACAAGGACTCAGGATCATTTTACCATTTAGTTTAGAGTTTGGCAGGGTAATTTACATTAGGCTCAGTTTGCATGGTCGAGTGAGAGCAGCAGGCCAAAAAGGACTCATGAAGTCCAAGACTTCCTTTGGTCTTTTTGTCACAGCTTCATGTAAACTGAACACTTACAGAGAAGCAGGACTGCAGATCAGCTCAGAACCTTTCTTTAACCCACTGAATCAGTCTATCACATATCACGCGGCATAATATCTGTTTATTTAAGAATCACGCTTACATATTGAAAAACAGGTGGTTTCAACTGACGACTTGTGAAAAGCTAATTGAACTTGTTCGACGGCCTACTTTTTTTTATTTATTTCCTAAACTATTTAATATAGACTAAAACACTGTGTGTGTTTTTAATCAGCAATATAAATACTTTAATAGTAGTGTTACCCTGTTACAATGGCTCAATCCTTCAAGGGAAGATTTATTTATTTTGTGACTAAAAATGAGCTTTTCTTAGTTGTACATTGGGGATCTAACACACTGTAAACTCTGATTCCAAAAGCTTCAGGACTGCTTAAGGACAGGTGTTGATTTAAAAGTGTTTTGATGGAAACTGGATCATTTTTTCAATTATTTTCATTTTATGTGCATGCACAAAAATGTACTTTTCCAAGTTTGTCGCATTTGTGTGGAATGTTCTGTTTCGATTTAGAAATGTTGTTTTGTTCCGAAGGCTGGGAAAAACATGTGGAAGCGAGGTGGTTGGAGGGAGGGAGACACAGAGGGAGAGTGCTAGAAAGACAAAGAGTGTGTGAGAGGTGATTAATCAGACTTTGGTTTTATGGGGCTTTTTTTTGGCAGTATAAATTCTGCATAGGCTGCCGATAGGAATCGTTGCTCTGATCACTCAGCAGCACAGTCTTCTGCCATTATGCTTGTAAAACATGCATGCGTTGTATCTAAGATCAGTGTGTGTGTGTGTGTGCTGGACCTGAAGTTACACCAAGCAAGTGAAGCAGCAAGCTAGTCCTTTTATTTGTGTTTCCAGACAAAGACAGGAACTTTAAATTTCATCCTCAGCAGAGGGATTGGAATCATTTACCTAAAGCTGTTACACTGATGAAGTGAAAGTTATGTGACAGTAGTAGTTTGGATCAGCTCATTGTCTAATTGTCTGTTATACAAATGTAATGTTGTGGTTCATTTTCATTGTTCTCAGACAAACTGTAAATACCAGCTTAGCCCAGAGCAGCCGTCACAGTTAGCAGCGAACTAGTGAAGCAGTTAAAAATTTAGAGAATTTTTCTTCAGGAGTTGGTGGTGACCAAACGTGAGGCTAAAAAACTCATAAGGAACTTAGTATTTCCGATACTGTGCTTCTAAACTGCCTGTTTCTTACAGGTACAAACATGTTGATGCTGTATATCAATGTTGTGTTTTTGTTGTCCCCCACGTGTCCACAATTTTAGATTTGAGCCAAAGCAAAATATACAACACTATATTTAGCTTCAATTCAAAGTTCTCTCTTCAAATATTAATATAAAATGGTTAAATGTAAACTACTGTTGATGCAGCAGAGTTCACCGTTTGTTATATAGTTTAATAATACTGCCATAAAGAAAACTACACTGTAGTCTCGCTGTGCAAGTAAAAACCCAGCTGAGAACATCTGTTAAGATCTTCTGTGATGTCTTCGCAGTCAATGTTAATATGAGTTATTCAAGACTATTTCAGTCTGGATAAATATAATGTTAATTGTCCCAAGAATTGAATTTATTATTTATTAATTAATGTTATTTCCCTCTGGGATTAATACAGTATCTAAAAAATTATTTAATTTTAACAACACTAGCTTGAATACTTCTAATTACTTTTATTATATGTTTTGTATGTAATTTATGAACACAAAGACACATCATTCCTGCTTGCTTTCATTGTGCATCCTACTTCTCAGCCTGCCTGAAAAGTTCCACCATTCAACAACGCTCCATGTTAGATTCCATGTCAGTAAAATAAGAAGCAAAAAAATATTCACAGCTCAGGTTATTACTTTCCTCTGTCGTCGCTTCTTTTACTTTTACCTTCTTCATCTCAGCTTTGCTCTACAGTTTCTGAGCAACATGTCGTTAATCTTCCTCATTCACCGTGTGGTGTGTAATTTATAGTGTTTCCTCTTAACAAGGTGAGCTGACCCCAGTCATCCCAGTCAATAAAGAAGCAGGGAAGGTGCCCTGTCGCTTTACAGCCAGTTAAATTACACTTTGATGTTGCCCCCTCGTTTTCAGCTGCGAATTAATAGGTGTCCACGCTGAATGTCTGGCTCACAATATCATCATTTTTTGCAACCAGTTTGTAATTGCACAGTGAAGTTGTGATACCGAATTAAAATCAAAAATAAATATTTAGCTGTTGCATGTGAAAATTTTGATGTAGCACACTCTACAGCGTGTTTGGGAGGTATTGTGGGTATATTTAATTTCTGCAGAGCTTTCTACGTACCCACCACACAAAGCTGCTGTCTCTCTGCGCTGTGTAGAGTAATTGGAACAGATGCTGACTGCTGCAGTGAAAATAGAACATTCTGTGGTTGCAGCTAAAAACATTTTGCATGGCATTTTCATCTGAAAAGAAAAGAATTTTGGTTTGTGAGTTCTCTGGGTTATTGTTGGGACCGACTTGTGTCAGAGACATGCAGAAGTGCAGGTGGAGGCTGGAACAGTAAAGGAGTCCTTT
The DNA here is from genome assembly GCF_900634625.1 of Parambassis ranga. NCBI lineage: Eukaryota > Metazoa > Chordata > Actinopteri > Ambassidae > Parambassis > Parambassis ranga. The sequence goes on along the minus strand of NC_041024.1, from coordinate 10,978,990 downwards.
GTGTGGAAGAAAAAGCCAGTCGCACTAGTGGACACTGTGATACAGTTTTTGATGTAGCATATGTTTCTCACAGTCAGTCCTCTCTGCCTCTTTCGAAGCGTCCTGACAGGCATTATTTGCAGTGAGACTTTCTTCTGTTCCCCATACATATGGTGTTCCCTGCAGGAGGGCCTAGTCCTGTTCACCTTAGGCAGTGTTGGAAAGCAAATACACAACTACAGCAGATCGCACGGATAACAAGCAATAGATTGTCACAATATCCCACTCCTGCCAAAAAAACATCAGCAATGTGACATAAACAAGTGCTTTTGATCACTGAAAGGCCTCTAACAGCCTGACAGCTCTTGCTTTGTGGAGACTGTGGGTGCCGGCCAGGCAAATATGATTAAATATTGTATTTATGCTGGGAGAAAAAAAAACAAAAAAAAAAACATTTTTGCCCCCTTCAAGCTCAACAGGATGTGTTAGTCATGAAGCATGAGGCAATGTTGCAGGGATTAGACCCCCATGCAGCAAGCGGTCTGCCACCAACATGCAGCTCCACAGCCCCATGTTCAGCTCTGTTAGGCAAACATCAGAGGAACATGAGCCTCACTGAGCACTGAACCTGAAATGCATCGGGTCTAAAACACAGTGCTTCAGTAAAACACCGGAAAATGTTGACTGCACAGCAAGACGCTGCAGTCCTGTAAGGCTGGATGGGCTTCTGTATGTGAAGCAATGGTGTGTACCAGTACTACACCTGGGCATCAAACATCAGCTCTATCTATGTATGCTTGATAATTAAAGTGTTACAGTTGAGTCCTTAGTAAATCTATAAAATAAAATGCATGTGTCATTCGGCATTAAGTAGTCTGGCATTATGCCATGTACAGTAGCTTCTGATTCTCTGCATGCAAAACTAAAGTGGGGTCAAAGGTCACATAATAATGTCAAATAAATAAATGAATGTATGAGAGATTGAGTCAATGTTTGCACATTACTCAAGATGGCTGTAAGCTGAGGGCCACTCTTTGTGTGTGTGAAGTGTGCTGACTGAGTACTGAGACTTGACACACACACACCTCTGAGGTCTGGTCTGACAAATTGTTGGGCAGATGAGCAGCGATGTCCTGAAAATAACTTCACCCAGGATGATACGGAGCACTGTCACAGCAGTCTATCAGCTATCATATCTCGATGACGGGAACATGTTATAATAAAAAGATACTGGTTTGTTCATTGAGTCGCAGTTTTTTAGCTCAGACACTGACACGTTGGTGGAAAATCAGAGCGCTTCGTGAGGTTTTACAGGCAAAGCAGCAATAAAGAGTTTGTATAATAGTGAAAGGACGCCAATACAAAGATTTTCATCTGTTTTTATACGATTTGAAACTATTCCATAGCAGTTTAACTGTGACAGTCCTGCTGCCAGGTGACTTTGTAGCTATGAGACTTTAACCAAGACTGCAAGACTGACAAACAGTATCTGAGTGGAAGAAAAAGTGGAGATTAGTGTTTATGTGTTTAGGAATGCAGGGTGCATCTGCAGAGGTTTTGTCTTTTAAGAAAAACTGCAAGTTTCTGTCAGTCTCAAATTATGGTGAAGATATCGGCTCTGAGAGATGTCTGCTCTCCAGCAACTCACAGAATGATCTACAACACAACTGGATCCCCTGAGCAGCCATGATCCACACCATTCATTACACAGTCAGATAAACACTTTGACACATGCTCGGTAATATACACTCCATCAGATTTCAAAGTGTCAAAGAAGAAATTCCTTTGCTTCATTTTATCAAGTCCAATGAGCTATTATATTCATCCTGCACATATATCACCCGTTACAGTGAATAACAAGAAATGACTTGTTGAATTAAAGTATTAGGATTGTTTTTTACTGTAAAAATGAGTAATGTTTATAATTTAATAGATAGATAGATATATAGATAATTTATTAGATACATTTAAATACAAATAAAGTTGAAAATGAAATTTAACTATCTATAGTTTTATGACTGGTCCACTGAAATCTCTACTCTCTCTGCAGGTAAAGACAGTTCAGGTCTGACAGACTCTGATTTGGCCCCGGACTCTGACCCACCTGGAATGGACAGCAGATACCTGCCTGTGAAGGATCAAGGCGTCAAGGCGTCCTCTGATAGGCTGCCGGGCACTGACATAGCGAGCCCTTTGGACAAGGCTGATAGTGGAGAGAGCAACAAGGGCAAGAAGAGACGCAACCGCACCACTTTCACAAGCTACCAACTGGAAGAGCTGGAGAAGGTTTTCCAGAAGACGCACTATCCTGATGTTTACGCTCGAGAGCAGCTCGCACTGAGGACTGACCTGACTGAAGCCCGTGTGCAGGTAATGTGAGATGCTTATATAAAAACAAACAAACAAACAGAACAGCAGACAGAGTACACAGCAACATTTCATAAATAATAATACACTGACAGAAAGAAGCTCATGCAACCACATGCCTGTCCTATCAATAAGAGCTCTTGATCCCAGTGGTGTGTTTAAACAACACAACCCCGTGGATCCTTCAGCATCTGCAGCTCTGCAGAGATAACGTCACTCACAGAACAACATGAGAGATTTATCTGGTAATGTGGGAGTCAGGGGAGAGAGTGGGGGAGAGGGAGCTAACAGAGGCCAGGGGGCCCAGGGGGGCGCTGAGGTTTGAGCTGCCTGGGCCTCATATGTGAAGTTTTAGGAGAGCAGACTTTCATCGACATACGAGTAGACCTGTTGGACTCCGCTGTGTTTCCAAGGCATCGTCACTGTGGAGTTTTTTTTCTTTGAACCTAAAGTTTCCTGCCTAGTTTCCTCCAGCCTGAGGTGTACATCGTCTCTCTGACCTTCTGGGCCTATTAGCATACAATCGGTCATGACTTCTGTAATGCATTCCAACATTAGTGAACATAGAGGGAGTCCTCCACCATTTCTGCACCACGTCTGTGTGTGGTGTTTATGTATGGCTACCAAAGCCCCTGGATTTTCTGTGTTTTTCTTTCATTAACGTTCTGGTCAGACAAGAATGTGTCCCTGCTCTGGTCTCCAGGGTAGGTGTGAAATCCTTCCCATGGGCTTTGGGTAACAATGATAGTTCAATCATACCTATTTTGAAGCATATGATTCAAAATCACGTCTCTATTTGTTATGTTTATCAGAGGTGATATGTTTACGTTTGTGAGATAAGAGCTGGATTAAAACCGATCTTCTAGAGCGGTGACGGGGAAAGCTCCACAGTGAGACACAGGAAGTCTGCGCAGCCACAGGGTTATAACTCAACCTCAAGGTATGCCGCTCAGCTCTGCTGCTCGTGCTATCACAGACCGGCCTGTGTCAGATGGATGCAGCTTTACAGGCCACCGCTCTCCCAGCAGTCCTCTTAAACTCTCAAGTTAAAAAGATAAAAGACACGAGATGCCTTGTCAGTCAGAGAACAGGGTTCTGTACTCGATTCAGCTCATTCACACGCAAAAGGACTCACAGCTCATCAATTCTGCATCTGGAGCAAAAAGAAAAAAAAATCTATTCTCAGGAAAAGTTTTAAAACTTTGCTTAACTGCAAAACCCAAACATCACGGGGGCGAGATATTAAACCTTCTCACACACAGAAAAAACTGGCTTTTTATTTAAACAACACGAGGGCCTGGAGTTGTTTGTTTTTTCAGTCTCAGGGTTTCAAAGGAAGAGAGTTCAAATCTGAGTCATATACAATACATGACAGGGGGTCAGGGGTCAAGGGTTTCAATAGCATCACATCACTCAGATTTTCTGTTCTCCTAGACCAGAGAGTGGAGATGGTATCTGATGGGGAGCTCACCAGGTGTCCCCACAAGTTTATTATCAGCCTAAACATTGGTTAAAAATGGGGTCTGGGAGCTGAAAGAGATCAACTGGAGGCTCAGCTCAATTTTATAATATTAACAAAAAACACACCAAGTTTGAAGAATTGAAAAAGGCTGATATCATTTTAAAACTAAAAACTGGCTCCTACGTAGTTACATGCAATAATAATAAGACAATGCTGAAGTAATTCAAAGATATACACACATAAATACCACTTTTATGATTTTTTAAGTTTAAAAATGATCACTCCAAGTAAAAAAAATAAACTTTATGGAACCCTTAAAGACACAAAAAATCCAGGGTATTCAGCAGCATATTTTGTGTTATAGAATAAAACATAAAACACTGACTTAACTAAAACACTATTAGCATCGATTCTATTATTATTATATTTTTCTTAGTGACCTCAATTTACCTTTAATTGGCACCGGAAGTAAGAAATTATGGGATTGAGGATTTTGGAGGAAAAGAGAACAAACTTACATTTAATAAAGAAAAACAGCGCTCAGAGGTGTTTCAGCGATATTATTATTAGTGCTTTGGGAGTTGAACTGCACTGAAGCCAGGCTCAAGCCTTGGATTTTCTTTTTACTTTGGTTTGGAAGCTGACATGAGTGACAGCAGAGGCGGGTTATCAATCCTCTGAGCCGGTCTCCCACTTCAAAGTGTTTTCAACCCCATACAGCTCTCCTGCTGGGGCCAGTTTGGCATTTCTCTGCTCTTTCTCTCTGGGGCTGTAACATAAATAAAGCCTCATTGAAAGTCCACCAGCTACTTAAGCTGTCAAGGTCTTTACCAATTACTGTCACAACGCAGTGTGTGCAACACAAAAATATGCTCACCCTGTATAATAGCCAACAGACTTGGCACAGAGAAGACTGGAGTTATGGGTGACGCTGTGTTTTGGAGAGAAGATATGCTTTACACTTGTAGAAAAATTACGATCAAAAAGAAACCTTTTTTTTATGGTGATCGTGCTTGGATTTTGTGATCTTGTTCAGTGGAGGGGAAGATGTATGAAAACATGAAGGAAAGGGGGATTAGGTCCTCTGGTCTGGATGCTTCTTTAATTTAGAAAGAGAGCATCTCAAAGCCAGGAGTTTAAAGCTTCAGGAAATTAAAAAGGATAATACAAACAAACTCCAGTTATAATCCTATCTCACTTTCCACTTTCCTATATTGCCTCCTTAGATTTATAACAAAGTGGCCTGAGCACAGATACACGTAATGTGAGAAAACATATCAAAAGGAACATTTTTAAAGGTAAATCTGCGTCATAATAAAGATCCGGCATGGCAGGTGGCATTGAAAGCCCACCAGAGACCAGTGACACATGTTCTGATGGGATTTCAAACACAGTAATGTGCTCAGTAAACAATGGCGTCAGACGCAGAAGTCAAAGCGTCCTGTTCTTGTCAGATGACAAATAAGCAGCGGTGAGATGGACAAGTCAGTTTACATTCTGTTCCTCCAGTGAAGTAAAGGCCGCAGCACCCTGTTTACGATCTATTTTCACCTCACGTCTTTACAATTTCCTGATAACTGCACAGACACAGAAATTAACATGAGCTGTGTTTAACAAAAGGAGCCTGAATTTTTTGATGTGCTGTAGATATTATTTGTGATATTCAGCCTTTCCGTTTTTGGCAGCACGACATGGGATCATTTTTCTATTTGAAAGGGAAAGTTAGATTTGTATCTATAGAAAGGTATTTCCTTCAGATTTGAGGGGAAAGTCCCTTGTAGAGATTTAAGGAGATTACTACAAATGAAAGTAAAGATTCCAGAGTTCTTTTAGATAAAAAAGACCAATGTTGTAGACCTAGTTTCATGATATTCTGACAAATTTCCTTCTGCAGGTGTGGTTCCAGAACCGAAGAGCAAAATGGAGGAAGAGGGAGCGTTTTGGTCAAATGCAGCAGGTCCGAACACACTTCTCAACGGCTTATGAGCTGCCTCTTCTGACACGTCCAGAGAACTACGCACAGGTACAGAATGAGCACTTTAACAGGAGGTTTTCAATCCCAAATCCTTATGTAATTTATTTTAGGAAGGAGGTGGTATTTTAGCTGCTACTTATAATGTGGGTCATTTATCCTGCAGACAGGAAACAATTCTATGCAATAAAATATACATTTAATTGCCCTCAGTTTGGTCAAGAAATTTGCTGCAGGTGGGAGCACTAAAACAAAAAAAACATATAAAAACATATAATATAAAGGAACAGTTGAACATTTTTGGGGGAAATAGGCTTATTTGCTTTGTAGTAAGGGTTAAATGAGAAGATTGATAATAACTCTTATGATAATTTTTTGTTTCAGATTCAGAACCCTTCCTGGATTGGCGGCAGCAGTGCAGCCTCCCCCTTGCCAGGCTGCGTTGTACCCTGCGACACTGTGACTCCCTGTATGACGCCCCACCCCCACTCGGCCAGCGGGGTGTCTGATTTTCTGGGTGTTCCGAGCCCCGGAGCACACGTGGGACAGGCTCACATGGGCAGTCTGTTTGGAGGCTCTCCTGGCATGGCCTCAGGCATCAACACGTACGATCTCAACATGGACCCTGACCGCAAGTCATCCAGTATCGCCGCTTTACGCATGAAAGCCAAAGAGCACAGTGCAGCCATTTCTTGGGCCACATGATGTGTTGGAACATGCTAGATCAGAGTTGGGAGGGGCTCCCTTGTTGACCCCTGAAATGTCCCAAAAAACAAAAAAATCCCAGAATGGTGTGAGGGGGCACTAAAAATCTCTAAAGGCAACAATGACTACCTTCAAAAATGCTGCAATAATATGGAAAAAAAGAAAATTGGCAAAATAAGTGGTGCCATATTTTTCAGTGCCTCTGGTGGGAGGAAGCTGGGTGGAATGGGAGGTGAAGCTGTACTGTATAGGTGTAGTACTGAAGACATACAAAAGAAAATGATTAATTCAGACAAATCCATGCACTTATTTACTACAATACAGAAACTTCTGTGTGTACAGCGCTTTCAGTGTCTGCAGTTTTTTTGTTTGGTGCTGTTTTTTTTCCTATTTAAATTTTGTGCTTTATTGTTTTATCATTCATTTGGTTTGACTTTATAAATAGTTCAGCAAGCATCCTTAAAAAGCTAAAGTTCTGATTTAGTTGTGTGTATATTTTTCTAAGGCAAACATTCTCAGCATTACTCCATGTTTAAGTTAAGCCATGCTGGTGCTAATGCTTAGCTTCAGAAAGCACATTAAGAAGCTTCTCACCTCCAAAACAAATGTTACAATAACCAACTCTGAGTGTGTATTTCAGTAAGTTTAGAAAGTGGTTTTTGCCTTCTAGCATTTATTAGTCAAACAGATGAAAAGTGGTTTGCTTAAGTGTGGTCAGGGTGTAGAGATCCACCTGCCACACTGACACAGCCTGCTGATGCCCGGAGGAAGAGTTAAGTGTTGTGTGGGAGTATGAGAGGGGCACAGCAGGCCTGCTGCTCTCAGGGCTGAAAGAGCCTGGGATTACCAGGCTCCAAAACAGACACAGCTCTGTTTCCAGGAGGACAGACCCCGCTCGGACATGACTGTGCCCCTGTGCATTTCAAGTCTCACAGGTTTCAGAGAGAGAGAGAAGTGCCTACTAGTCAGTCAAACTGCCAGAAACAACACAGCAAGCAGCAGCGGCCTCCTTTGAAACAGAGGAGGATGGTGGAGATTACACCCAGTGTGTTGACACTTTTCACACTAAAAGGACGTCAGTGTTCAACAGCCTTTTCTAAATGTTAATGTGGCTGTGTTTGGCTGTCAGAGCTCACAAGTAATGAAGCAGCGCTGGCTCCCATGTCATTGTATTTCTCTCTCTTCTTCTTTATCAATGACGCCATCGACCATGTTAATGCAGAGACTTTAAGTCCTGTTAAACTGCATGCTTCTGTTTGTCATACACACAAAGAGTCAAGAGCCAAGTTAGTTTGTGGTAATTTGATTACATGCACCACTGAAGTGCAGTTTCATCTGGTTTTGGACCCTGACTCGGAGGGCAAGTGTTCCTACTGCGTTGGTTATTTTCTGGCTTTTTTTTGGTTAAAACATGGTAAATTGGCCATCTGTAGTGATATTTTTCCACCCGCATCTCCAGAGGTTTAAAACTGGCACAATAAATTTGGTTTAAGAAAAAAAATACGTAATGAGAGTGTCTCCGGCAGAGAGATATGGGTCAGTGCAACCAAAGCTGGAGCCCATCCTTGTTTTGTTGGCCTGTTTTCATGAGAGGATTGTTTTTAGTAAAATTACCATGCCGAGATAAAGCACCAAAAAGAATCCTAGTCTTTACTCAGATTTTTAAACTTTTGAACAATATGTTCATTTGTATCCCTTTGTGTGGAGATGAAGGGCAAGTTGGAGGTTAAGAGAGACGGTCCCAACCAGACACAAGCTGCACCTCTAAATTTTAAATTCATGCCTTACTGGGGATAAGTTCAGATATTTTAATATATATATTTTTGTCCTAGCAACAGTCTTCTCCAGTGACAGAAATAGCATATGAATCTCACTGGTGCTGTAACATGTGGTTATATACAAGCTGCCCTTTGTTTTCAAAGCCCGATTTAGGCTTAAAGCATAACAAAGGTTTTCATGGTCTCGGAAAGCGAACCTGATACCTTGTAGTACACCTTGAGAGAGAACAACCATCGCTAATTCCCTAAACTGAACCACATTGACTGTCCTTCTTGCTATAGGCAAGAGAAACGAGTTGCTGGCTATAACCTGTCAGCAGAGCAGATCACCCCAAAAGTCCAAATTACATCCTCTCCTCAGTCCAAATGTGAGGCATGTGTATGTATTAAGGACACATCTCAGAACTCAAGAGGGTATCCTTGCAAATGTGAGCATGTGGGGCCCCCTGTGCTCTAGCTCAGGGGTTGGACGGAGGGCGAGCCGTGAGGGCGTCTGCTGTGTTCCGGTGTTCTGGGAAAAGGACAGTGCACACAGCTGCGCTCGGGGGGTAAATGCAAAACAAACATGCCTCACACATGCTTCCCCCTCAGCTGTCATGGCTCTGCTTTCAAAGATTCACCCCCACATACACACACATTGAACTGTGCCTCTCCCTTTGCTCACTTCCACTATGTCCACTCGCCCAAAGCTGCAGCACCTCAACTGTAGGGACCGAGGCACAGCCGCACAACCGACCCAGGAAGGCTTTTTAATTAACACTGAGCCATGTGGAGGCTGTGGACGGCGGTATTGTGTGTCAGGATGGACAGGACCGTCTGTCAGCTTTCGTGTGGACTGCTTCTCTGCATATTGGGTTGCTCAGGTTTATACACTTCATATGGTTTTTATTCTCTGGTGATGTCGAGCACATCCTTTTACCAACATCTTACATAAACACCTCTTCCTCTTGTATGCTGTAATTTCTATCTTTGAGCAATAACATGTCCACTTTTCTCATTTTCTAATACTACTGAAGTCAGGTAACCAGTATCAGAGTAAATATATGATAAATATGTGTGCTGTTATGTGCATGTACATTTTTTTTTGTGCATGCAGGATGGATTGAAGTGTCATAGGACTCTTGGAAACGTTACTGAATGGATGCTCTGTTTTTATTTTGTGAGACAATTTATCAAGTTATTTGAGTGTATACTTTTGGTAAATTCGGTGTATTTTCATTAATGTGTTTGAACATTGCTTTTTCTTTGATATGTATTTCAAAGTTTGTTTCTTTTTTTCATGTTTGAGTGGCTTGGAGCCGTTTAGGGTGAGAGTATGAATTTACTCGTGCTTGTGTCATTTTTGTGTGATTAAAGTATAAGTTATTGATTCAAGTTAAATTTATTGTTAAGTGTACACTTGATACAGTGCGAGGCCAACAGGCCGACCATGAGACAAAATTCACCGCTGTCACACACGAATGCAAGACAACCATTCTTCTATTAGTAGAAGTCACTCAAAAAAGGTTTTCCAAGACATTCACTTAAGACACTGGTTGGCCACAAGTGAACAAGTTGTCTGAGGTTGTTAAAAACCCCATGAATTTGCTCTGTATTAACGCGCTGCACCACCCTGCCAAAATATTGTGTCATCCCTGTAGTCACATTCTGAAATCCCCATCCATTTCAGTCTCTTTGAAGGGACACGAGTGCTGAAATGGGATCGCACAACCCGCAAGACTATCACACTAATTGAAGTTGACAAAAATACGAACTGCACCCTTTTGAACTGCTGACATTGAACAGGGTGGATTAGGCAGTGTATATTAACAACAGGTGACAGGCTGGAGGGAAACAGTGTACTGGCTGCGGACGGCCCGCTCTGGATGGTCAAAGATTAAACTAAAGGCAGACATGAAAAAGGAAAATGTCTTACAGCATCTTCCCATCCACATCCAAGTCTCACTTCACAAGTCCATGGAAAGAATTCACTTTAAAATGTTAAGACATGTTAGTGTGGTCTTTATTTATGTATTACAAAGTCATATATATATATATATATATAATATAAATATACACACACTTAAATGCATACACTCAATCTAAAAACAGTTTCACTGACTTTGTGTAAATAATAAAAAAGGCAAATAAAAACAAAAAAAAGGCAATGATAACATCTTAAAACTGCAGTGTTCTCAACATGTCGGCCTAAATACTGGAGCTGGGAAAAAAATGGAAAGAATAAAATGAAGCATCAACGGTTTATACACAAAAATGAATTAGGGAAACAAACAATTACTGCCTACATAATGCATGGAGTGATGCTTCAGTAAGCACCACTGCATTTCTAATATATAATATCTATATTTAAACACAACTAAAGGTCTGGTTCAGGCAGTATCAAAAAAGGTCCAGTAGATCTGCGTCACCTTTTATTTCTTTTTAATTCAGCAGTTACTCAAGTCTAAATATTAGATTTATGGCACCAGCTCTGTCTGATGGTCCAATCTGTGTAAATATGTGAAACATTTACTGTACATCATCTGCGTGTCAACACATTCAACTGAAACATTGAATAAGGCCTGCACAGATATGCCATTTACTATATACCATGCAACCTCAACATTGATTACTGCGTCTTTGCGTATTGTACAACTGTTGAAAAATCATAAATTATGACTATCATACAGCACTGCTGCAAAGTACTAATATATACAGTGTATACACTGACTCCAGAGCCAAATGTTTCCAGCTCTGAAACAGCAAAGGACCAAAAGTCTCCTATCAGTCAGCCTGTCAATCAAATCAGACCCAAAATGACCCTCAGCAGGAGTTTCTGTAACAGTATTCACATAGTTAATGTTTGGCAACAACTTTAAGCCAATAAAAAAAACCCACTTTCATCATACTCAGTGGCTTCTGTGAATACTGTTTCTTGAATTCAATGGAAAAATAAAAGCAAATTGAGAGGACACAGGTAACACTTCAGTCTGAATATTGAAGCCTTTACATAACTGACAATGTTGGTGACAGGTTTTGAACTGAAATGGATCTGTTACAGGCTGCCAATGTTGGGGAAGCTCTTGAGCTTTTCTGGAAAGTCGTCTTTATAGAGCACAGGGTCGGCACGGTGCTCCACCACCTTTAGAGGCATTGTTCCAAACACTGATGCAAACTTGTTGATGCACTCAGACCTATAGAAAAAAACAACTTGGTTAATTTGAAAGCAGGGTAGAATCATGTATGTATTTATTAGATTCCAAAAAAGAAAAAAATACAACATATAGGTGATTTACCTTTTTTTAAATGATTGCATTTTTTTAAATGATTGCAGGGTTTTTCATTGTCTTCAGGCAAGTTTATCATTTCTATTTTTTTTTTTTTTTTTAAATCCGTTTACTTGTATGCAGAGACTACATTCACTCACTTTGCACGGCTTGCTGAAATGATCCTTGTAAACAAGTGCATCTAATGTTAACCGGACGGCTTGCAGTGTAACATTTTTTACTGTATTTCACAGATAATCACTGCAAGGTTTTAAATAGGAGCAGACGCTTGTAAACGAAATTATAAAATGCCCCACTGTGTACGTCACTGTGTGCATTTTTCTCGCTGCTGCAACTGTAATCATAAACCAGGCTGAGCAGCTTGAGCAGATAAAGCTTCTAGCATTAGAATGTGGTAGGCAAATAAGACTGCTGCTGAATATAAAACAGCATACTACAACAAATATTTCCCCAATTTTTTTCTCTATAATCGCACATCAATTTGACTGAAAATAATGATAAAATACATATTTTAGTCCCGATATTATGCAAAATACTAAAGCAAAGCAGACATGCATGTGATTTATATCTATAGTTGGACTCACAGATACACAGCATACATGTAGAAATAAAATAATGAATAAAGAATGGGATTTTCCTGTGTTCACTGCCATACCTCTCAACCATGTGTGTCTGATCCAGGGACAGTCCATCAATGGCAGTACATTCAGGGCACTTGAACTTTTTCCTCGGGGTCACCTAAACAGAAGCAGAGCAAAGTCACACTGCTAATATCTGCTCACTTCAACAGTTTGTTAAAACTAAGTTTAAGAAGCTAATAAACTGTCAAATAAGTCTGTGAAATTCAACATGACATTATGTAAAGAACAGGGTGGAGAAACATTAATTTTTGTCACTGATGTTAAAGAGAGATGGTGCATGGTTTTCTCTCAGTTTTCTCTTTCTCTCTCTCAATCTGTTAGCAACTCTATGGCTAATGCCTGTGCATGACGATACACATGCATTCATTCATGTCAAGAACCTGAATGAGTATATGGAAGAAAGTGAAAGACAGAGAGACAGGGCTGGTTAAAAAGGGTGAGTGTTTTCTAGAGAAACCAGTTGAAGATATTGTGGGAGGTTGGACCACGGGTGCAGGTGTAGAGAAGTGTTCAGCCTGTGATTTGACGGCAGGGCCTTCATGAGCCCCGGCAAGCTTAGAAAAACACACTCAGAGGGGGAGTGCCAGTGAATGACACACAGATAAGGAAAGTTAAAGTCGGCTTTAACTTAGGGCCCCTGCACCTGGGCACTGGGGAGGGGGAGGGGCAGGGGCAGTGATGTCGGAGGGTGAGAGCTGATTAGACCCAGAGATGCTGGACTGCTGTGTCAGGCTTCAGCCTCCCCCTTCCAAGCTGAAAACACCCAGTGCAGTCAGAGCTATGAATGTACCTTTATAGGTGCTTTGCCTGTGATGTTAGCCACCAGGAAGTTCATTGCAATATCTTCACAGTTCATGTGAGCGTCAACCCAGTTCTTAATATCTCCCGGCATCTTGTAGGTGTATAAATAGTTAAAGTACTGGAACAGAAAAAGCAGATTTACAACATTGAATTATATAGATAATATGAGATTGTGACACAAAGATAATAGGAAGGAACTAGCTCTAGAAAGTTGTGTGAATGATGCAGAGAATTTAAACTAGCCTTTCTTTTACCTTGTGATAGAAGGCAGCTCCAGTAAGAACCATAGAGACTTCGTTGGTCCACTCTGACTCATATTTCCACTTTCCCATTTCATGATCCCAAAGGTGCAGCCGGCCTGGGTAGCCCACCAGCCTGTCTGGGAACTCCCGCCATACCTTGCAGGAAATAGAAGAAGACAGACTGTTTGACATCCTGCTAAAGAGTACCAAGTGAAAATTGACGGCTTATGCCAAATCTGACCAATTTCCAAATATCCCAGAGATCAAAATGATCATACAAAATGCTTTCATACAGACATAGCTCCATAACTAGCTGAATGTTGTCAAGCCTATTCACAAGCTGATCCTTCTACTTAGAAGCAAAAGAAACGCCACTAATATAACAGACCACTCCTCTATGCCGTCTGTAATTTCTATGTAATTACCCTTAAACTGAGCACAATTTTATTAAATGCCTTCCAAATGGAATCAGGTGAGTGTAAAGAGCTTAGTGGGGTTGTGCAGGTATGTGCGCATGGAAAGTATCAGCTTCAGACCTGTCATCATTCTTCCCACATCAAACACTATTCAGCAGGAGAATGAGACTGTAATCTTCCTGAATGGCTTTAAATTCTGGGATCAACTTGAAGTGTTTCTCTGTAGTACCTGCCATCACGGGAAAAGTGGGGGAGGTATGTTATTTTGTTTTTCTTTTTAAAGAGTGGGTTTTCTCACCTCATAGCCAAACTGCAGTTCATCAGATGTCAGCATGATGATGTCATCGTCAATGGCCAGGACAGCTTCTGTTTCAATCTCGTCGTAGGGGAAAAAACGGTTACTCAGTTTGTTCTCTTTGGTTCGCACGACTTTGAGAGGGACACCAATCTTTGGCCAAAGAGACTCTGCAACAAGAAAAAAATGATATACACAATGTAAACATTACACTTGATGATTGATTACTGTAACATGTTGATGAAGATTCTCAGTCATCCAGGTCATCATACGTAGAGAAGATTGAAGCAAGGCGTCTGGACTTGTAGAGTTTTCTTGAAGACGTTTCGCTGCTCATCCAAGCGGCTTCATCAGTTCGTACTGTTTGGTGGGGAAACAACCAGTTAGAACTGATGAAGCCGCTTGGATGAGCAGCGAAACGTCTTCAAGAAAACTCTACAAGTCCAGACGCCTTGCTTCAATCTTCTCTACGGATTACCGTAACCTTTTTTCCTCAAGGAAAATGGCTAAAATTTGCTGGTCCAAGCACATCAATAATTGACATCAATAATTCTTGGATAAATGGACACACAATATATCCAAAAAGATTACAGTGGATTGGGATTTTCTTCTGACATGTCAGGGACCAAACAATAATTATTATAGTACCACTGACAGATTTTAAAGTCTGTGCTTGTGATGGAAAATAGCACTGTGGGAGTTTAACTTTACTCACTGACTCATATCACAATACTAACCTCAAGCACGTGCAAATCTGACCACAGTACAATTCTTCATGAGGCAGATGAACAAAGTGTTTTTTTTTCTTTTTTTTTCAGGGGAGCATTTCAAAGATCTTGGGCAGTGTCCATGGCACGGACTATGGTGCAGGCAGATCACACAGAATGTGTCCCCTCACTAATGCAGTTCTCAGGCCTGGCAGACTATATGAGGAGTTTCTGGTCCTCCTAACCACCTGTCAAAAGCTATTGTCAGGAAAACAGCTATTTTAAATGCCTCAAGTTTCTTTTTTCTGCTCTCTCAGTGTTGGCGTCACTCTCCTTTTCTTTCAAGATTGGTAACAGATCATAGGAGTGATAATTAGGCAATTTTAGGAATTTTATACCTTACACACTTTGTTGTGACCAAAAATATATTTATAAATGAGCTATGATTTTCTGTGCCACTGGTCTGATAAACACAATGATGTTCAGATCAGATCAGACCAGTTACAAAATATTGTCTTCAGACACACAGTGGGTAGGAAAAACCAGGAGCCTGTAAACACATCGGATTGTGGCTTGGTGTGATGGGGAGGAACTCTGCCTCCACACTGGCCTGAGCCCCATGAGTCTGACCTGTCAATGGCCTCTTGTTAATTCTAATGGGACACAAAGCTCCAGCCAGGCGCCGCTGATGCCTCTAATGAAAAGGCAACTCACAGCCACAAGGGAGCACTTCAAAGTTGTCTCACTACATCATTACATTAGCAAACTCTTACAACAGCAGGGCCAATTTAATTCTTGCTATAAAAATAACACACATCTGAGTTAAGAATAAAACAAAGTTTTACTGGCAAGTATGTATTGATTTTTTTTTTCCTGTAACAATTCATACCAGTGTACTGAATGTCTCTCTAACCTTACTCTCTTACTCTAGCATGTAGGGCTAACATGTTACTAAACACCTCAGTCCCCCATCCTTTATGAAACAGAAAGCTCCAGCATTCAGCATGTCATGATACTGTTTATTCTGGAGAGAGGAAACTTGGCTGCTCTAGCTGTTATCACTCATCTGTAGTGCAGTGGAGGATTTAATTTGGCATGGACAGAGAAAGCCAAAAAGAGAGATAGTATTACTCTCATGTGTAGTCATTCAGTGTTAGTTACCATTCTCAGTTAAATGCAGCCTGGCAACTGTCCTAAGGGACAAATTTGTAAGAACAAATTAATAAATTGCTCACTTGATACTCAATGTTGCAGGCTGTTTTTAAATAGGATGTTTTGTGGCTATACCCTGTCAAGCTACCTCAAGATTTGATACCCTTGTCAGTTTTATGTAAAACAATTAACAGAGTCAGACTGAAGTGCTTATTTGGAACGTCGTTTTTGGAACTTGCAGGTCGGCTCGCCAGTGGGAGTATCACAGCGTCAGAGGAACTGTGGCTTCCACGGTTAGCTGTCAAATAATCTTGGCTTTAGTCAAAATTTTGTTTGACTTTGACAAGTGACAACATGTTTATCTAGTTCATTTGGAAAAGATTCAAAAATAATCTTTAGCACTCACCTTCAGGAGGACTCTTGTTCTGGTTATTCCACACCACCAGCAACTTAGCCAAGCTAGGCACCTTGGAAATTTCTGTGATGACTCGGAAAAGACTCTCAACACGATCGTACGTTAGCACCACAGCTGTGAAGCCAGGAGCTCTGGGTGGGATAAGTGGCAAGAACAGAGGGCTGTTGACACTGGACCATTTCTACATGAGACGAGAGAGAAAATAAAACATTCAGACAAAAATCATCTTTTTTTGTCTTTTGTCATTTACTCTTTTTCATTTCAGTGGAAAGCTACTGTTGAGGTAGCCTCATGTATACTGTGTCACACTCATTTGTCATGGTTTCCATGATTTAATGCGCTGTAATAGTCCTTTATTGGACAGTGAGGTCACCTGCGGTTATTTCCAAGAGGATATATTTTTTTTTTTATAATGGAGAAGGAACAGTCAAATAATGTCTCTCAGTGGCTAACAGAGGCCAAGCATAGAATGCCAAAAGCTTTCATCACAGTGCCAAGTAAACCCTACAGAAGCAGTAGGCCAGAAGGACAAGAAAGGTCAGTAAGGAGTCTGAAACAAGACAGGTTGGCTATCCTCTTGAGTTTAATACTCATGTGATGTTATTATGACAAAAGGAACTTTTGTAGGAAGGGTGTAGGAAATGGAAGTAAGTTTTCTAGGTTGTGACAAGTCTATAATCAGTGTGGAACTTGGCTTTTCTTTCTTTGCTTCCCTTTAAAATGGCCTGTAAATCCTGGGAGCCACTCTGACTCCAGTTCAGATCAAATGACACCGTTAAAGCAAGGAAGCCACGGGAAAGTTTTCTGATGGCATGTGTTTACTCCATGCAAAACCTGTTAAAATGTTTAAAGGTTACACCAGAGCAAGGTACGCTATTACTTACTATTAGTGTCACTACTATTATTAACTTAGTATTGTCAAGATAAACACAGACACCCACATCTTGCAACTATTGCACTTAACACTTAAAAGAAAGTATCACTGTCTATGTCTGATAACCATCATCAAAGGCTCCGAAATGTTCCACCCTGGTTAGGGTGACAATCAGTCTGAGAAGAGCTAAAGAGAGCACATCTAACACAGTAAATCTGTGGGCTTCTTGAAGTACACATAAACCCTGTTTTTCGTTTGGTCCCACTCCGTGTCTCCTTACACAAGTCTGTCAACAGAGACACAGCCATTGCCTTTTACACAACATCAGTCACTCTACCACCAATAAAAATTCATTTTACTGGCAAGTGGAAACTTCCCTGTGGTTGTTCTCACATTGTCATACAAACAGAAGGGGGAAATAATTAAAGTAACGCTCCCACACATATATACATATTGCCACACAGATGCCATAAACAGTATAAAAGGCCCTATGACCACTTAAGTCATTAGTCAAAGAAAGCCACATCTCATTATAAGACCAACAGAGTTACTGTTTTTTTTTTAAACTTAATACTTTAGTTTAGTCAATTTCAAAGGTACAGTAATAAGATGAACAAGAAGTAGAGGTAACTGTACCTAACTGTACCATTTACTACTGTGTTTGTACACAGACAAAAATAACTTTTACAACCGGTCATATTCCCAGGTCTCAATCACGGCAAAAATGTCATTTTTGGCAAATTTTAAACTTTGAGATGTCTCAGTTCATGCCTTGTATAACAATTACAAGTTTGCACTCTACCTACAAATCTCAAACAAAAAGCAACTTGTCCCCTATTCTAAACCCCCCTCTCTCCAAAGGCACCAGCAGTCCTAGGCAATGTGCTTTCAATTACCACCCTAAAGACTATAGGAGGAGAGGGGAAATGTCTGCCTGATTTATTTAGTGCTGTGTGCAAGTTCTTCTCACCATCCGTTCACTGAATCCATCAAGAACACACTTCATCTCCCATCTAAGTCAGGAATGAACAAAGGTCTGAAACCTGACACAATTAACCTCCTCTGAGATTGGACAAACCTTGAGCCCAACATAAAACTGATAAGAATATACTCAGGGTTGGGCATTCTATCAAAACCCTGTGATGCGAGCAGACACTGTCAAGCATAACGACAAGCTACCTACTAAGCCATGGTCAGAAGGAAGCACCTGCTTTATTGCTAACCTTCAATTTATACACACATGTGACTAGGACTAAAATGGCAATCATTGAAAAGCATTGAGAGCACTGCCTGCTTACATGCAAACACCCTCATTTTGTCTTCCACCTCACTAATCTTTGCATTTTCATGGATCCACTAGACTGACAGATCCAAAGGCATTATTATGCATCTACACACATGCTGACATGCTTACGCTTCTATCCCACAGGCAGAGAATGGAGGAGACTCAAGATCAGACTGTGCTGATTAACAACCCCTGAGAGATGGTCGCACAGCCAAGATGTCTGTAGCCACAAACTCCCACAACCACAGGGATGCTAAACACACACACACGCACTATTATTCACATCCAGCGTACTCTACAAACACAATGACTCAGACATACAGGAACTTATTTTTCACCACAACGGAGGCATCCTCGGAGTGCAGAACTGCTGACACAAACTGGCTGGCTCAGAGCTTTTTGGGTGTATACCAAACTGTGAAGTGCAGCATGTGTGGCTCTTCAGAAAGGACGGCATCAACTGTCACAGTACGACAGAGGCTTCAATTTACAAGGCACAGGAGTGTGGTGAGAGCTTATGTGGCACTGTGAGCGTCTGCATGGCCAAGCTCCATCCTGGAAGAGCATCATTCAGATGTCTGCAATAAAAAGACTTCTAGAAAGGAGTGGCTCAGCACAGCGGAGACTTCATAGATTGGCTGTATGTTGGAAAAAGGCAGCTTTCACAGTATACTTCTGAAAGATAATTCCAAAACAAACCCTACACAAAGAGATTTGAAAGTTACAAACAGCAAATATCTGTTACATACCACGACAGGTGGATTGTTCCACTGCTCATATGTGCGTGCAGCATATGGATAAATGCGGTCATTAATTATCTGGAGTGTTGTCAACCCAATAGCCTTCATAGAGCTGAAGTAGGCCTCCCAGAACCAACGTGCCTGCAGACAGAAAGAAGACAGATATTTAACATGCATCCATACAAACACTAATGAGCTGTTGGCATGATGTTACCATGTAAGATGATATATATATATATATATATATATATATATATATATATATATATATATATATATATATATATATATATATATATATATATATATATATATATATATATATATATATATATTTATTTTTTTTTTCTTTCTATGCTACAGAGTGAGGTCATGACAGAAGATATCTCTAGTGTGAAGTCATAACTGTAAAATCCAGATATTTCCCCTTGGTCCACATTTTTAAGACAATTCTTCAGTCTCTTGTCCTTCAACAACTCTCTTGCTGAAGCCCTATGAAATCTCTTTTGACTGTGTGCCTGTTTTACTTCAACAGATTTCTGCTTTGTGTAGCAGACTTTATGATAAGTGAACCCTTAACCTATATCCTAACATTATCACATTGGATGGTGATTTCCTTCTGAGATTTTTTTTCAACTAAGACCAGTTTGTTGTCCATGTATATTTACAGCAGTGTATTTGAGCTGTTACTATTAAAAAAAACTTCAAGGGACAGTTTAGAGGTGAGAGAAGCCTATAAGAGTTAATGAAGCTTCTAACAACACTGTCTCCTGCCAGGAGGCACATGACCCTCAGTTACAAACTGCTTTGGGGTAGACGATATGGACTTTTGGTCAGCTACCATATTTCCATCGTATCCTCCTAATGGGACACATGGCATAAACTAATGTGTATCAAAGAGCAATGTGAGTGCCCAGTGTTAAATAAACAAAGTGAAACACCGAGATGTTCAGCAGCACAAAACAGCATTTATTTTAACAGAGGGGGTGAGGAGAATCCAAAAAGACTTTCTAATCTCAGAGGGGAATCCCAACGGCCTATAAATCAGCCAGTGATGAAAGTTTCCGTTCCGACCGGGAGGAGGTAGAAAGCAAACTGTGCTGGCCCAAGGGCCCACACCATCACCCTCCACCCTCTCCCAGCGCCTGCAGGAATTTTTATGAGCAGGGAAGGAGAGACATCACTGCAAGAGTGAAGAGAACCCTCTACCCCATCTCCCTATTCTAGTCTATGGTCTACATTTTGCAGCATTACAAATATACCAGCTGCAAACATGAGTTAACAATATTTTATTTCCATTAACTAAAAATATGTCTGATTTAAAATGCAACTGCAGTACATCATTGCCTGAGATTAGCTGGCAGCTTGAAATACACAGAAATGATGCAATTAAATCACAAAAGTCGTGTGATGTAATTCTTGGTTAAACCCAAAATTGAAAGAACTTTCCACCAGCTGTCACTGTTTTGTTGTTTAAAACACTAAAATAAAATGTGAAATTGATGAACAGAAATAGCCGAGTTGACGGTAGCCCGAATCGCTTTGTTTAACTCAATAGAAGTTGTCAAGTGCTTGACAGATGATTTAACCTATGGACAAGAATTGGCAGTCACTGAGCTGTGGACAGAAACAGGCAATCATTAGTGTTTTGGACATAATCAAAAACAGCAGTGAAACCAAGTGTGTTTCAACCCTGTGAGCTGCTCGCTGGGAATATTGTTTTTCCTCAAGATTTATTGGCGCTTTACTTTTAGCTGTGATCAAAACATTTCCACAGACACACATGCATTCAAACGTGCACACACACAAATCAATAATAATTGGCCACTGTAAATCACTGCTGTTTAAAAGAACAAAAGTAAAAACTAGTAGGACTTTCAGTGTAAAGGCTATGACTCCATAAACTGATAGTCAGGTGCAACATAAACCCTTGACAAGTCAGACCTGTTGGTTGTTTTTTGCCGATTTGGCATCTTGAAATAATTGCATAAGAGGCGATATGACAAAGACAAAAGCAAGCAAACAGAGACACAAAGAAGAATTTTTTCTATCTTAACAGACAGTGCTAGTGAGCCCCATGATATCCTAGTTTAAGGACTAGCCCATGGACCCTGAAACACATTTTGCTGTGCAAGAGAGAGGCACACCAGAGGATTCTAGTAAGTCCTCTTTAGATCTTATGTTCAGCTTTGACTTGACATGTTCTATACATCAGCTGTAGCCAAGATGTGGTTTACAGAGGACAGCAGCAAAGTTAGAACAACCAGCAGGATCTTTAGTCTGACAAATATAATTTCAATATAACAGTAGAGGAAAGAATGAGGAGCGCGCTGGACTCCCTTTCGGGCAATGATGTATACCGTCCATTCTGATGATATCATCATTAGGCAAAAGTCAGACCACTTAAGAACACACACAGTCTTAAAGCAAGGACTACTGAGCCCTCTAGTGGCAACACTGATAAAATACATCAGCTCAATCTCATTAAAAGAGAAGCTCATGTTACACAAATAGTAGCTTTAATAACTATAAATCCAAAGCCATGTAGTAAGGAAAGATCAAGTAAATAATTTCAATCTAGAGTGGCCCAGTGTCCACTGATAAGTTCTTAAGAGGCCCTTGGGCACAGGAGTAATTACTACAAATACACAAATAGGGGACTTGATGTCAACTGGTAAAAACATTGTGATGCATCTATTTTTATTAACAAGCTGTCAATGTATAAGTGTCCATAAGGCAACAAGATAATAATTTAATACTATAATGTTGTATTTGCAAAAAACATCATTCAACTTAAATGCATAGGAAGAGCAGGCAGAGGAACACTGCAACAAATAAATAACAATATCAATCCTATGCACACAGCAGTATACCCCCCACCCAACTCCACAACCTGACAAGCAAGCCATGTTTTTGAGCTTGTCTGGTGTAATCCTATCCCAAGCCCATCTCTGAGCCCTTGGCCTAAAATGTCTGTTTGGCAAATATAATTGGTAAATGGACTAGAGTTGATACAAGGGAATGAGGAGCAGCTGAGCTGGTGCACTTCTCTCATGGCTGCTTTCACTTTGTTTATTGTGGCTCAATGCAGATATCAAATGGAAAAGGACTGAGCCGTCTTCTGTGCATTTCACTCAAGCTAAAATCAACACAGTTGAGTCTTGTGAGAGCCTTTTAAAATCTAAACTGAGCATAGAAGGAAATTTAAACTTACAAAAAGCGAAGTTGGTATCCAAAATTCTGTCGTTTGCACATCACATAAAATTTGTTTTGGCTTCCATAGACTACATTAGTTAGTTCGCTAGAAACAGGCACATCTTAGACATGAGATGAGCGTGCTCTACCTCTATAGTGACAAGACCTCTGACCACCATGTCAATCTGAATTCTCAAACCACGACCAAATGTTAGCCACCTTAGTTCAGCATAACATTGCTTCAAATTGTTTTCTTTTGAGTTCAATAATATGGGTCTTACCTGTCTCTGCATTTCTTCAACTTGTCTGTGAGGAATGCTTTTTAAGATAGTATACATCTCAGATAGCTTCTCCTCTGGAATGACCACAGATGCCCTGTGCAACGACAGTAACACTGCATTAGTCAAGAGCAAATGACAGGCTCTCAAACCATTGTTTTTGCACAGTTCTAGGATGTGGGCAGACCTTTTCCAGTCAAGCACTTCAGAGAATGGCAGAATGTAGGAGTCAGCCAGGATGACAGGGACACAGCCAGCCTGCAGCACATCACTGAGGGCAGCCTGACCCAATCGTGCCCCTCGCAAGACCACACAGAAGGAGGACTCCTGTCAAGACATGTTGAAAGAAAATTACCAATATGACACGGGATGTCTAGTTGTAAAAACAGGGTCTTCTAATTTTTTTGGACTTTGCTCATTTTTATTGAATAACGGCCGCAAAATAGTAAATTAGTTCCACTTTTAGTTTTTAGACAGCAAATTCCATCTCACAAAAAGTTTTCCTCCTTTTTCCTGATAAACTATGTATGCCTTTTACTACTACAGGAACTTGTAGAGGAACATGTAAAATCAGTTTTCGAGTTGTAAAACATAACCCTGAGTACTGACTGGATTTTAGAAAGATAATAGTGCAACTTTTCGACTTTTGATCGACCCACCTGCAGGATCTGTGGGTAGTCATATACTTGTCCCTTGTAGCACCGTTTTCGAGCAGATGCAGCACCCTGGGAGAGGTTGCTACACTTGTCCAGGAGGAGTAGTGCTTCTCCATTTTCTTCCTTCAAGCGCTCCAGTTCAGCGCGATATTCTCGATGAATCGCAGTTTGAGAAGAGAGAATAAAGTAGCGGCGTGGTCTGGGAAAATACAAAGAGTGCTACTGTTTGAGTCATTTCTTATCGACTATAAACTACTCCTTACTACAACTTCAAGACATACATTGCAATTGTTACCAACAAATATACTTCTATTGTGTTTTTTTTCCATTAAGTGATACACAAATTAGTTAATATGTTGCATGTCCTCACCCAGGCTGCCTCTCGGGAAGCTCAACATCTGCAGAAAGGGGGCTGTAAACTGGGATGCTGACATCATAACCTTGTCTGTAGGTCCATGTAGAGAAGCCACCTCCAGCCAAAAGCGCTCTGAAACATACACTTTCTGTAAAAATACCTTCACACAATAGGGATCTCAACATGCAACACTATTTCAATTATTCACTTTTTGTTCAGTTTGCACCAAGCAATGCCAATACAAGACACCAAATAGTTCCCTGGTTAACATGTGCCATAAAATACATAACATGATTAAAAACATTTTGTACTTTGTTCTATTCTCATGTGCACTGAACATAAAGTGGAAACATACCACCACACTACACCTGGGTCTGATGAGGCTCTATGCCAAATGGACCTCAACTGGACGAGTCCAGGAAATTCTTCACAGCTAACTCTGCATGTTCATAAACTTAACATCTTCCATACTTAACAGTCCTTCTAATCTATGGAACGTCTTAGAAAACATAATTATTTGCAGGTAAATACAACTAAATTTAAAAATGTCAACTAAAGGCCTACAGTTAGAAAAAAAAATATTTTAACGCCTGTTATTTTGTCAACTAACAAAGCAATGATCAGTCTATAATTTCAAGGGTTTATCTGAACAGTAAGAGACAGAACAATAACAAAAATCCAGAAAAATGCATTTTAAAAAAGTTATAAATTAATTTGCATTTTTATTAACAAAATAAGTATTTGATCCCTTCGGAAAATGTGCTTTAGTACTTTGTTGGCAATCACAGAGGTCAACTGGCCACAAGGTTTGCACACATCTCAGGGGGGATTTCGTCCCACTCCTCTTTGCAGATCCTCTCCAAGTCATTAATGTTTCGTGGCAACTCGAACCTTCAGCTCTCTCCACAGATTTTCTATGGGATTAAGGTCTGGAGACTGACTAGGCCACTCCCCAGACCTTAATATGCTTCTTCTTGAGACAATTCTTAGTTGCCCTTGCCGTAGATGATTGTCATGCTGGAATACCCACCCACAACCCATTTTCAATGCCCTGGCTGAGGGAAGGAGGTTCTCAACCAAGATTTGACTACACATGTACATGGCCCCA